>NW_026652278.1:21448340-21504710 GCF_009828535.3 Hylobates moloch | reverse complement strand
GACAGCATTTAGGGTTTAGGAGATACACCTAATGCTAAATGACGAGTTAATGGGTGCAGGAAATCAACATGGCACATGGATACATATGTAACAAACCTGCACATTGTGCACATGTACCCTAAAACCCTAAAGTATAATAATAAAAAAAAAAAATCCACACACAAAAAAAAAGTAAAACCCAAAACTAGAAACACCCTGGAAGGCAACCTAGGCAATACCATTCAGGACATAGGCACAGGCAAAGATTTCATGACAAAGATTCCAAAAGTAACTGCAACAAAGGCAAAAATTGACAAACGGGATCTAATTAAACTAAGGAGCTTCTGCACCGCAAAAGAAACTATCAACAGAGTAAACAGACAACCTACGGAATGGGAGAAAAATTTTGCAAACTATGCATCTGACAAAGGTCTAATATCCAGCATCTACAAGGAATAAACAAATTTACAAAAAAAAATAAACAACCCTATTAAAAAGAGAGCAAAGGACATGAACAGATACTTCTCAAAAGAAGACATACATGCAGCCAAGAAGCATATGAAAAAAGCTCAACATCACTGATCATTAGAGACATGCAAATCAAAACCACGATGAGTACCATCTCACACCATTCAGGATTACTATTAAAAAGTCAAAAAATAATAGATGCTGGCAACATTGTGGAGAAAAGGGAACACTTTTACACTGTTGGTGGGAGTGTAAATTAGTTCAACCATAGTGGAAGAAAGTGGCAATTCCCCAAAGACCTAAAGAGAGAAATACCATCCAATCTAGTAACCCCATTACTGGGTATATACTCAAAGGATTATAAACTGTTCTATTGCAAAGACACATGAATGCATATATTCGTTGCAGCACTATTTATAGTAGCAAAGACATGGAATCAACCCAAATGTCCATCAGTGATAGACTGGATAAGGAAAATGTGGTACATATACACCATAAAATATTATACAACTACAAAAAAGAACAAGATCATGTCCTTTGCAGGGACATGGAAGGAGTTGCAGGTCATTATCCTTGGCAAATTAACACAGGAATAGAAAACCAAATACCGCATGTTCTCATTTGTAAGTGGGAGCCAAATGATGGGAACACATGGACATATAGAGGGGAACAAGAAACACTGGGGCCTATCAGAGTGTGGGGAGTGGGAGGAGGGAGAGAAGCAGGAAGTATAACTAAATGGGCACTAGGCTTAATAACTGGGTGATGAAATAATCTGTACAACCAACCCTCATGACACAGGTTTACTTATATAACAAAACTGTGCATCCTGCACATGTACCCCTGAACTTAAAAGTGAAAAAAAAGAAAGAAAAAAAGTCAAATTATAATCATGAGAGATTCAAATAAAACCCTCAACGAGGTACCACTGTACATCTATTAAAGCAGCTGAAATGTAAAAGATTATACATTCCAGCTGTTAGCTAGGATTTAAAGAAACTAGAACTCTCATACACTGTTGGTAGGAATGTAAAATGGTACAACCACTTTGGAAAACAGTTTGGCAGTTTCCTAAAAACTTAAACATTAACCTACTTTACAATCTGGTCATTCCACTCCAAGGTATTTACTCAAGAGAAAAAGCATATGTCTGCGCACAGACTTCTACATAAATATGTATAACAGCTTTATTTGTAATATTAAAAACTAAAAACAACCCAAATCCAATAAGAGTTGAATGGATAAACTGTATTATCTACACAATGAAATAGTCAACACAAAGAAATGAACTGCAAATAAATAATTCAACATGTATAAATCTCAAAATAATTATGCTGAGGGAAGAAGGCACCCCCAAAAAAGAGTACCTACTGTTTGATTCCACTTACATAAAATTCTAGAAAAATGTAAACTAATCTAAGGTGATAAAAAGCAGATCAATAGTCACCTGAGGATGAGGGAAGGGGCAGAAGGGAAGGATTACAGAGGTGCATGAGGAAATTTGGGGGTAGAGGGGTGTGTTCATAATCTCAATTGTGATGGTGATTTTACAGGCATAGGGATATATCAAAACTTATCAAACTGTATGTTTCAAATATGGGCTATTTACATATGCTAATGATATCTCAATAAAATTTTTAAACAATTATAACCGTAAGTATTTCTCTTCCCATATTCATGCCTTTTGTAATGCAAGTTTGTAGCTACTCCTGTTAAGAGGTAAAAGTCCATTTCTAGATCCTTTGAATCTGAGATGGCTAATAGAATGTGCTGGAAGTTCTGAGCCCAGACTTCAAGAGATTTGCACATCCCCACCTGTCATTTCCTCAGAACCCTATTGCTTGCCACACAAGCAAGTTTGATGGAGGATGACACATGGCCCAGTCACCCCTAAACTTCCCAGTCCCCACTGACATCTGTCCAACTCCCAGAAGCAGAGCCATCTAGCTGGCCTGCAGCTGAATGAGCTGAGCACATGAGGGAGCTCAGCAGAGACCTATGACCTGCCCAGCTGAGGCCATCTCAAATTTTCAGCCATTGGAATCATTAAATAAATGGTTATTCTGGTAAGCCACTAAGTTTAGAGTAGTTTCATATGCAGTATTATTTGCAGCAATACATAGTGATTTGCCTTCAGCCAGGATCATACTCCTCATTGCTTAACTCTGCTTGACCTTTATAGGGCAGCTACAGATTTAGAAATGGTTCACTATAACGGATCAGAAACAATTATTTCATTGAAATCTCTCATTTGTTCACATACTAAATGCCAAGCATCTACTAGGCTGCCGGTATTGTGCTAAATTTAAGGTGAAGATGTGCAAAAGAGACAGGCCCACCACAAGAGATTAGTGGTTACAAGCCAGAGAAATATGCCTGCATGCTGGGTCTATCAAACTCATTATTCTTTTTTTCCAGGTTGACTTTGTTATCCTACATTTTTCCAAATCAGTTCATTTCTCTCTTTCTATGGCCTGAATGTTTATTTCCCCCAAAAATTCTTATGTTGAAATCCTAGTGCCTGCCACCCAAGGTGATGGTATTAGGAGGTAAGGCCTCTAGGTGGTGATTAGGTCATGAGGACACTATTCCCATTAATCAGGGAATAGTGTCCTTATAAAAGAGCCCAAAGAGGGACTCCCTTACCCCTTGTACCATGTGAGGACACAGCCAGAAAGGCCCTCTATGAATCAGGAAAAGGTCCTCAGGAAGTAGCAAATCTGCCAAGGCCTTAATCTTGGACTTTCCAGTCCCTGGAACTGTGAAAAATAAATTTCTGGCTGGGCACAGTGGCTCACACCTATCATCCCAGCACTTTGGGAGGCCAAGGTGGGTGGATCACCTGAGGTCAGGAGTTGAGACCAGCCTGGCCAACATGGCAAAACCCTGTCTCTACTAAAAATACAAAAATTAGATGGGCGTGGTGGCATGCACCTGTAGTCCCAGCTACTCGGGAGGCTGAGGCAGGAGAATCACTTGAATCTGGGAGGCAGAGGTTGCAGTGAGCCGAGGTCACGTCACTATACTCCAGCCTGGGTGACAGAACGAGACTCCATCTCCATAAATAAATAAATAAATAAATAAATAAACTAGACAGACAGAAAAAATAGAAAAATAAATTTCTGTTGTTTAAGCCACCGACTATATGGTATTTTGTTACAGTAGCCCAAGTGGACTAAGACATCTCTGAACTAGTAACAATTCATCTCTCCTCTAAGAAGAGCTAAAGAAAAATGGAGTTAACTCCCAGTGAACCAAGACAAAATTCAGGTAGCATTAGACAGATGCCAGTCAAAGAAAGAAGTGACCAGGGCATGGAATAAGGGTGCTTATGCTAACAATTGCTAAGATACAGTTACATAGCTTGAGAGCAGGTATTTTGAGAAGCCACAGAATTCAACTGTTAAAGAACCAGATTCATCAAGTGCAATTATCAAGCATTTGTCCTTTGTATTTTTTATTTAATTCTTTTTAGAGATGGGGGTCCCACTATGTTGCCCAGGTTAGAGAGCGGTGACTATTCATAGCTGTGATTATGAAGGTCACTTAGGATTGATCGCTGAATCCTCAAACTCCCGGATGGCTCAAACCATCCTCCTGCCTCAGCCTCCTAAGTAGCTGGGATGACATGCATGTGCCATGGGCTATCTTATATTTTTTAATGTTATATTTTTTATATTTTTTAATGTTTAAAAACATGGCGTCCAGGAGCTCTGGGCAACCTGTGCATACCAGGGCTCTCCCCAGGGAACTCCCACCAGGAAACTCATCCTTCTCCCACACTTCGTCTTTTTCAGAGTCCTGGAAAAGCCTTCACTTCACTGCGATGGAGGAAGGTCTCTTTTTAAGCTAGTTACCTCTTTTCAAAAATTGCCTTTTTTTTCTTTTTTGCTTTGACAGCTTTGTACCTTTTATCGTTAAAATGCAGTATCATTTAAATAAAGGTGAAGAGTGATATTTCTAAGAAAACGATTCCTGCTTGAGGACAGCACTACTAATTTTAAAAGGTTATTTGCTTCAAAGGACACCCTTTTAGCACAGGATGTTAAAGAGTGTGAAACTTAGCGTGCCGACTGGCTATACACCAGCAATGTTCCTTTGGTTCTGAGACCTCAAAGAGAATCCTATGTGCAGAAGCAACCCAGCTGCACTGCCAGCCCTCCCACCCCAGTGCTGCTGACAGCAAGGCGCCTAGCCAAGGTCACCTGCTTAGTGAGCAAAACTGGATGTTCTCACTATCCAAGTACCACTGAAAGAAAGCAGTCTTTTTATTTTTGTTAAGAACACCCTTTCCTCACAGGTGTTCTCAACTTCTGGCCCCACTTGAAAACAGGCCAATCCCAGGAGCCTCGATGGAGGAGCTGAAGTCCACTGAACTTGTGAACCCTCTGGACATTCAGTCACCACAAGAGGCCAAAGAGACCTTTTCATTATAGCCTGTATTAGAACATCATGGTAGATTAAAGAGTCCATAAATCAAACTCAAAAATAAGCTGGCTAGTGCCCATTTCACTGGCAGACTGAATTAAGTACCTTCCATATGCTTTGGTGTCTGGAACTGCAGCCAAATGGCAAACACCATTCCATAGGAAAGAAGATCACCTTGGCTAGAAGACAAGAATGTAGGATATTAGCATTTAGTGGCAGAGTATTTTTTACTTTTATACTTAGTCAAAACCAACATCATTATCTTAAACAGCCAGTAGCTGGAGTAATTAGAATGGACCTGCACATTAAAAAAATAAACTATCAGTTACCAACCCTACTTTTATTGTTGCATATACTGCTTAGAGAAAATACTCTTGCTTGAGCTTGTCTGTTTTGTAGCCTATAAAACTCAAAAAGGATTAGGAGTGAAAGGGAATTAGAGGTTCTTTTTCCCACAGCCTAGGTACTTGCATTCTGAGAGAAGAATCAGTCTGAAAATGCACTCCTGGGACATTCTTTAGCACTGCTCTATACCAATCAGGAAATTACTATCGTCATCATATATATTGCCTCTGCTAACAAAACCAGACTCCTTCATGTCATCTCTCTTCAATTTAACCTTGTGGTTCTGCTGGAGAGGCCAACATTAAGTCCAGATGTAAAACTGGTGGTTGAGAAAATATAATAAATGCTGTCTCCGGGACATACAAAATTAAAGTTCGTCCATCAAATTGAAGATCTGTATCTACACATTTTGAAAATTCATCATGATTCCCCCACTATTGAATAAGTGAAATTCTTTTAAATTTCCTGGAAAGAGCTTGACAAATGAAGATGTAGCAGGTGTATACCCATTTCCCTTAGAAATGGATGGTTTAGGGATAAAAATCATAATACATGCTGTCAAAATCAATGCCGTGGACGCAGTTTAATCACAGTGCTAATAGTGAATGCCACATTACAAAGCTTGCCACTTTCTTGATATCAAAAATGACTTGTTATCTGTCACATGGAAAAGGCTGACAATTTTAATCACATTGGGGAACATTCCATCTGCTCAGGACATCAGCTTTCTTCAGACGCTCTTCCATGTGAAGATGCTACTTGAGAACCAATTATGACATTGGAAAATCAGAAGCCTTTTCAAGGCTGATCTCCAGTGTTGGAGAATGGCATGGTGAATGTCTCCAGAGATATCTAAATTCAGTCGCAGAGACCAGAGCCTTCACAGACTCTCAGACTCAGTTCCACATATCAGTTTTAAAGCTCTGCTACACATCTTTTTTTTATTCCCACACATTGATTTGGTTGTAGCCCAGACTAAAATCAGACTGTCAGCTGGTTGCACATTCTCTCATACTCGAATACCAAGAGCATCTGTTATCCACGTTAGCTATCAGAAGAAAATATCACCAAATGAATAGACATTTTGTGTCTGCTACTGAGTTGAGCTATTACTCTGTGAAGTTTATGCATTCTCCACATTTATGTCTCCTTCTCTGAGAGGATTAGAACTAGTAATCCCTGAGACCTCTTTCTATTCTAACATTATGTGCTTAAGAATTAACAGTAATAAACATATGTGTGCATGTGTCTTTACGGCAGCATGATTTATAGTCCTTTGGGTATATACCCAGTAATGGGATGGCTGGGTCAAATGGTATTTCGAGTTCTAGATCCCTGAGGAATCACCACACTGACTTCCACAATGGTTGAACTAGTTTACAGTCCCACCAACAATGTAAAAGTGTTCCTATTTCTCCACATTTATTGCGGCACTATTCACAATAGCAAAGACTTGGAACCAACCCAAATGTCCAACAACGATAGACTGGATTAAGAAAATGTGGCACATATACATCATGGAATACTATGCAGCCATAAAAAATGATGAGTTCATGTCCTTTGTAAGGACATGGATGAAACTGGAAAACATCATTCTCAGTAAACTATCGCAAGGACAAAAAACCAAACACCACATGTTCTCACTCATAGGTGGGAATTGAACAATGAGAACACATGGACACCGGAAGGGGAACATCATACTCTGGGGACTGTTGTGGGGGGAGGGGGGAGGGACAGCATTAGGAGATATACCTAATGCTAAATGACGAGTTAATGGGTGCAGCACAACAACATGGCACATGCATACATATGTAACAAACCTGCACATTGTGCACATGTACCCTAAAACTTAAAGTATAATAATAAGAAAAAAAGAAAAAAAAAGAATTAACAGTAAAACAAGTAATATATATCGAAAGACTTAATGATTCAACCTCAAAATATCTGGAAATTTATTTAAAGTGCCCTGAGTTGAATAACAAGTTCCAGACTTTTTTCACCATGAAGGAAATGTCCATTTTTTGATGGAAGTAACACCAAGGAAAGCAGAGCATAGAAGACCAGTTACAATAGCATTATATAAGCACCTGGATGGAGCCATTACTGAAATAGGTGTGTTCCTTGACCTTTCAGCTATGTAAGCCGATAAATTTCCTTTTATGCCTAAGCATGTTTATGTTGTTTCTACTCACTCAAAACCAGGTGATTCCTGCCTAATGACAGGCAGAATAGGGAATTTTGGGGGCCTTGAAGCATGTTCATTATTTTAGCTTTTCTCTGTCCCAGATATAATAATAACTTCAACCTCAGAAATTTGATCTTTAAAAGAGGAAATGAACTTTGTGACAACCTTGTCAGGTTGAAATCTGCATTTTTATGGATTAATCTGTAATCTAGTGGGAAAATAATCTGTGTAGGCTCTACTAAAGGAAAAAGAAAAATGTAAAAGAAGAGTAAGAGTTAAATATAGGGATGAACTACTTAGTGCATAACCACATATCCCAGAAGCCCTGGGATGGGTACCCAGAGGCACTGGCCAAGACCACCACATCTGTGTCCTGGAAGCTGGATGGGTGATTGGGCAGAACAGTCAAGGGTGATGGAGGCAGAAAACAAGGGCACCCCATATCTAAGAGATTGCTGAGTGACGAACCTGGGAATGAGACCAGGCTAGAACCAGAACAAAATTTAATTCAGAGAGACTGAGGCAAGAAGTCCAGTAATAATAACCAAACAGGACTGGATGTTCACACCTCACTGGAGGCAGGTTCCAGCGGCTTTGTACATGGGGGTCAGCCAAGAAAAAGGGCTCCAGGTGGATGAAAGGCATCACACCTTTAGGTTTAGGAGAGAGAAAAAAGAGAAAAAAAGGGGACTAGATGAGAAAAAAAAAAGAAGACAACTACAAAGGTATTAGGTTGGTGCAAATGTAATGGCAAGTTTCGCCATTATTTTCAATGACAAAATCCATGATTACATTTGCGCCAACCTAATAATATAAAGAAAGCATTGCTATTTCAACCTTCCTCAATTCTCTGACTTTACAAATATTGCCTTCCTCCTACTCTCTACAGAGTGAAGAAAAGCAAGATATGTTTGCATTTTTAAGGAATGAAAAAGGAACAAAAGCTAAGTGACTGTCTCGGGCCACACAAGAGCCTCTGAGTAGAAATGGGGAGGAGTGCTTTGGCACAGACAGCTCGGGAAATGTAGCATCTTCTAAATAGCACTGCCCAGGCTGTCAGAGATCCTATTGCTTCTAAGTGCGTGTGAGAGAAGATGGCAGAATTAAATCTATAATGCAAAGATTCACTTTTCTAAGAAATGGAATAACAATGTGAGAGAATGCTTTGTTAAGTGGGAATAATGGCATGAAATTGAGAAAGGAACAAATGCAAGTGAACGGGAAAATGCCACCCAGATCCTGAAATATATTCAATTGCCGCAGGGTCTTTCCAAAGGAATTGCAGGTGCAGCCCCACTCCAGCTGTCTGAGCTCAGACAAGACAAAGAAAGGAGGCTGCACATTGTCAAGAGCATCCTACGGCTCTGGCCACTGATTCAGCCTTTTCTCTCTTTCATGTAGCTGATTCTGAAAATGCACTTTTTAAAAATTATACTTCAAATTCTGCAATACATGTTGCGGGAAGTCAGGGAACCCGAATGGAGGGGCCGGCTGAAGCCACGGCAGAAGAACACAAATTGTGAAGATTTCATGGACATTTACACTTCCCAATCAATATTCTTATAATTTCCTGTGCCTGTCTTTTCTTTAATTTCTTAATCGCAACATCTTCGTAAGCTGAGGATGTATGTCACCTCAAGACCCTGTGATGATTGCATTAACTGCACAAATTGTTCCTAAGGCATGTGTGTTTGAACAATATGAAATCTGGGCACCTTGAAAAAAGAACAGGATAACAGCGATGCTCAGGGAACAACGGAGATAACCATTAGGTCTGACTGCCTGGGAGCCAGGCAGGACAGAGTCATATTTCTCTTACTGCCAAAAACGGGTAAGAGAAACATCACTGAATTCTTTCCCCAGGAAGGAATATTAATAATTAACAGCCCTGGGAAAAGAATGCATTCCCAGAGGGAGGCCTCTAAAATGGCTGCTCTGGGAGTGTCTGCCTTATGTGGTTGTAGATAGGGATGAAACATGCCCTGGTGTCCTGCAGCGCTCCCAGGCTTGCTAGGATTAGGAAATTCCAGCCTGAGAATTCTAATCAGACCGGTTCTCTGCTCCTGAACCCTGTTTCCTGTTAAGATGTTTATCAATGACAACACATACACAGTGGGTCATGAAACTTCATCAGCAATTCTAGTTTCGCCCTGCCCTTGTGACCTTGCCCTACCCATTTGCCTTGTGATATTTTATTGCCCTTGAAGCATGTGATCTCTGTGACCCACACCCTATTCGTACACTCCCTCCCCTTTGAAAATCGCTAATAAAAACTTGCTGGTTTTACGGCTCAGGGGGCATCATGGAACCTGTCAACATGCGATGTCTCCCCCGGACACCCAGTTTTAAAATTTCTCTCTTTTGTACTCTTTCCCTTTATTTCTCAGACCAGCTGACACTTAGAGAAAATAGAAAAGAACCTATGTTGAAATATTGGGGGCTGGTTCCCCCAATAGATACATGTGCAGAACATGCAGTTTTGTTACGTAAGTATACATGTGCCATGGTTTGTTGCACCCATCAACCCGTCATCTACATTAGGTATTTCTCCTCATGCTATCCCTCCCCGAACCCCCAATGTCCTGACAAGCCCCAGTGTGTGATGTTCCCGTGTCCATGTGTTCTCATTGTTCAACTCCCACTTATGTGAGAACATGTGGCATTTGGTTTATTTGGTTTTCTGTTCCTGTGTTAGTTTGCTGAGAATGATGATTTGCAGCTTCATCCATGTCCCTGCAAAGGACATGAACTCATCCTTTTTTATGGCTGCATAGTATTCCATGGTATATATGTGCCACATTTTCTTTATCCAGTCTATCATTGATGGACATTTGGGTTGGTTCCAAGTCTTTGCTATTGTGAACAGTGCTCCAATAAACATATGTGTGCATGTGTCCTTAAAGTTCACAACTTTAAATTTTTTATCATTCCTACCATCAGAAATACATTAACAAAATAAAGAGAAATGCACATAGAAATGGATTCTAGGTTCCAAAGCAGCTCTCTGCTGCAGGGCTCATGGAAGGAAGACCCACAGAGACCTGGAATTAAAGTATATCAAACGTAGCTGGAACTCTCAGAGGAAGAAATAGCCAGTTTCAGAAAAGGAGGGATTTTATGTATGGGAGACTTTAACATGCTTAGTAAATGCTCTCAAAAGTAGCAAATCTCCAAACCAAAATGTGAATTTCAGTTAAAGCAGAGAGTTGCTAGAAATACTGTTAGAAACCTCTATCGGCCCTTTCATTTAATACCCAGGAGGAGGAGGAAGAATAGAAACATACAAACACCATGACCTTGGCAGGTGGATAAAGACCTCTCATCATTAATTTGCTCTAGGATAAGTTAAAGAAAAAAATCATGATTTCAACACCCTCATATCCATTGTATTGCTAAGGATAGAACCTCAACAGATGGCTTTTGTGCCTAGTCAAAATAAACACCTCAGCAAAGTGTCTTTAGACCTACAAATGGGAGGTTAGGAGCCTAACATGACATCAAGATTCAAAATTTAATTGCTCTACATAACAAAGTAACAAGAATTTTGAGTCTTCTTTTGGTGCATAGGAGAGTAAGGGATCAGGGAACTCAAGAATGAACAAAAGAGAAATATAAGGGAAAGTATCAGGTTGGTGCAAAAGTAATTGCGGTTCTTGCCAATTCAATGACAAACTGTAATTACTTTTGCACCAACCTTATAATTCTAGAGCATTAGTTCTCAGCCCAGGGCAGTTTTCCCCCTGGAACATTTGGTAATACCTGGAGACATTTTCTGCTGGTTATCATAATTAGGGGGAGGATGCTACTGGCATCTAGTGGGCAGAAGCCAGGGATGCTGCTAAACATCTACAGTGCACAGGACAGCTCCCCACAACAAATATTTATCCTGTCCAAAATGTTAATAGGGCCATGATTAAGAAACCCTGCTCTAGAGAGACACAAAGAGGAACCTGTCAATGTCTGAAAAGTCACAGATTAAATAGACCACCAGAGAGAAGTTCCCAGTGAGTAGGGAAGGGCTGGGAAATATTAATGATGCCACCTATGAAATTTTAAGTGTTTTATATGCTTAGAAGTACCAATTTCTCTTTCCATTCCCCTAAGTTAAAGTCTGCTATGCAACAGAATTGTAGTAGTGATGCTTTGGAGAATAAAGGAAGAGGGGCTGCCTCTGTCAAGGGGCAGAGAAATAGGATAACTAGGTACAATGGCAGAGACCAAAGGTGATGTTTGAACAAAAACCGAGAGGGTGGTGGCAGGGCAGATTGGTCTATCTTTATTGCAGCAATCTCCCCAAATTATTGGGATAGTACAGAAGATCTCCCAGTATGTGGCAGGAGACTTAGGGAGATGGTGGCACAGGTAAGGATATCCCAAAGTAATAAACTTACTTGCTGCTTGATTAAAGTAAGTAGAATTGCATTTATACCCAAAGTTGGCCAGAGCCCAGGCGATGGTTCTGGTATGTACGGCACCTTCCATTCATCTCTGTACTCTAGAATCTAGTATACCATTTGAGCATGTAATGCACCCTCACATCTTGTAGGCTGGATTTTTCACTCTGACTTGCAATCATGGTAATTTATTTCAGTTGATAATTGTTTGGTTACATTTGCATACTAAGTAGAAAGAAAATATCATACTTAAAATCAACCAAAGACATGAGAACCCTAGACAGAGGAATAGACAGCTCTATTCTCCACCCTCACAAAACACATAGCAAAGTTTTCAAATATCCTCATAAGCCAGACATGGTGCTTGGCACTTTTAATTGGCAGATATACACATATAATTCTTCCCATTTTAGTGATGAGAAAACTGAGGCTTGAAAAGAAAGTGACTTCCTGGAGTCACACAGATTGAAAATGTTTGAGCCAGGCCTGGAACCCTTTAAGTATTGAGGGATGAGTTAACAGTGGAAATACTGTAGAGAATAGAACAGAAATTGGTACCAAGCACACAAATATATTTTCAATATTATTAGTTCAAGCAAATGTGAATTAAAACACAATAACTTTTAAAAATCTATTAGCAGAAGTAAGGGGAAGTGAGGGTTGAAATAATCTGTACAACAAAGCCCCATGGCTTTACCTACGTAACAAACCGGCATGTGTACCCCTGAACTTAAAATAAAAGTTTTTACAAAAGAATGCTAGTAATATTCCTATCATATGATCAAGTAATTCCATTTCCAGAAACCCACTGTAAAGAAATAACACATATGGGGGCAGAGATTTATGCACAAATGTTTACTATGGGTGATTTATTATAGCAAATAATAAAAAGAAGCTGTCTGAATATCACTATTAGGGAAACTAATGAATACATGTTCAAATATGCATAAAATGGAACTGTATGTAACACTAAAAATTATTTTACCAAATACTTAGTATGTGAAAAACACTTGAAACATCAGAATAGAAGAGCCTATACAATGGTTATCTTTGCAATGGTACCAGCTTTTAAAAAATATCTAAGAAAATGTAGAAATAAAATATGCCAAAATATTAACATGATATTTTTTTCTTTTAAATACCTTTCTGTATTTTTCAAATTTTCTCCAAAATCCATACTTTGCCTTTATAATCATCAACAAAATGAGGTGGGGTGGAGAAAGATCTAGATGTTGCAGTCAGCTGCAAAAAGAAATTTTATCAATGATGATTGAGTTGGGTGATAGAAGAGAAAAAATAAAACACTCCTTTGTTGAAGGCCTTCATTTTGCAAAACAACACTATAATACCTTCCAAGACCAGCACTACCTGTGAGGTACCAGAGATGCACAAAGACTCACCATGCTTCCACTGAGAGTGAGCTCAGGAGGGACTGAAAGGAATGCAAAGCCCTGAGAAAGGAGCAAAAGTCTCCAATACAAGTGAAGTCAGGTGGGTTAACCAAGGCAGATGCCAGGCTGATATTGGAGAGTTTAAAAAATTCTTAAAGAAGGTCATTGTAGGCCAGGCACGGTGGCTCACGCTTGTAATCCCAGCACTTTGGGAGGCCGAGGCGGGTGGATCACGAGGTCAGGAGATCCAGACCACGGTGAAACCCTGTCTCTACTAAAAATACAAAAACTTAGCCAGGCGTGGTGGCGGGTGCCTGTAGTCCCAGCTACTCGGAGAGGTTGAGGCAGGAGAATGGCGTGAACCTGGGAGGCGGAGCTTACAGTGAGCCAAGATTGCGACACTGCACTCCAGCCTGGGCGACAGAGCGAGACTCCGTCTCAAAAAAAAAAAAAAAAAAAGGTCATTGTAGCCCTTAGAAGGACCAGTTATGTCAATCTCTGGCTATTTTAATAAAAATCAGTAGTAGTCCCTTGACATTTATGTAATAAAGTTCTCCCTAGTACTATACAATGCAAGGAGGCAACTGCACAACAAGCCAACCCTTGAGACAGAAGTCAGCTGCTTTTTCTGTAAAGGTACAGATGGTAAGTGTTTAGGCTTCATGGGCCATAGAGTCTCTGTTGTGGCTACTCAATTCTACCATTGCAGTGCAAAAGCAGCAACAGACGATAGGTAAATAAATTAGCTTGGTTGCATTCCACTAAAATTTTATTTACAAACCCAGGCATTGGGCTGGTTTAGTCTACTGGCCATAGTTTGCTGACCCCTTAGGGACATCAAACATGAGTATCTTTCTTATAACATTTCCTATCAATCATGACTCCTGGTACTAAGGAGCTAGCATTTGAATTTGGTTAATTATGTGACTATTTGGAGAAGATGCTGAGTGGAACCCAAGTAGACCAGAAAATGTGCTATTTGGGGAACTGAATGGACGTTAAGCCTAGTGCTAAATCCTCCTTAAGGGTACCTCAAATCTAGTAGTACCCCAAGTTGGTTGACCTGAAGCAGCAGACGCAAGTGACATGAA
Source organism: Hylobates moloch (assembly GCF_009828535.3). Lineage (NCBI taxonomy): Eukaryota > Metazoa > Chordata > Mammalia > Primates > Hylobatidae > Hylobates > Hylobates moloch. The sequence continues at coordinate 21,490,429 of NW_026652278.1, read as the reverse complement.
GTTTATCGCTGACCTTAGTAGGGGTCATCTCCATGGACGGATGGAAAGAGAAGGCAGAGAACAGGCATCCAGGAGGGGAAAATGTGGAGACAGACAGCTGCACATTCTTGGAATGGGGTTAACTGTTGAAACTTTTAGAATGAAACTCCAAAATCAAGGCAATGTTTTGTTTGGTCACATATCATTCACTTTATTTCTCACCCAGAAAAAAATTTAAATGCCCAACAACACTGAATTTTACCTGATTCCCATGATCCTGGAAAAACGGTGAAGGTTAAGAAACGCCCCCATGCTTCGTGTTCCAGAAAAGAGCTTACTGCAAAAACCACTCTTCCCATAGGATTTAGATAAGACTCACGGATGCCCTGCCTCCTTGTTTACTTATGACAAGGCCAGGCAAAAAGCCTCCAAATTTCTATTTTTTGCCTCATAAGTGATTTGCTGAACTGCCTGTCCCCATTGAACAACTGGAGCAAATGCTTATTTAATCAAATTTTGGTTATGCTTCTCTCTCCCTCATCTAGGGCCACCTTCAGCCTGCATCAACACACAGACAGCCCCTCCTGAGAATAGTCTGGCCTTGCAGTGAAACATTCTCTGAACTACCATCTGATTACACTGTACGTTCAATCTACTTCCCCACATCTCGTTTTCTCTAGCCTTGTTTATTCCTCTGTTTAAGAGAAAAACACTTTTGGCCTAGCCCTTGAGACATTTGTGATCCTACGGTTACCGTGTCCTCCCTGTTGCAATTGTCCCCTTTGCTCTTGCAATAATCTTGAATAAATCTCTCCCTACCAAGTCTGGATTGTTATTTGACAGGCCCTAGATGACATGATTCCTGCTACCTCTCTTCCTCTTTCTTTCACATCTGGCCTGTCTCCACCCCAGCCATACTATTCTCTTCACTATCCCTTCAACTCCAAGCACATTTCCATTCCAAGGTCTTTGCTTTCATGCAAAGCTTTACCTGAGTTTCACCTCTGCATACATCAAAGCTTGATTTATATCAAGCTTTACCTGAAGCTTCTATAACCTTAAAACTACCTGAGTTACTCCTGCACTCCCTTCCAGGGTTTGCTCAAATGGTAGCCTTCCAGAGAGGCTGTCCTTGAGAGCTCTCTATAAAATAGCAATCCAGTCTCTTACCTCTCCCGCTATGCCTCTCTGCAGTTTACCTTTCTTCATTGTACCTATCACCACCTGACATGTACTTGTTTATGGTCTCTCTCTCAACAATGAAGATGTAAACTCTATATACACAGAAACTTTGCTTTTTTGTTCACTGATGTCGGTACCTTTAGTGCCTACAACCTTGCTTCAGATGGGACCAAGTAAACTTTTGATAAATACCCTATTAATAAAATGATATGACTAAATCAAATACAATGAAAACTACTAGCTACATTTATTGAAAGTTTACTGGGTAGCAACACTGTGCTATGATTTTCAACCATCACAATTATCTGTCAAGGTAGAGATTATCATCTCCTTTTACACATGGGGACACTGAGTTGTAAAGATTCACTAAAATGTTCCAATTTAAACAGATATGATGTGCTCAGTTTAAAATTCAAATTGACTCCAAACTTTTTTTTTTTTTTTACTGTAACATACCAGGCTGCTTCCTAACCCTTTATTGAAATTGCCTAGAAGAAAAGCAGACAGGAGTCCTAAAGTACTACTTCCCTTTGGCACACTTAAAACTGGGAAGAATTTAAGAGGGATTCTGCTAGAGGTAGCATGTGAAAGTTCCCTAGAAAGATGATGTATTTAGATATGCGAGAGGAAAAAAGACCCTCAATCTCTTTCTGGGACTCACACAGCCCCAGGCTCCTTGTCCATTGCATTTCATTGTCTCTGATCCAGTGTACAACCTGCCTCCAGGAGATGTTCCAACTGACCGGCTACTTCATGGGGTCGCAGAAATTATCGAACTGGGGATAGAATTATATGACTCACTTATTTTTCTCAAGATCAGCTCTAAGTATTCAGGGCAAAAATAGCAAGCATTGAATACTGTTACCATTTCCTTACATGTGCAATGAATTTATAAATAGATCTATATTTTTTGGCTGAAAAATATTTGCCAATCATGGTAATAACCTAGCTTTTACTGAGCTCCTGATATGTGTTTGGTACTGTTTTAGGCATGCTACATACATCGATGCATCTAATTCTAACAAAAACCCTGTGAAATAGAGATTATGTTCATTTTACCAAGGGGAGACTGAGGTTCAGAGTCCAGCATCGTATCAGTTATAAATTAAAGCACAAACTCAGGAGCTCAGGTCCATCTGACTCTAATACCCTTACTTTGTTTACTACATTATTTTGCCTTTCAAGACATGAAATTTTTACTAACTGGCTTCTTCCTGTTTTGCTAACTTCAGTACCCACACAGAAGCAGGGTTCTTCTCCCAGGAAATCAGCTCCCTTGGGTAGAGAATTATCCAACATAGTAATTGGTGCCTAAAATTGCAGGTGTATTCCCAATTCATGAGCACTGAAAGTAGAAAAACAAACTTAGCAAGCAGATAAATTAAGGGCCACTATTTACTTCACAGAAGGATTCTGCCTTTTACAAAAGACTGAAGTCCAGTTTCAATGTATTTCATTTTTGCTAATAAAGAATTTATCAGTGTCCTGAGCAAATGGTAATCAATTTGCCTGCCATGACAATTTCCTATTATTTAGTTCATTTTCACACTGCTAATAAAAACATCCCAAGACTGGGTAATTTATAAAGGAAAGAGTTTTGTTTCATTGACTCACAGTTCAGCACTGCTGGGAAGGCCTCAGGAAACTTACAATCATGGTGGAAGGGGAAGCAAACATGTCCTCCTTCACGTGGTGGCAGGAAGTAGTACCCAGCAAAAGGCGGAAAATCCCCTTATAAAACCATCAGATCTTGTGAGAACTCGCTGTCACAAGAACACATGGGGGTAACCACCCCCGTGATTAAATTACCTCCCACTGGGTCCCTCCCATGACATGTGGGGATTATGTGAACTATAATTAAAGGTGAGATTTGTGTGGGAACCCAGAGCCAAACCATATAATCACAGAGCCAAACCATATATATAATCTGCCCATTTCTCAGCCTGGGCAATGGAAACATTTGGTGGCTAGTGACTTGACCCCTTGTCACAGCTGATTGTCATGATGGACAATCTGACCCAAGCTGATTAGATTCTCTCCTGAGACTGTTAGGGAGCCCAGAGATTCAGCTGGATTGTGCTGAGCATTGGAGTAAGAACACAGTCAGGGCAGCTATAGCTCCATGGCAACCCCAAACCATGCACAAGCCAGTGTTCTTGGAAAGCCGTAACAAAGATAAATCAATATATAGGATGAGAGGGTGGGAGGGAACAATACTTAGCAGACACAAGAGGCCATGCCACTTCAAAGAGCCAGAGCCAGAAAGAGTTGCTGACTGACATTTGCTGAGTGATAACTTTCGACTTCTGGAAAACCTGACTGTATTTCCTGAAATTAGGTTCTGTGAGATGTCAACTGAAATTAAGGCTGTTCAGGCAGAAATAATTTGATAAAGGGTTATTGGAAGCTAGATGGGAAGATCGACCTGGGAAGACACAACAACAAAGTTGGGCACGTTCCAAAGTCTATTACAAGTTGAAATGCTTTTATAGGAAAAGGAGAAGTTTAGGAGAAAGAAGATGGACTCCTCTTATCAGAGTTGTCTTTTTTCATTGGAGAATACAATACAGAGGTTACAATCATCGGCTACAGATGACAACATACAAGTTAAAATGTCCTATGTTCAAGACAATCGGTACAACTTCATGATTCAGAAACAAATCAGCAAAACTTCATAAATCAGGAACAAATCAGCGGTCCTTTTTGTTGTCAGTAGTTTACTGATTCATTAGTGTATCAATAGTTTGAGGAACTCATAAGATTTGAGGGACTCATAAGATTCTTTACTCAGGGACAGGATATAGCCATGAATCTTAACACCTTCCCCAGGCGATTCACTTAGAAATCTGCCAAATGTGACCTGTATGTTATCAGAGATTTCCCTGATTTCTTACCATTTATTTCTCTTTATTTAAGCAGTTTTCAGGCAATGTAGTAGTTATCTATTGCTATGTAACAAAGTATCCCAAAATGTAGCATTTTAAAACAATATTGCTTATTATCTCTCACAGTTTCTGAAGGTTAGGAATTCACAGTGGCTTAGCTGAGTGGTTCTGATTCAAAGTTTCTCATAAAGTTACAGTCAAGCTGTGCTATTGGCTGGGTCTCCAATCATTTCAAGGCTCGACTGGAGCTGGAAAGTCTATTTCTAAGCTCACTCACATAGTTTTGTCAGGACTTATGTCTTTGCTGGCTGCTTTCCCCAGAGAGAAAAAGAGAAAAAGACAGACAGAAAGACAGATAGAGAGAGAGAGACAGACACACACACACACACACACACAGAGAGAGAGAGAGAGAGAGAGAGAGAGAAAGTAAGAAAGACAGACGGGGAGGGAGGGAGGGAGAGAGAGAGAGAAAGAAAGAGACAGAGAGGGAGAGAGGGAGGTGGGAGAGGGAGGCGGGGGAGGGAAGGAGGGAGGGAGGGGGAGAAGGGAGAGGGAGAGAGAGAGACTGATCAAAGAGACCAAGGTGAAAGCCACAATCTTTAATAACTGAATCCCAGAAGTGACATACATTATTTCTGCCATATGCAATTGTACACACAATCCAACCCTGGTACACTATGAAAAAGCGGCTATCTAAGGCGATATGTAAAAGGAGGAAGACATCATTAGCAACCCTCTTGGTGTCTATATACTATAGGAAGATCTCTGTTTCAAGTAATCAAAGAATCTCAACCAAAACATTAGGCATACATAAATGGAGGTAGACTTTCAGCAATATCAGTTGAAATCCAAAGTCCAGTTAGAAATCAGAATATGAGTAGAAAGAGGTTTCTAAGCACTAAAAAATTTCAACAAAGCCTTTGCATTAGACTCACATGGATAGTCAGATCCACTCTTGGATTGTTAGCAATTTGCATAGAAAAAAATAGATTTAAAGCAATAAAAGAGGATACTTATTGAATGCCTTACAGCATTAAAAGGGTACAGCAAAGCAGGGTTCTTTGGGCCTATTTAGTATTGAAACAAAAAGCTCAGAAGATGTATCAGTCAGGGAAGGCAAAGTTATGCTGCAATAACAAAAACACAAACAAAAGAAGTTTTGTGGTTTAAAACAACTAACACTACACATCCATTTGTGGGCTACCTGCACTCTGCAATCTACTGTTTATTGTTGTCATTCTTACTCCAGGATCAGGGCTAAAAGAGCAACCTCAGTCTAGAATTGTCCAGTCGCTGTGCCAAAGGGAAACGTGGACATGACAAAGCATGTTCTGTATAGACCAAGACTTGTATCAATGAGATTTTCCTGTTTTTAAGAAAGCAGATATAATTAATGAAACCAATACTGTTTAGAGTCACAAGGTTTTGCCCCCACCTATAATGTGATGCCATTTACATTTTGTCAGGAGTATGAGGTTACATAGCTACTTAGGAAGCAGAGTGTTTCCTATGGATATGCACTGTTCCATCTGGAGGGTGGAAGAGGCAATCTAGCACCGTGGTGAAGAATAGGCCTTAGAGCCAAATCCATCAGGTTCCTCTCCTGGCTCACCTTTACTAGCCCTGTGACTGCGAGCAAGTCACTTAACTGCTGTATCTTGGTTCCCCCATTAATGGAAGGGACTGGTATCAACAGCAACTATGTCTTAGAATTGACAGGAAGATACAACTGCAACTTAATAAAGGCATGTGGAATGCTTAGAACAGGTTCTGACACAGAATCTGTGCTTGCCAAACGTTACCTGCTGCTGTTTTCTGGGTCTGCCTTTCAATATGTAACTTACTCCCATCCCAGAAATCCGTAAATCTCAAAGCTAGAAGGAGCATATTCTCCTTTTCTCCCCCAATACAAATGAGGAACAAAGAGATAAAGATCGTAAATAAGGTTTTTCAACCAGTAATAACCATACAAGGAAATGAAAGGGTACCAGGAGAGACTGCTGTTGATTCTTCATTTGTACAGAGAAAGTTCGAATCTTCCCCATATTCTCTAGTACTTCCTCTATTTCACTTCCATTGTAAGAACTTTCACGATGCTCTTTAATGCTAATAGGATCACATGCAAAATCCTCAGCCTATCTTTAAGGACTTGCACAGGCTGGGTACTGACTACCTATACCAGCCTTACAGGTAATAATTTCTTACATATATTAACTGCTTCGGAGACACTGGCCTCTTCAACCTTCTCTAAGCTCGTGGTCCATTTTTCTGCATCCTTTTTTTTGCCACTCCTCTTCCCTCTGCAATCTTTCCAAATCTCACTCCTGTTTCAAAGGCCCACCTTAAACTATCTGCTCCATGCAGCCAGTCACTGACCATGCACTCATAAATGGTTGCTTCTATTTCTGAATTCCTGTCTCTTTGGGCAACTTATTAATTCATTTGTTCACTCAATTCAACTATTATTAGCAATTGATAATTTTCCTTCTGATTAAAAAAGTTAGTCTACACCACACACAAAAATAAATTCCAGATGGATTAAAAAGCTAACCGGAGTGAACAGGCAATTCTTTAGAGACAGAAAATAGATTAGTGGTTGCCGGGGACTAGGGAGTTGAGGGGAAATTGGAAGTGACTGCTAATGAGTAAGAGGTTTCCCTCTGGGATGATGAAAATGTCTTGAAACTGATTGTGGTGAGGGTTGCCCAATCCTATAAATATACTAAAACCACTGAATGGTACACTTTAATAGGTAAATTGTATGGAATGTGCATTATACATTTGTTAAATATTAAAAGGGTGTATTTTTTCAAACTTCGGACCAAAGCTAACTAGAAACAAATACTTATGATTTGTGCACTTCTGTGTGTGTGTTACACATCAATAAAAAGTTTATTTTTAAAACTTTAACCGGATAAAAAGAGACTTATAAAAGTCTTAGGACATATTGCAAGAAAACATTTTTTAATAATACTTGGATGGTAGGGACCCTCCTCAGTGTGGCAAAATACCCAAAAGCCATGAAAGAAAAAAATAACATGCCAGATTTTACTACCCGTACAGGACATTAAATTACCTATTGGTAAATAACATCACAAAAACTTAAAAAAAAAAAACAGAAGGGAATCTTTACTATACATATATGAACATATATATACAAACATAATGTATAACTATTAAGAATTTAATGTTCCTAATATTAAAAGAGATCTTATAAACCAATAAAAATTATAAACAACAAAATATTAAAAAGGCCAAGAAATCAATGAGAGATATGAATGGCATCAACCAAGAAAAAAGTACGTTGCTTGCAACTGCTGGGAAGGTTGCATGCCACCTATCTCCTCAATTCAGTACCTAACACAGCGTCTCCTAGGTAGTGAGGTTCACACACGTTTATCAAGAACAACATTCTTATTTTGTCTTCCTCAAGGATTAATTTGCCCTGTGACTTTTTCACTCTAACAGATTTCACATTATCTCTTCTTCTGCAGTAGAACATGCTCCTTTTTTAGAGTTTTATTCAAAAGCTAAAACATTTTGTATATATGTGGTTTTGTGGGGTTTTTTTGGATTTTTTGTTGTTGTTTTTGTTTTGAGATGGAGTCTGGCTCTGTTACCCAGGCTGGAGTGCAATGGCACGATCTCGGCTCACTGCACCCTCCACCTCCCCAGTTCAAGTGATTCTCCTGCCTCAGTCTCCCGAGTAGCTGAGATTATAGGCGCCCACCACCACGCCCAGCTAACTTGTGCTTTTTTTAGTAGAGATGGGGTTTCACCACATTGGCCAGGCATGTCTCAAACTCTTGACCTCAGGTGATCCACCCACCTCGGCCTCCCAAAGTGCTGGGATTACAGGCTTGAGCCACGGCACCCGGCCATATTTATCTTTTTTTAATTAAAGATTATTTTTCTCTTGATATATTGCTGCAGCCCAAACAATTCTCTTCCCTCACACACTGCGAATTACCTGTGATCTGCTGAGAACAAGTGGGTTAACATTTCAATTTATTACGAGAGTAGGGGATATGGGTACTTAGCATTTTCATCAGGAATTCCATCCTTGATGTAACATGCAAAATGATTATGCTTTCAGGAGCTTAAAGTAATTACCTCAGGCAAAAAATAGAAATTCCCATTTCTTAATGAAAATACTAGAGTTCTAAGCTACTACTAAATTGGCCTCAGTACCATACTTCCCTCTTAAATAGCATTTGAAGAAAAAAAATGCAAAATTTCTTATCAATTCTAAGAAATAAAAGAAAATTCTTAGTCTTGATTAACCACAATAACATGATGAGAGCTTACAAAGAACTGTGACGTGAATTTTTTTCTGTCTTGTGCGGAGGATTTTAATGAAAAAAATTCTCTCAGGAAATGGATTTCTCACCCTTAATTTCCTCACCAGCTACTGAGTTTGAGAGAAGCACTGAAGTCAAAGGATGGAGTCTCCAATCACCATGCTTTCCCCACACAATACAGTCTACATTTGAGGTCTATTTAGAAACCAACTGAAAGCCTTATGGGCACCTGAAATACCACAGGGACAAAGCTGTTGTATTGTAGAAGCTGTTCTTCTTCCACGCTCCTACACCACCATAAACCGTGTCACCCAGACGAAAACATTGGACCTTCCAGAATCCTCCCTCCCTTTTTCCTCACCACCCAACCAGTCATGCACTGAGCGTTTGCCAGCAAGAAATTTCTCAACCCCCTTCAGATTATCACAATTCTTACCAGCTGTGGTTATTGTCCTTATCATTTGTCACGTGGACTTTTGCAGAAGTCTTCTAATGGGTCTCTTTGAAGCTGACCCCCTCAAACCCCTTAACTCCCGATTCCACTCCCCACCCCACCCCCCACCCCAAATGCAAATCCAACCTTGGCATTCTACTCAATAAACTATTCAAAATTCTTCTTAGCTAAGGCTCCATCCAAGCTTTGGCATCACCATCACAACCCTCCACAACCTGCACCCCACCCGCTTCTCCAGCCTCTTCTCTCTCCACTGCTTCCTCACAGTGGATATTCCAGTCTCCACAAGCTCTTTGAGGCATGAGATACACGTCATACTTTGTCGCATATTCATCATTGCTGGTAGAAAAATCTGTGCCTATAGAACAGCACTTCCCCTGGCCACATCCTATACATCCTTCGATATTCCCAAGACCCAAATTTATCTAAGTTCTCTTATCACTCTTTCTTTTACCTCCACAACAGCACCTACTTCATTGGTTGAAATAGCCTGTACAGGTGTCTGCTTCCTTTACTAGAATATTCACTATTAGGGCAAGGGAGCCTGCCTTTGTCAACCTTGTATTATCAACAGCTGACAAAAATGTCTGCTCCATAGAAGACTTGCAACAGTTACATATTACACATAACTGAATTGGGAAAATATCTCAGTGTCCTCTCCCCTCAGCAAGTATTAGTAAGGCACTTACTTAAGTATGGAGCAGTTCTTCCTTTCCAGAAAGTAGAGTTCCCTGCGTACCTTCAAGGCAGTCCTGTCCCCTCAGAGGCACTTTCCTTGTAAGATCCAATGAGTTGTTGTCTATATTACTAATTTTCAAACCGGATGGCCCATTAGAATTACCTGGAAGGCTTTAAAAATATTCCTACACCCAGTCCCAATCCTGGACTACTGAAATCAGAATCTCTAGGGGTAATTCTTAAGCTGTTTTTAGCAAGTTTTCCAGGTGATGGTAACGTGAAGTCAAGGCTGAGAAACACAAGCCTACCTAGAAAACAAAACAATGGAGAGCGGAGACAGCTCTCCAGACAGTACCACTTTGGGCAGCAAGGAAGGCCCTTTCCCAGGGATACACACTTTGGAGTCTTTTTCTGAAAAATTTCCGAGCTCCATTCAGATGCCTAGAATTGGTGCAGACCAGCAACACCATCCTAGGCAGGGAGCTCCAAAACCAAACCAGGACCCCAGTAACCCCATGTAAGAGGTTGACCAGATGCCTTAAGGAGCTACATAACTCACACATATGGGTCATCCTAGGGTTTAGGACACTCCTACTGGTTGGCATATTTCTTTCACAGGATAACGTAAGATTGGGTCAGCAGAATGGTGTTACCATGCTTATTTTGAGTGACTCACTCACATCAAACAATGGTTGAGTTCAGGACTCTGGGCTGCCCAATGGTCCACTGCCAACTCTTAGGCTTAGACTTGGTGTGCAGGCCTGGTGTGCACTGGCTTTCCTTATCACGAGTTGCCACCTTCAGTCCACAGTATCCGGGTGACAGGGGTGGGTAATGCCAGGCATTCTGTATCCTGAGCATCCCCTATTGTTGGCACCTATGGCAGTTACTCTGCCTCTTCCAAAGTTTCCATGCCATATGGTAGGCAGTCTATGGGGAGTGTCTGCACCTCATGAAGGCATTTGAGATTGTTGCTCCAAAAATTCTATAAGCCCCTCCAATTAATGTCCTCTCTTGCCTCTGATTGATGGGGTAATGTACCCTCTTGGGTCAGTCTGAAGGCATGCCAGACAAGAAACAGACATTCCTTATATAAATGGAACTACTACTTTCAGTCCACCAGTGGGCCCCTGGTGAGGGCCCAGAATATGGTCAACATTAAAAGAGATCGCATATTCTTTCAGCATATAGGCCAAAGAGTTTAAGAGAAGAGAGTTGGAAAATATGTTGTTCTTATTTTACATTATAAAATTCTGAATGGTGAACTTATCTCAAATAGAAAATGAATTATCATTCATATCTTCCTAGATACTCCAAGCAAGACTTGCATTTGTGATCACCATTTAAAAAGCACCTTAACAATCTATCTTAGTCCATTTTGTGTTGCTAATAACAGAATATCATGGACTCAGTAATTGTAAAGGAAAGAAACTTACTTATCAGAGTCTTGGAGGCTGGTGCCAACATCAAGGTGCCAGCATCTGGCAAAAGTCTTCTTGTCACATCATCCTATGGCAAAAGGGAAAGAGGATGTGAGAGAGGGAGAGAGCAAGAGGGGTTCCAAATTCACTTTTATAACTAACCCACTCCCATGAGAACGGCATTAATCCATTTATGAGGGAAGAGCCGTCAGGACCTAATCACCTATGAGGCTAGCCCCACCTCCCAATAATCCAACATTGGTGATTTTCTAACACATGAATTTTGGGGGCCGCATTCAAACCAGAGCTCAATCTAGAGAGCCATTGAAAGTCAGTATTCACAGGCAGCCTGACAGATGAGGCAGTGTCATGAGCAATGATAGAGCCAGCAGGAAGTAAGTCATATTAGGGAATGGCAGAGGCCAGAAGGTCCACACTGATTTAATACAGACAGTTTCTAAAGAACCATGGCATGGTGAGTAATAACGTTACCACCTTTTTCTTTCTCAGTAGGACTTAGAAAATTAGCCAGGAATGGTTCATTTGACAGGAAAGAATATGAAGAAATTGTTTCAGGCCTGAACACGAAAAAAAAAAAAAAAACTGTGTCTGAATACTGTGAAGAATCTTCATGTACTCTTTGAACAATAAACAAATTGTTTTCTCAATGCGCATGGGCCCATGACTTTTGTAACACATTCTTTTTGGCCCTGTCCCCAGATTATTCAAAAGGGAGAAAAACACATCTTAAGAAATTTGAATTTTGGTAAATCCCATTATATTTTGCTTAAACTTCATTTACAACCCTGAAATGTGGCTTCACCAACTGACCGAGCTCCTAGGGTTCAGTGGGTGGTAAGTTGAGGACATGTTATTCATCCTTGTTTTGCCAGAAACAGACACCATGACACATAGCAGTTGTTCACATAAATGTTTGCTGAATGAATAATGCCTTCTTTGTACTTTTGATCTTTGTCTTTGTAGGATTAAGAATATCCCACTTAATTGCATTTATGAAACATTTCTGATTTTTATTTTTAACTAGAGTATAGACTTTCTGGTTTACAAAGCACTGTAGATGAATTATCTCATCAGCCAGGAAACATTTCCTGAGCCTTATTATGTGTCAGGCTCTTGGAGACAAAGATGAAAAGTCACTGATCTCAAGGAACTGAAATTTCAATGGAAGTAGTAGTCAGCCTAACAAGATAAGGCAGCCTGTTAAGGGCTACGATATAGGCTTCAACATCAAGATCAACTGTGTGACTGAAACACACGAGTGACACTGAAAGTGATGGTAGATGAAGTCGAAGAGGCCGGCAGAAGCCCAATCACATAAGACATGTGTTCTTCTAACACACCAAGCTTTTTCCTACTTTACAGCCTCAATGTTTGCTCTTCTCTCTTCCTGGAACACACCACTGCCTCCCAGATCTTCATGTGGCTGGCTCAGGCCTCCTGTCCAGTGTCAGTTCCTTAGGAATGACTTCCCTGACCACTAATTCAAAAGTAGCCTCCCATCCTCACCTCCTACCTATGATACACTTTATTATTTTTTTTTTTACTTCAGAGCACTTTCTAAAACTGCTTTACATATAAACATAAATAGATTGTAACTAGTCTTTTGTTGGTCTTCCACATTACATATTCTGGGAGTCAAGGATCTTGAGTAGCTTGTTCACTGCTATAACTCCAGAATCTAAGAGAGCATCTACCAATAGTAAATTCTTAGTAAATGGTTTCTGAATGAATTAATGGCAATGGGTTGCATGATCAAAGCCAGAGGTATCAAGGCTGCATGTGGATATTAGAGTATGAGACATCTGGGGAAATCTAAAGCTAGAACAAGCTGGAAAAGTAGTTATACCCAGCCCTATGAAGGTATTTGAATATGCTACAAGGTTTGAACTCAATCATATAAGGGGTAGGATACCCAAAAATATTTGGGGCAAAAAAATGATAACAAGATCGGTGTTTTAGGGAGATTAATTACATGGCAATGTTGAGAATGTCTTGGAGGAAGGTTGAAAACTGCATGCAAAGAATCCAGCTGGTAGCCAAAAATCCAGATAAATGCAAATAAAGTCAGAGACATTGGGAAGAAGGGAGAGAAGACTGATTTGAGAGGCATAAAGGAAGAACTCACCCATTGATTGTACGGTAAGAGATTAAAATGATGGACACTGACTGAGTATATAGTAGGTGCTTGATAAGTGCTAATTAAATGAGCCCGGCTTGGGTGACTTAGTACATGGTGATGTAATCGACCAAATTAGAATGTGTCAGGGCAAGAGCAAGTGCGGTGGAAAAAGACAGTAAGTGCAGCTGTGGACATACTGTATTTGATCTGCCCACAGTATGTCCAGGTGCAGAAGGTACAGACACGAAGCTTAGGAGAGAGGTTAGGTCTGGAAATATGAATGGACGGCCACCAGCTATAGGTAATTTCTCAAAGGTGGTAAGAGAAGATAATTGATTATTGACTATTGGGGCATGTTATATGTAAGTAGTCAGAAAAAAAGAGAATTAGGAGGAAGGACTAAGGAAGAGTGGCCGGGAAGGAAAAACAGGCAAGAATTCAGGACTTTAGGAGTCAAGTGATGAAGGAATTAGATCTATTTTATCTTGAACAGCCTTTCAGTGGGGGCCAAAAGGCTGGTATTTTTGCCTCCACTTCACAAATATAAAAATGACAACTCACAGGGGCTTGGAGATCTAGCTTAGGCCACACAGGGAACAAGAAGCAGAGGGAGGACTCAAATCTGGGTCTTTCCATCGCAAGTTCAAAGCCCTTTAACCAAGCCTTGCACCTCAGAGTAGGGAAAGTTGTGTTAAACGTTGCGATGTGAGGGGGTCTCAGATGCCTCAAAATGAACAGACACTTTTAGCACTGCCTGGAAATTTTTGTCACCAACATCACTCTTTGGAGTAAATGAATTTTTAGAAGGCCCTTAAAATGGCACATTCGCAGGGAAGATTTTAACATATGAACACATTAACAGCTCTTAATGTGCTGTTCTCAGGACAGCCCTGCTCACAGCTCCTTTTCATCAAAATTCCAGAGAAGAAATGACAAGTCATGAAGGATGCCAGAACGTGAGAAGGAGAGAGTGAGTGTCTTTTGTATGCTGAAAAATTTCACAGCTACCGATTAAATGTGCTTCGACCTAAGCAAATGGACTCCAGGACTGGAGTGGAATCGTGCAGCCAGCATGGTAGCTGATGGTCTAAATTAGGCTTAGGTTCTGCAGAGCTGGAATTGGAGCAGGGAACCCCTACACGAGGCAGCAGGGGCAATGAGAATCAGAGGGCATAGCAAGTATCAAACTAGCATGACCAGAAAGGATGTCCCAAATACTAGAGGCCACGGCAGGATTGGGGAAAGGAGATCACAGAACCAGATAGAAATGGGAACAGAAGCGAGAAGGTTGGGAACAGGTAAAGGAGGCTGGAGGAATGGCAAGGAGGGTAGCAGAAGAAATATGACCACAAACAACCATAAATATTTATGACTAGTGTTCATGAGCCAATGAGTGCATGAGTTGGTCAGGAGTGGACCCAGCACCACGACCATCTAGCTGTATGACCTTGGAAAAGATACTTTGCCTTTCTGAGTCTCACTTTGCTCATCTATTAAAATGATGACTTGATTAAATCATTTTAAGATCTTCTCTAGATCTAAAATCAAATAAATTTTCTGCTCCACTGTTGGAATCAGAGCCACCTTATACTTTTAACTCAAACCCCAAAGCAAAATAACACTCAAGATTTTTTTTAAATCCATTTCTTATCTACATTAAGGAAACTGTCAGATGCTTAAGAAAAGAAATCACCCATTGATTTATTTCTTACCTTCTAAGCAGCTATTCCTTTTAGCAAGAATAAAAGTGAAACAGGCCAAGGGGTGGAAACAAAAGGGCATTTTAAATCTCTAAATTGAAACAGAAAAGGAGGAAAGGTTTAAAGGTAGCATAATAACAGCTTTTCTGTTTTCCCACTAAGAGCTTTTTATCTAAAAGGTTCACTCAGAATGCTAACAACAGAGCTTCAGAAATGCATCAAATGAAACCATTTCCATTTCCAATAGCATTAATCTTCTCTGTGGTTCAGGAAGAATTAAAAGTAACCCTAAGGAGTTGGCATCCCCTGGATGCTTTCCAAGTACACCTGTCCAGGTGTGCTGAGGCAAGGGCATCAGCCTGATTCATGCCACATTTCTGCCACAGCTCCACAAACTTCTTAAGTGTGTCATACTCTGAAATCACCTGCTTGCTGCAAAGAGCACCAGTCAGTGAGCAATTGGATGAGAGTTCTTCTACCAAAGGAAGCTCACCATTGGAGATTTCATTTCCAAGACAATCCATCTATACATCATATTTATGCTGATAATATTATTCTATTAAAAAATAAAACATGAAATTTCCCACATAATTAAAACTATGAGATCGGGTAAATCCTCCCTTCTGTGTGCTTTTTTCATTAGCCTATTCATTCCATTTATAGAGAACTCTGTCTTATACATTATATAAACTTATTCTATTTATACAAGTGAGCTAGCTGGCAGCACTTGGAGCTAGTCATTCTATTTTAGTACTGGTCAGTTACATCTTTGATCAATATACCAAAAAGGAACTCTCTCATGCTTTTAAAAATAAGAAAAAATGTAAATAAAAGAGAACATTTGTAAACAATGTCTTAAATTCTTCAGGGACCTTCTCTCTAGACCACTGATGCAGCACCAGCAACATCTAATTCCACTGCCACTTGATGAAGGTCTTGGGTGAGCATGAGCTGCTTTACTTTCTCTAGCTTCTGTTTCCACTCCACTTTGGAAACTTGCTCAAACTTACACAATAAGAGACCCAGTCATGTAGGGTAAGCCACATGGCAATCTCATCAAAAGAATCTTTGAAGTTTCATTTCCAAAAGAGCATCTGTAATTTTCAGCCCCCACATACTTAGTAATTAGAGATGCTACTCATCCGGAAGAAAATGACAAAGTTGACATTTCTACTGAAAAGTCACTGGAGCCAACGAATCTGTCTCCAAATGTATTGATTAAAAGAAGATACTTTTGGATGGTGGTTGGTGGTAATCATTAATGCTAAAAATAATGTTTTCTCTCCATCAGTTAAACCAATTTCACTTGGGCCTCATCTTCTCTATTAAGCCTTTTCTGATAGAGGGCTTTGCTTTCACTGAATATAATACAAAAAATATACTCATTAAATGTTCAAATGACCTCAAGCAAATGGGGTCTGCTATATCATGGGGATAGATCTAGAGTTCAAATCGGCATTGACAGATTGGATGGGCTGTCTAAATCCCAGCCACTGCATGCAAGTAGCACACACATACACAGCAGAGCCTCTGAGGAAGAGGGAAAAAACCCGGTGTATCTTGGGTACTATGTCGTGCAACGGTCAAAAAGGTACACAGGCTCAGTCCATCCCCAGAAAGTTCCTGTCTTACTCATAACCAATGAAGAACAAAGTCAGGGCACAGAAAATGAACCAAATTTTTTTTTTTTACTCCTTTTCAGTTTCCTTTTGGTCAGGACTGTGGCATCTGCCCATATGAGTGTCCTGAAGACCCTTCTCCTGTTTTTTCCATCAACTCCCTTTCCCTACTAGTCTCCTCCCAGGTTCATTTTGAGTCTTCCTTTGTGTTGAAGGTTCATGGCTTTCTTCTTTCATGCAGTTGCTCCTGACTCTTAATTAACAAGTCACAGATCCAATTTTACTGACACTCCAAGAATCTGCCCTGGCAAGCAGTCTGGTCTGGGATGTTCACATCCATTGGTGTGAGTTACATCTATAAAGAAAAAAAATCTTTCTTTTGTTAATGTAAGTCATCTCTCATCAGATAACTCTGATGTATTATTATGCCCAAAAGAACCCCTGGCAACCTTGACTGAAGGAGGAGTGGGAGAAAGGGAATGCTCTGCCCTGCCACACACATAAACCTGGAATCGGGTCTGGAACTGCCACTACCAATCATGTGCCTATAGGCAACACACTTCTCTCTGGGCCTCAGTCTCCCCATCTGCAAAATAATGGCTGACTCTCAGATCGCCAGATTCCCTTCCAGCCCTACTGTTCTCTGAATCTTCTCCCTATATCGATCTTGCTCTTCTGCCCTTGGCTGACTCCACACTCTCCAGTCCCTGAGAGCGCTATTCTCAGGCTATTCATTACATCTGAGGGCAGAAATAGATCTCAGCCAAGTTCTTATCAGCCTCAGAAAGAAAGAATAACCAGATAAAACTCAAAGTTGTTATAATCTGTACTCTCTCCATTGTTCCAAAGAGGATTGATGTCAGTTTAGCATGACGCTTTTTAAAAACACAGCCAGGCATAGTGGCTCAGGCCTGTAATCCCAGCAACATGGGAGGCTGAGGCAGGAGGACTGGTTAAGTTCAGGAGTTTGAGGCTACAGTGAGCTATGATTGCTCCACTGCAGTCTAGCTTAGGTGACAGAACAAGATTCATCTCTTAAAAAAGGGAGCGCAGGGGAACACACAAATCAGTAGAAGAAAAAAGAAAGCAGTGATAGGGACATAGATGGAACCTGAAATACACCACAAGAAACAAATAATAAACCCATCTTTATCAATTCGTTTTAATATTAAAATATTTAACTAACAAAAATTGTATATATTCAAGATGTGCAACATGATGATTTGGTATACGTATACATTGTCTAATTATCACAGTCAAATTAATATCACCTCCATCAGCATCCATAGTTACCATCTGGTGGGGGTAAGCAGATAAGGACACTTAAAATCATCTCTTATCAAATTTCAAGTAAACAACATAGTATTGTTAATTACCATTACCATGCTGTGCATTAGACCCCCAGAACTATTCATCTTGTAAGTGAAAGTTTGTGCCTTTTAACCAACATCTCATCATTTTCCCTACCTCCCATCCCCTAGGCAACTACCATTTTACTCTTTGCTTCTATGAGTTTGACTTCTTTTAGATTCCACATATAACTGCAGTCATACATTTGTCTTCTAGTTTCTGGCTTATTTCACTTAGCTTAATGTCCTCCAAGTTCATCCATATTATCACAAATCACAACATTTTCTTCTTGTTCATGGCTGAATAATAGTTCATTGTATATATACCATATTTTCTTCATCCATCTTTGATGAACACTTTGGTTGTTTTGATATTTTGGCTTTTCTGAATAATGTTCAATGAACAAGGGAGTGGAGACATCTCTTCAAGATACTGATTTTATTTCCTTTGGATATATACCCCAAAGTGGGATTGCTGGATCAGACAGTTCTATTTAATTTTTTGAGGAACCCCTGTATCATTTTCCGTAATAGCTGTACCACTTTACATTCCCACCAACAGTGTAGACGGGTTCCCTTTCCTCCACACCCTTGCCAACACTTGTTATTTCTTGCCATGTTGATAATAGCCTTCCTAACAGGTGTGAAGTCATATCTCATGGTTTTGATTTGCATTTCCATGATTACTGATATTGACTATTTCTTCATAGACTTGTTGGCCATATGTATGTCTTCTTTGGGAAAATGTCCACTTAGGTTCTTGGCCCCCCTTTTTTAGTTATTTGATCTCTTGCTATTGAATTTTGTGAGTTCCTCATGTATTTTGAATATCAACCACTTATTAGATATATGGTTTGCAAATATTATTCCACAGGTTGCCTTTTTCACATTGATTGTTTCATTTGCTGTACAAAAGCTTTTTAGTTTGATATACTCCCACTTGTTAATTTTTGCTTTTGCTGCCTATGCTTTTGTCATATTTTAAAAAATCACTGCCAAGACTAATGTCAAGAAGCTTTTCCACTATATTTTCTTCAAGGAGTTTTACAGAGTTAGGTCTTACATTAAATCTTTAGTCCATTTAGAGTTCATCCCTTTTGCCAAGTCTGTGAGTGAGCCGTATATTTGGCTCTGAGCTCTCTAGCAGCCAAAGGGAAAAGGGAAATCCAGTGAGACTTCCTCTTCCCTGAAGGCTCTTTCCTCTATTTCACACTGCCTTCTGGCTGTTCTTAATAATCTGCTCAAAGCTAACAGTCATTCTCTGAAGTGGTATTGATTAATGAGGCTGAAGCTCTTCAGTCTTTGACTAACTTTCAGCTCAGGGAGGAATCAGAAACCATAACCTAGAACACTGCCCCTGTGTCATATCATGGGTAGAACAATGTTGATCCTTCTTTGCATCCCTGCCAGGGAAAACTACGGAGAAACATCGGTTTGTTGCAGTTTTTCCAGGTTTTCCTGTAATGTCTTACTCACTGGCATAAGAATTGAAAGCTGATTGCTGAAAACGTTTCTCACTCTGTTTCTTTATAATATAAAAGCCTCCATGTGTTCTAAAAAGAGCCTTTGATGCATAATTAAATAAACACCTGGCTTCTCAAAAAGAGACACCTTTTCTCAGCAGGGCAAGGACTATTTCCAAACAGTTCAAATCAAAACATCAGAGGAAACAAGTTCTACCTTCTCCTCAAAGAGCAGCCACTGACAGGTATGTTACTGGAGTGAGAAACCCGGCAGAGGGATAACTTTTCAGGAGTCTGGGAGACAGTGTGGTACTCTAGAAATAAATCTTTTAGTATCCTTATATTTAAATACAGTAATCCCTCTTATCCACAGGGAATGTCCCAAGACCCCCAGTGGAAGCCTGAAACCCCAGATAATACCAAACTGGATTGCTGTCCATCAGTACACGTGTCTGTTCATATCTTCCACCCTCAAATTTAGTGCCTTTTCCATCTTAACTGAGAATTTATCATACACTATGGTCATAACTTGTGCAGTTGAGGTACCACAAGGTAGCATGAATTTCCTTTTCCTTCTTTACAATTTCAAGGAGAGAAGATTTGTTCTTACTATAGATCTTAGCAACCTCCATATACGATTATTTTCCTTCCTTAAGTGAAGAACTTTCACTTTTTCACATAAAAGGAGCGCTCTACAGCTTCTCTATGACATATCTGAAGGGCCAGCATCACCATTCTTGCCATCACTTTGGAGACATTATTGAGTGAAATAAGTGTGGCTTGAACACAAGCACTTTGATGCCACAACTGTTTATCTGGTCACTGAGGCAGCTACTAAGTGACTCATAGGTGGGCAGTGTCTACAACAGGACAAAGGAGGAATCTGTGTCCTGGGCGATTTCATCATGGTCTGTACTCAGAGTCGTATACAATTTAAAACTTATGAATCGCTTATTTCTGGAAGTTTTCATTTAATATTTTCAGACCATGGTGGACCGTGGACAACCATGGAAAGCAAAACCTTGGATTGCGGGGGACTACTGTAATGGCCCACAGTTTCCAGAGTATTTATATATATCCTATCTGTCACAAAATCTCTGTGAGGTGGGAAAAGGTAGTGTTATATCCCCAGAAAATGGGGATAAATCTAAAACTGATTAAGGAAGTCCTTAGAGATGGGTCACATAGCCATGAGTCGTGTCTTTTTTTTTTTTTTTTTGAGACAGAGTCTTGCTCTGTCGCCCAGGCTGGAGTGCAGTGGCGCAATCTCGGCTCACCGCAAGCTCCGCCTCCCGGGTTCACACCATTCTCCTGCCTCAGCCTCTCTGAGTAGCTGGGACTACAGGCGCCCGCCACCACGCCCGGCTAATTTTTTTTGTATTTTTGTAGAGACAGGGTTTCACCGTGGTCTCGATCTCCTGACCTCGTAATCCGCCCGACTCGGCCTCCCAAAGTGCTGGGATTACAAGCGTGAGCCACCGCGCCCGGCCATGTCTTCTAATTTCAAGTATAGTAGAAAGCCCTGAAGGATGGGAGTTGAATCGTGAAGCCCTGGATCTGCCTCCCACTAACTAGTTATGTGACCTCAAGCAAGTCACTTTCTCTTCAACTGGGAGCAGGGGAGGAGGCAAAATGTGATTCCACCATCACTAGTGGGCAAACTTAAAGCTCATTCCTAGAGCCCACCTCTGTCTGTCTATGTGTCTTCTCAGGTGCCTCTCTTCATTGAGACATTGACTTCAGTGTTTCCTTCTCATATTTGCTCTTCCTAGTATTTATGGAAGGAGAGAACCAGACTCATTTAACTCATTTATCCACAAGGTACAATCACACATGGGCAACTTCAGCCCTGGCTGCCTCTGAAATCCATGAAAGACTTTAACATGAGGCAATTGCAGGATGGTAGGAACATTTTGTCTAGATAAAAAATCATCTTTTCATTTACTTAATTCTTCTTCTTTTGCACATAAACAAGATAATGATGCCCCCAACTACTCCAAGAGATTCCTGGCCACTTAAGGTAGCAAACCCCAGTTAGCATTCTCTGGCATAACTATTTGTGAATGAAAAGCATGTAGCTCTTATTATGTCCTTTAGGCATCTTTTGAAATTAGAAAGGCCAGAACAGCCTCCCGCTTGCCTCACCTCCCCACGGTAATTACAAATGAGAGTAGCTTTATCCTGTAGGCAATACACCACCTGCCCTTACCCATCCCATGCCCACCCCCAAATCACCACCACCCAAGACCCAGCAGGACCAAGGCAAGAGAAAGAGATTGTCCCTCACTCCCTAGCCTCATGCCCTCAGTGCTGTACTGCGGCCACTATAACCTGATGATGAATGTTGTTTTGAAAACCTGCTTAATTCCCAAAGAAGGTCTCTGGATGTTCCCATAAAGAAAGGCCAGAAAGGGCTGTAGATCCTGTGGCCCCTAAATTCAGCATGGGCCAGTTTAGAATTACTTGTCAGGAAGAGTTCCATTTCCATTCCATTCCTGGCCATGTTTCCTTCATGGCCTAGTTTAATCTTTCTCTGTAAATGGAATGTGTTTTCATCAGTTCTTCTCAGAAGCTGCCCTTCTATGAAATGATACACTCTAGTTAATGTACTAGAGCTAGTCTTTGATGGAAACTAAGAATCACCCTTCTTCTTTGCATTGTCTATTCAGCAATGCCAATGACAAGCTATAGAGCAAGAACTAAGAGTAGATTATAACCTCTATTGTTTCCTATGGTCATATTAACCTTAAAACTCAGAAAACAATGAATTTCAAACTGATGCTCCTTTAAAATAACTACTATGAAAATCTTTGGGATGTCTTCCTAGCATTCCAAGGGGAAAGCACTTTTGTTGCATTATAGCAACAATTCCATTGTTCCTGCTGAAATAATAATTTGTCCACAATACTGCCAATCATGTACCAGAGTGAGGCAGGCAGGCCTACAATCTCCTACAGTCAGAGTATAGCCATAAATTGTGTGTGTGTGTGTGTTCAAAACTTGTTCACTGTCAATGCGTCTCTGTAGCCAAGGGAACTGTCTACCAGACTGACTTTAGCATCCACACATTTATAATTTACCATTGTGACAGCATAAGCTGTTCACGCGTTACCCTGATCCCCTTTATAGGCTGATGCAATAACGCTCCTCCCAGTCTCCAACTGGGAGTGTTGGCTGCAAATGGCTCACAGCTGTCACCCTTTCCTTACGAATAATCCTTATCAACAGGAACCATTTTCTCCAGCAATCCCGTGGAGATTACCCAAAGCACAAGCCTGCAAGGAATGGGGCAGGGAGAGGACTGCTGCCATTGACTGAACAATATACATATTAGAGGCTGGCTGCCTTACCTCCCCAGGGACAACACTGGGATGCTTCTCATGCTTCTATCATCACACTGAGGCTAGGCTCCTACATCTTCATCCAGGTTCTTCCCTAGTCTTCTCCTGCTTCCCTGGCTCCTTTAAAGACCATACTTGAGAGCACTCACTCAAGAAATCACTTGCATATGAATCTTGTCTGACTCTGCTTCTAGGAAACCCAACCTAAGACATTGAGTAAGGAGCAAGTCTAAGTACAGAAAATCACACCTGGATGCAAATGATGGCAGCCTCTTCCTTGTGACTTGCATGTCTCTTATTTTCATCCATTGGTGCTATTTGGTCATCAAAGAACAACAGCAACAATGGAGTTTAAGGATTCAGTGTCTGTTGATAGGCACATAGCCCACATCTTACATAACCGGCAGGGATTATGCTCTAAGGAACGACTGCTATGGAAAATATGCCTTAGGAATATACGTACTTGCATGAGGTTTTTAAGAAGGCACTACTGATTTCCAAGTAAAAACAAAGTTCAATCATTTAACTGCAGGTGGAATAGACTTAAGGTTAGGGCAGATGTATATTTAACTATTGGGAAGCTTGATCAAACATTGAGGAATCCCATATACAAAGTTTTGTACAAGTCCCTTGCATTTGAACAGTTTGTCCAAACTAGATTTCCAAATCTGAATTCCACTCAGGAATATAAATACGTTGTTAATTTTTTTGTAGCAAAGTCCGTAAATAGTTTAAGTACCAGACTCTAAGCTCCTTGAAGACTGAACTTGTTTCAGATATATATGTCAATCCTCTTGAAATGGGTAGCTACTATTTTTGGCCTGTCCAGAATCTATTCTACCTTCCAGTAGCAGCAACTTAATTGTCCCTTGTAAATTACCTTTCTCAACTTTCAGCCTAAGTGGCTCTGGTGAAGTTAGCATTGTTCCCCAGATCCAGGAATAACTCAGGGCTAGGAAAGGTGACTTTCATATTCCCTGGTAACAATGGTTGGTTCAGGGATGGGCCCATGGGCTAAGCTTGGACAATTAGAGCCTATAAAAGTCAGTTTGAGTTTGATGCTGGAATAATTGAAAAGAATTTTGTTGCTTCTAAATTATTGAAGCTTACAGACTGTAGGCCTGCAGATGCTGGTGCCATATTTGCATAACAATGAGACAACCTACAGGAGAATAAAGTCAATACAGAAGCAAGCAGACCTGAAAGATTAAAAAAAAAAAAAATTTTTTCTGAACATAGTTCTGGTATTCCCATGACAAACAGCAATAAATTTTTTAAAGTCTAGGTCATTTTGAGTTGGATTGCTGTCAGTTCCAATCAGATAGCACAACTAAGGTCTAAATCCATGATAGTCATTTCATACATGTGTTAGATAAGTTTACGTTAATCAGAATGTTTCAGTAACTTATCAACAAGTAGACAAATACTGTTAACCTACAGCAATTGCATCTAATTTAACAAATATCTATTGATTGCTTTCTCTGGGCCAGATATGGGACTGGGATCTTTGAAGGATTCCAGGAAGATTAAGACATGATTCCCTTCCCTTAAAACATTTATAATACTTGTAGCTTGCGAGAGAAACCCATTAGATTTTAATGGTAGTCTGTTGTACTAATCTCCACTGGAAATAGCACATGGACATCAATTTGCAAGTTTATGTTGAGAAATGTTTTATTAAAAACCCAGTGGAGAAATAGGTGATTCAAGTTGTTTCCTGGATCTAAATCATAAATTGTTGCACCAAGCCATAGATGATGACTCCACTGGGACACAGACATGTATTTTTAAACTTTTGAGATTGAAGAGTAGCTTGAATAGAACAACCAAAAAGAACAGCCTGTCCTGTTGAATGACTCACTTGAGAAACTTTCATTTTTGTGGCATTTCAAAGCAGAATTTTCAGACTTAAAATTTGGATTGCTTTAAAAGTAGATGTGATATTTGGGTAACTTCATTTTGATGACAAACCAGGTCACCACATCATAGATATGATGCCCTCTGTTTTCATCAACCTTTTTGATAGTCATTAAATCTGTTTTTCTAAGATTCGGATAAACTCATGAGCAACAGAGACATGAGTTACTAATGGCAATATCCTACTTTTACATAGCACTTTCTTGCTTATGAAAGCATTTTAACATGTCTCATCTCCTCAGAAGTTTGGTGTCAATCCCTAAATTTGTCTAAATGGTTACTTATCTTTGGATGGGATGTTTTTTATTTTACTCACTTTTACTGCCTTTTCTAAATTTCTACTCCCCTAAGAGAGGCTCACATAATTTACCACTCACTTGAATTTTGTAATAGCCTCATAACTTATTCCCATTTCTTGGTTTTTATTCTCAATATTCCTCATGCATAGTTCTGATCACTTTTCCCCAGCTCTGGTGTTCCATGCTTAATAGACTAAATCTAGACATCTTAGCTAGTCATTTAATGGTCCATCTTTTTTTTTTTTTTTGGTGAGGGGAGATGGAGTCTCATTCTGTCACCAAGGCTGGCGTGCAATGGTGTGACCTCAGCTCACTGCAACCTCCACCTCCCGGGTTCAGCTTCCTGAGTAGCTGGGATTACAGGCACCTGCCACCATGCCCAACTAATTTTTGTATTTTTAGTAGAGACAGGGTTTCACCATGTTGGCCAGGCTAGTCTCGAACTCCTGACCTCAGGTGATCCGCCCACCTCGGCCTCCCAAAGTGCTGGGATCACAGGCATGAGCCATGACATCCGGCCCCATTTCACATTTTCAATATCAACTCCTACCACTCTTCACTCTGACCAGTTTCACAGAAGAAGAGAAAGTTGGTATTACTGAAAGAAGGATGTATCTTAACGGGAAGATAGAAGTAGAAGCATATTCCTGAAGGAAGGACATGGGCAGAAATCACATGAGTAAAAAGACTCAACGTGCACCCAAGAAGATTAAGGAGGTCAATTTGCCCAGAACCAAGCCCTGGAGAGATGGTGATACCCACAGAGAAGTGTCAGCTACATTCTAACTACAGAATGGCTAGGGCTTTAGCCCACAAGGCTAGAAAAGGTAACTCAGAGGGAGAACCTCTCCAGGGCTCTCAAGTTCATGACGGCTGAGCCTTACGGTAGAGCCCAAAGCCCAGCACAGTTTTGTCTCCCAAGACTGTAGTCATCTCTTTGGTAAAGCCCAGAGGGCAGGCCAAGATGGCACTAACGTCCCACTAGCAAAGGCTGGGTTGGTCCCCAGGTTCTGAAATCATTTCAGTCGTACACACTGTGGCCAGCCACTAGCTGCTGTAGTAGGAGACAAACTGTAGCATGTGAGATTTTTTTAACATCTAGAAACAGAGCAAACTGTATTTCCAAGAATGCATATCTAATATCGTTCAACAGCAGGTGGCTTGGAGGAACTAATAAATGACTCCAGTGAAAAGCCTGTGAGAGATGTGACTGTTCAACTCAGGCAAGTCCACACCTGTGCTGGGCTGGTTATGCCCAAGTTCCTAGGAAGCTTGTTAAAAATACACATTTCCAGGACCCCACTTCAGAAACTCAAATTCAGTAAACCTGGGATGATGCCCCAAATTGCAAACTGTTAACACGGTTTCAGGTGATTTAGATACCCAGCCATCTTTGCAAGACAGAACAAGCCTACTTTACAAGTTGCCCTAGCAGAAGACGCTGCTCTCCCTCACCCAGGCTCCCTTGCTAATTGGGCTGCTGATGAGTCTATTAGGTACCAGCTGTTTATCAGTTCCTGTAGAGCAGTGGGTCCCAAGTTGTATGTACTTAAGAATCACTGAGGAGTCAAAGTTTCAAAGTCCAGGCCTTTCCCCACCCCAATTAAATCACAGTTGTGGGGAAAGGGGTTGTATTAGTTTATTCTCACATTACTATAAACGACTACGTGAAACTGGGTAATTTATAAAGAAAAGAAGTTTAAGTGGCTTACGGTTCTGCAGGCTCCACAGGCTTCTGCTTCTAGGGAGGCTTGGGGAAACTTGAAATCATGGCGGAAGGCAAAGGTGAAACTGGCACATCTCACGTGGCCAGAGCAGGAGGAAATGAGCGAAGTGGGAGGTGCTACATACTTTTAAACAACAAGATCTCGTGAGAACTCACTCACTATCACGAGACCAGCAAGGGGGAAATCCGCCCCTTTGATCTAATCGCTTCCCACCAGACCCCTCCTTCAACATTGGAGATTACAATTTGACATGAGATTTGGAGGGGAACACAAATCCAAACTATATCAGGGGTTCACACATGTCAAGAGTTGTTTAAGCTCCCCAGGTGGTTCCAACTTACAGATAGGTCTGGGAGCTGCTGCTCTATAGTGTTGCTGCTCAGATAGGGGTCCACAGACCAGCAGCAGCAGCGGCGTCACTTCAGCGTCACTTAGCACCTTGCAAGAAATGCAGAATCTTGGGCCACACCACAGCAGTAATGAATTAAAATCTACATCTTAACAAATCTCCATGTATTGTGTGCACACATTCCAGTTTTAAAAGCCCAGTTCTATAGATTTTAATCCATTTGTTTGTGAATATCAAGGTCAGTTCTTAAGTAGACAGGGAAAAGAAAGACAGCATTCCCCAGCAGACAATCAAGTTCACAGAAGCCATCCCGAAAGAAATCATGTTTAAATACCTAATGACTACAGGAAGATCCAGCCTGTCGCCCCACTTATTCAGCACTTACAGACACCACATGCTCGTTCTGACATTTCTATTTGGTAACTGTCAAAGCTAAAAGAGCCTTGCACGTGTTGATTCGTTGGTGGGGCTCATCCTCAGCCAGCCTAGCCTGCTTAGCCATGGGAGCCTGCACAGAGAAACCCCATAGTCTCAGTGGAGCCGCGACCACCCCAGATTCTGCTTCCGTGAGTTTTGTGCTAGAGACACCTGCGTGACAGCAGCTCCGACTGCTGAGTGGCTGAGGACGCCAGAGACCCAGCTGGCAAATTGCCTGCGCGGCTCTTTCCTCCCGGGAGAGAGGGGAGGAAAGGTTCGCAGAGATGCCGCAGGCAACACCTGACTCAGGAGGAGGCAACCTGCTGATGAAATCTCTGGCAAGCGAGAGCTCAGACAAAAGTCCAGAGCAGCATTATTTCCCCTGTAATTGCCAACTTGTTCATGTCAGCACGGCAGCCACATCTAATTTACCGTGCATAAGCAGCTGTGCTCGTGGTGGGAGTCAAAAACATGGCAGAGCAGCAGCTTGTTACCTACCAATGAGCAGGACTCTCCCATGCCTACGATGATGGATTGGTCCTCCAGCAGAAGCTCTCTCTCCCTAGTAAGCGTAGCAGGAAGAGCAAATGAGATTGTCTTTCAATGCATTTTAGCTGTGGCAATTTTGTTACGTGTTTATTAGGCTACTTTTAGGGTGACAAGGAATAATCCCTAATTTTTTCTTGCACCCTCTCCTCCTTGCATATCAAAGAGGAAATAAGTTCATTAAAGATGTTTCTCCTGTCTCTCCTCTCTTCTCCCCCTTTTTAAACCCACCCTACCACCCTTTGTAGAGATAGTCTATGGATCGGCAGTAGCTAGGAACAAGAAAAAGAACCACGCCTCGCGAATTGTGTGCTAGTGATAAGTTGATAGGCAGAGGGAAGCCCAGACTGGGCAAATAGAAAGAATTAGCCCGCGGCATTCATCTGTAGCTGCTCTTACCTAGCTTTCAGTGGCTCCACTAAGAGTTAACGCCACTGGTTCTCAGATTTGAGCAGGCAACAGAATCAATCCCCTGGGGTGAGAGCTAAAATCCCAAATTGCTGCGCCCCACCCTCACAGTTTCTGAATTAGTAGGTCTGGACTGGAGCACAGGAATGTACATTTCTAATAAGTGTCCAGCTGAAGCTGATGCTGCTGGCTGAGGAACCACACTCAGAGAACCAGTGAGCTAGGGTGACCCCAAGAGCAGCTGTGGACTTCAGGATGCGAAGAAGCAGTATCACTATGGAACTCACCCCATCCTCATTTAGCAAGGATTTTTGTTCATTTTAGCTCTATACTGTGAATAGTTTCTTAAACCTAGATTTCCAGAAACAGGATTTATTGACCCAAAGAGTATAAACATCTTTATGGCTCTTGGTAATTGCTACCAAATTGTTTTCGAAAAGGTTTGGGCCAATATATGACAGCACAACCATGTATGAGTCCACCTTTCATTACCAAAACTACATAGAATTCTTTTTACTATTTTCATAGACTAATAATAACAACAATAATTATGTCATTTAAAAACATACATGGCCGGGTACGGTGGCTCATGCCTGTAATCCTAGCACTTTGGGAGGCTGAGGCGGGTGGATCACCTCAGGTTAGGAGTTAGAGACCAGCCTGACCAACATGGAAAAACCCTGTCTCTAATAAAAATTTAAAAATTAGCTGGGCATGTAAATCTCAGCTACTTGGGAGGCTGAGGCAGGAGAATCGCTTGAACCTGGGAGGCGGAGGTTACGGTGAGCCGAGATTGCGCCATTGCACTCCAGCCTGGGCAACAAGAGCAAAACACTGTCTCAAAAAATAATAATAATACATACTTCTTTGAGGACTCTTTAGGGTGGAATATTATTCCAAGTTTATATTACCATCTTAATTTGAGTATTAAAGTTAATTGAGAAGCCTAGAGGAAATTCTGTCACCTGATTGGGTTTATTAAGAACCCTACTTTCTCAGAGTCTCAGATCCCATGTTCCCATGGGCTCAGGAGAAGCATTTGGAACTTGCCCATTCAAGGAAGGGTCTTTGAGATGCCAGGAGGCTGGCTGCTCTGGCTGACAGAGCGAGAAGCAGGTGATGGTGGAGGGGATGATGGGGCCCCAGTCTCTACTGTTGCCATGGCCCTGACCAGAGTTGAATTCAAACCTGTTCTTCAGAAGAGTGCTGAAGTCCTTAGAGGAAGTGATTGGGCCATGACCAAGCACGGTAAATGGTAGGGCTGGGTGAGCCCCGATATTTTTCTGTCTTTATTCATACCCTTTATTTGTTTTATCCTCTTGAAATATAGGAAAACTTACAAACAGTAAGGTCTATAATGAAATATACAAATCTCCAGTGTGCAGCTCAATGGATTTTCACATATGTGTACAACTCTTAGCCACCATCCAGATTGAGGTAGGCAATATTTCCTGTACCCTAACATATTCCCTTGTGTATCTTCTCAGTCAATACCCTCCCCAAGGTAAGCAATGTTCTAATCTCTGTCAGCACAGAGTAGGCATGGCTGTTATGAACGCCATCTAAATGTGTCCTCTTTTTTGTCTGACTTCTTTCACTCATCATTTTGCTTCATGTGGCAGTAATTCATTCTTTTTCATTGCTATATAGTATTCTATTGTGTGAATATACTGATTTATTTATGCATTCTGTTGAGGGCATTAGACTTGCTCTAATGTAAATAGTTTGAGACTATTATGAGTTAAACTGCTATGAACGT
The DNA here is from genome assembly GCF_009828535.3 of Hylobates moloch. Lineage (NCBI taxonomy): Eukaryota > Metazoa > Chordata > Mammalia > Primates > Hylobatidae > Hylobates > Hylobates moloch. The sequence continues at coordinate 21,460,495 of NW_026652278.1, read as the reverse complement.
TCACACACATGTCTTTGGTTGGACATACACACTCACTTCTCTTAGATATATTTCTAGGAACTGAAGTACTAGGTCACAGGATAGGCAGATATTTAACTTTAGTAAATACTGCCAAAGTTTTCCAAAGTGGCTGTACCAATTTACCCTCCTGTGAGCAATCTGTGACAGTTCTGGTTGCTCCACACCCTCACTAGCACTTGTAACTATCAGCCCTATTGACGTTAATCCTTCTGGGGGTGATACAGAGGTATTTCATTGTGCTTCATTGCTCTTTCTAGGTAATTCATTGCTCTTTCTGGAAATTAACATTCTTGGAAAGAGAATAGCAGAATATCACTTATTGGGGGAAAATAATCTCCAAGTTGTGGTAGAAATGAAATTCCCAGGCTTAAAAAGCATGACAGAGGGTCACTAGGTCCCATCTATTTAATACTTGGATAAGAGGATGCTGCTCAGGAAAGATGGGTTGGGGTGGCCACTAAAGGAATCAATCACTAAAGGAATTGACTCTGATCTCCAGTAGGAATATGATGAAAGGAGGAAGAAGCTGGAAAGGAAAGAGAAGAGAAACCAGGAGAAACATAAGAGGAAGAAGAATTGGGTCGGAAGAAGCCTCCATTGATCTAGGCTGTTAGAGCACTCAAACTTCTCTTAACGGAAACAACTTCTGTTTGCTGTTTGCTTTTTGCTTTGCTTCTTAAGGCAAAGTAGAGGTCAGAAACTGTACCTTCCCAGATGTAACATGAAAAGCTTTTTAGGTGTTAACAATCTGGGTTTTCATTTCATTGGTGATGAAGTGCTTCCCAACTGAGTAACAGAGAAGGAGGAAGCTTCCCAAATGGCAGAAACCCAATCTGGGAGTGGACTTCAAGACAAGGGCTGCTGCTGCAGAGGTCCCAGAGGAGTGGGCAGAGAGAAGGGCCTCTGCCAGGGAACTGTTTGAGTGCATGGGGGTTTTGTCAGAGCCAAGCTTCTTGGATGACTGCATAGTCCTCCAGTGCATGGGGCATCCCACCCAGAGCCAGTAGGTCCAGGAGTGGTGTGATACCTAACCCATGCCATAAATTAACACACTACATCATTTGGCTGTCCTCCAAAGATCTGTCTCCATGGTACTCCCCACAACTGTGAGACCAAAGAGAGGCAAAGGGCAAGTCTCTGTATGTGAACTTGGAGCTGAACAAAATACACTGGGGTAACCTCAAGCTAGATCAGTGTGGAGTGGGCACCTTTATTTTATATATGTGTTCTTTCATTGAATTATCCAGACCACTCTGTGTGGTAGATATTATCTGTATGTCATTTTACAGATAAGAAAACTGAGACCAAGGGCATTTTGCCACATGACCAAAGTAACAATGCTAGTAAATGAAGATTTCAAGAGCAAATCAGGATTCAAGCCCAAGCACACTCAGCTCCAAAATGTATGTTGCCTGAGACCAAAGAGGTGAGAGCAAAAGGAAGAGTCCTATTCTTGCCTTAGCTAAACATTTTGTCCCCTTGCTTTTATGCCTCGATATCTGACTGTAAAATGAATGACCAAATGAATTCATGAAAAGCAGGGTTGAGACGAGAATGCAGAGAAAAGAAAAATAACATTTTCTTCTGTTTGTCCTGTAGAGGCCAGCTTCATTGTTTTGTTTGTCTTATTTTTGTTTTTTAGTTTCATGAAACTATTAAGACATATTCCAGGCATTTGAACATGTAATTGTTCCTCTGCTGACAGTTCTTCTTTCCTATTTGCTCCCTGATTAGCCCATTTGTTGGACTAACTTGAACTCCTACAAAAGTCTCAGCTTATATGTCACCTCTTCCAGGAAGTGTCCCCGAAGCCTCCTGCCTCCACCTACTCTTCCACCCACTCATCTGAGCTTCCTGCTTAGTCCCTCCATAGTACCGTTCCACACCTAGACCAAAGCTCCATGATACAGGGCCCTGTCTGGTTTCCATGGCATTCTTTGCCCAGAGCCTGGTGTGTAGTAACTGCTCAAAAAATATTTGTTAAATGAATAAATAACTTCCCTTGCATGTTGAGAAAATGTATATAGTTGCTGCTTAAAAATAACATATTTCTCATTCATTCTCCATCACTTTTGTGCTATTTGTTCAAAGGAAGAAAAGTTGGATAGCATCTTTGAATTGCCAATGCTGAGCATTCGCTGATGCCCCATGCCTTTCCCTGAGCATCCACATGAAGCAGGGAGGCAGGAGACAGACAAGCAGGATGTCACCTAAGCCCACGTGGGCTCTCTCCCTTTCCCAACCTGATTCTCTCTAATGTTTGTTCCCGATCCTCTTCTACTAGATAAAAGAGGATAAGGGGATTCTCTATTCATGTCCCTTGCTGATGTGCAGCCAGGTAGTGGTGAGGAATTGAAGGCAGACTTTTTCACCTTCCTTTGTGGGTTACAAGCAGAATATCTCCTGGAACACTGGCACCTGGAACACAGCAATTCCCCAAGCATCCAGGCTGATTATTAAAGCCTCGGTTATTCTGACAGACTCAGAAGCAGCCTCATTCTCTTTTCTACTTGTACTGGAGATTGATCGCTTTAATTTGATCTGAGTAATTCATATGGTGGCCCAAGTGTCCTTATCAGAGCTGTCACTAGGTAGGAAGTTACAAAATCAAAGGCAGGCCTCAGAGACAGGCTGTGATTGCTGGAATGGGGTTGTTTTCAACTCCGGCTCCTGCTAGTCCCAGAGCTCTGAACTTTCTTCTTGGCTTCACTCAAAAACAAAGACATGCAGTGATTCCCTCTGCCTCCAGCTAAACAGCCAGCGGCCTCGCATTTGAGGCCCTCTGTGAGATGACCTGACCAGTTTTTTCAAGTTCAGTTGTCATTACTCCCTGGGCCTGGGGAAGCCCACACATAGCATCCCTGCTCCCACACCTTTGTACACCCCTATTCTCTTTCCCTGCTCCCTCAGCCTGAGCCTGGAATGCCTCAGTCTCTCACCTTTTGAATCCTAGCCACCTACCAAGTTCAGTTTGGGATTCATCTCTTCTGAGAATACTTGTCAGACAGCCTCAGCCTCAGGGAGTACACAATCTTCCCAACAAAAGCAGTGTCTGCAACACTCAGTTTGTCTCTTAAACCCATACCCAATTAGCAACACAACACTGTACATTTTACATCTGGTTTCCCCAACTAGAATGCAACATTCCAGGGTCAAACATCTTTATGTGTCTTCTGGAACTTTGAACACAGTAGTTGTTCAATAACTGCTGAGAAAGATTTTCCAATTAGGAGTTTTGCAAGTATCCTATTATAATCTAACCTTTATGTTTCTAGCAACTCTACAGACTAAAACCATAATCAGGTACAAACCTAATCTGACCATAATGTTTCTAGCAACTCCACAAACTAAAACCATAATTAGGTACAAACCTAATCTGAGCATGATGTGTGCTTGTGTGTGTGTGTGTGCACATCTATGTGCACTTATCTGACGTCAGTGGTGTCCTTGAAATCTAAACACAAATGTTATGGCCAGTCTAGCAAAGGCATGTTAACACTGTTTTTCGTACAAACCATCCTGGACTTTGGAAAGCCACCTCGTGTTACTTTGATTTTTCCTATATAAAACCCCTTTCCAAAGATTTCTCAGGAAATTGGTTTCTTGTCTGGTTCCCAGGAACACATACTTGTCAGGAAAGCTTTGATTTGATCCAATGGAAGCTTTTATCTGTGACACTACACACTACTTGCTCCCATCTTCCTGCTCAGAAATATCCATTGCTCATCAAATCTCTCCCCTTGCAATATCTTATGCTGCTACTATGGCTATAGTTGTCAATCATCTTGTTTCACATGTAGTTGGCTTTTATTAACTCAGGGAGAGAAGATGGTAGGTGTCCATTTAACATATATAAAGCTGAATGTGTGTCTACATCACAGCTGCAGTCTAGAAGCTGTTTAAGGCTATCAGTAATTGCTTTGTAATAAATGCTATCAGTGTTAGGTGGAACGGCTTACATTTTTATCCAGTGGCTAATTTTCTCTCCATAGATTCTCAGGAAACGCTATCTTTATGGAGCCAGATGGAAAATGCAAATTATGTTTCTGTTTTCTCTCTTGCTCCCAAAGCTATGATTTATGTTTGTTCATCGTTTGTGTTAATATTTCCACATCTTTTCAAATAAACTTTGAAACATTTTACATAGGCACATATGATTCTATAATTTAAAAAAAAGTGAAATTAGGAAAAAGAGCAAAAAAGATGAAACCAGATAGCAAATTGTATTTTGGACAGATAGATGCAGCAATATCTCCCATCTTCTAGAAGCTCTTCAACAACATGACCTTGCACACACTCCTCCCATGAAGAAGTGAGGTCTGTGTCCCTGTTTCCTAGTTGAGTAAGCTAGTGACAACGAAGTGACTGTGGCAGATGTTAAAAGACAATTCAGCTTTTGACTTGTCTAGTGAAATACCTGCACTTGGAGCCCTGAGCTGCTATGTAAAAAAACTATCCTGAAGCAACCATGCTGTAAGGAAGCCCAAGACACAGAGAGAAACCACATGTAAGTATTTCAGTCAGCAGTCCTGGTCTTATTCCCTCTCCAAGTACTGGTTATGCAAATGAAAGAATCTTCAGGTTATTTCAGCTGCCAGCAACAGAGTCACCTCTAGCCTTCCAGTATTCCCAGTTGAGGGCCCCAGATATCATGAAGCAGATTCAAATCATTCCCACTGTGTGCTCTTTTGGAATTCCAGACCCACACAGTCTGGAAGCTTAATAAAATGGATGTTGTTTTGCTCAACTAAATTTAGAGTAATTTGTTCTGCAGCGGTAATAACTGGAACATGTGGTAATGGTAATTCACAGACTTGCTTAATATCAAGATGTTCAGTGTTCACCTGTGAAGTAATTGGATTCCTTTGATGTTCTAAAAGGCCTCAGTGAAAACAACTATCCTGTAGCAGCAGAATCACAGAATCACTGTGATCACTGTGCTGTTTTAGAAGTGAAAAAGCAAGCTGTCTGACTCCAGATGTGTCACTAAAAAGATGCTTGACTTGGAAAACAATAACATCTGCATAATGCTCTACTTTCCATTTCCCAAACTTCTGTCTCCATTTATAATTTCATTTATTCTTCCCAAGAACCCTGGGAAGTAGAGCAAGTGTTCATCTCTCTGGACCTCAGTTTCCACACTGTAAAACTTTTATGAGACTCAAATGAGACGGAGTAAGTCAACACATATTTGGACACCAAAAAGTAAGGTTTTGCCAGCTAAAAAGACAGGAATGTCAAAACAGGTATAATATATTGATCTTTGCTACATAAATGCGCACATTCTAACGTAGATCTCATGTGCTTGTCACCTCTGAATAAATGAACTTGATTGAAAGCAACACAAATCAGGGAAACAGAAGCTTCCTTTTCCTGCCAAGTAATTCAAGGAGACTGCTAGATTCAGTCCATCCCTCCCCACTTGCCATAAGATCCCTTCAAGCAGACCACAGGTGGAGCTCCAGGTCTCTTAGCAGAGGTCCCTTAGGCATCTTCGCCATGATCACCTCGGCCATGTCACAGAACAGAAGCGCAGAGACCACAGTGCATGGCAGAGCTGGCTTGTGCAAGGAGTATTGTGAGGGGGGAGATCAAATATGAATAAGTAGTAGAAAACACGGTCCGGTGACAAACTTCACACTCACTTTCTATTCATCTCCCAGGTAGCCTCTTTTTGGAACAAAACTAAAGAACTGAGATGTTTCATGTCAACAAAGGGACTGATATCTAAGAATGAGAAGGTAGTCTCAAAAGAGGAATGCACACAGCCTGAGAGTGCATGCACCTGGGTTTGTAGCTCAGCTTGTGGACAGGAAAGAAGACTGTGACAGAGTTATCATCCCAGCTTCACCACTGACTCATTCTTGGATAAGTCTCTACTGAACCATGATCTGCTTGGGAGCAGATTTGTGTGTGGCCCCACTATATCCCTGCGCTAGCACAGTGTCTGGCATATAGAAGATGCCCAAGAAATGTTGTTTAATTAATGAATGAGTTTCTTTTTTCTTCTTCTTCTTTTTTTTTTTTTTTTTTTTTTGAGACAGCCTGGCACTGTCACCCAGGCTGGAGTGCAGTGACGTGATCTCCACTCACTGCTAGCTCTGCCTCCTGGGTTCAAGTTATTCTCCTGCCTCAGCCTCCTGGGTAGCTGGGACTACAGGTACCTGTCACCACAGCTGGCTAATTTTTTGTATTTTTAGTAGAGACGGGGTTTCACGGTGTTAGCCAGGATAGTCTCGATCTCCTGCCCTCATGATCCGCCTCCCAAAGTGCTGGGATTACAGGCATGAGCCACCGCACCTGGCCCATGAATGAGTTTCTTTAATGAGGCAGCTAAGATTGTGGGTTCTGCAACCAAAAAAAACTAAATTTAAATTCAAATTCCATCATTTTCTATTGGTTACTCAACATCTCTGTGTTTCAGTTTCCTTATCCACAAAATGAGGACAATGCTACCTCCCTGTAACAGGTGTTGTTAATGTTCTCTCATTTCCACCCTCCTTCCCACAGGCACAGCTGAGTTTCCAGCTGAAGCTGACAGCTTCCCACCTCAAGTACATCTTCCCATCTCTTGCTTCTCTTCTGGAGGACGTTCTCCACATCATAAGAGCCTGCTCAGCCAGAGGCAGATGCAATCCCCAAGTGCTGGAGGGTTGTCCAATGTAGAAGCCCCAGCCTCCCCACCAGGCTCTGGTTGAGCAATTCTTTTTTTTTTTTTTTTAAGATGAAGTCTCACTATGTTGCCCAGGCTGGTCTCAAACTCTTGGGCTCAAGCGAAAGCCTCTCAAGTAGCTGTGATTACAGGCACTGCACCACAATGCCCAGCTGGTTGGGCGATTTCAGTGTCTGTTGTCAGCAGGATTGAGGTTTATTAAGACACCCTTTATTGGCTTTTCTACATGTCTCACTTTCCCTTACATAAACTCAATTGTGCTTCCCAAATGGACTGTCTGCACACAAGTTCTTGTCTTGGAGTCTTTTTTGGGAGTGTTATGGGCTGGACTGCGTCCTCCCAAAATTCATATATTGAAGTCCTAACTTCCAAAATCTCAAAATGTGACTCTATTTGGAGATAGAACTTTTAAAGTGATTAAGTGAAAATGACGTCCTTAGGGGTCTCTAATCCAATCTGACTGATATCCTCCTAAGAGGAAATATGGGCACACAGAGAGATGCCAGGGGTATGCACATACACAGGAATGGCCATGTGAGGTCACAGCAGACGGTGGCTACCAGCAAGTCAAAGAGAATGGATTCAGGAAAATCCAAACCTGTCAACACTTTCGTCTTGGACTTGTAGCCTCCAGAACTTAAGAAAACGCACTGCTATTGTTTAAGCCACCCAGTCTGTGCACTTTGTGGTGACAGCCCTGACAAACTAATGAAGAGGAAAGGTAAAATGAGTCACCACCTCTTGAAGTTATTATGAGGAATAAATAAGACATTGTGCTGAAGTACCTGGCACGTGCCTGGAGAATCTCGATACCTGTCCCTTAGGGTGATTGTTACTGTTTGTAGTAATAGTAGCAACAATAATAGTAGTAGTATTGTCATTATTTGTACAATAATAGTTGCTCTGATACAGTTCTTCAAAGGGTAGTTGTGAAGAACAAAGAAGAAATTTGATGTGAAAAGATGTTAAATGTTTAACATCCACTCACTCATTCAACTAACTTTTATTAGCACCAACCATGTCCTAGGCAGGAACTACACAGCATTGCATTTTTCAGTACAATAGACACTAGTAATATGTGGCTCTTGAGATTTAAATTTAAAGTATTAAAAATACAATAAAATATAAAATCTAGTTCCTCAGTCATATTGACCACCTTTAATGTAACTCTTTAATGTTCAAGAGCTCCATGTGCATGGTGGCTATTAGGCTGAGGCAGGGGAATCACTTGAACCCAGGAGGCAGAGGTTGCAGTGAGCCGAGATTGCGCCACTGCACTCCAGCCTGGTGACAGAGTGAGACTTCATCTCAAAAAAAAAAAAAAAAAAAAAGGAAAAAGAAAAAGAAAGTTCTATTGAACAACTGTTGTAAGGAAGAAAAAAATACATTTCTCCTCTCAATGACTCTTAACCAATTACAAATGTAATCTGATGATGATGATATTTCTGGAAAATGTACTCAAAAGTCCATAGCCTGGGAGATCAGTCTTTGTTTCTGAAGGACAGAGGATAGTATAGTGATTTCAGACATCCAAGCTCTGAGAATAGGCAGTTGCTATTCAAATCACTGCCAATAACAGCAAGGATATTCTTTCATTCATATAACATGATCGAATGCCTACTCTGTGAAAGTCATAAAACTGGATGCAGTGGGGCACACAAGAATGGAAAAGCAGCAGGTCCCAGCCTTAAGAAGCTTCCCGTTTAGCTGGAGAGATAATCGACATACACAGGTAACAACAGATATACAAGATTGAAAGTAGCATTACATGAGAAGCAATCATCCTAACAGCAGCTAGCATGGATTAAGCACTTAGCATGTGCTGGTGTGATGTTAAGAGCTTCACAGACATGCTCTTGTTGAAGCTTAATAATCACCCTAGTAGGTTACCAGCTGTAATCATTTTCATTTTACAGAGGAAAATACAACAAAATGCTGAACATGATCAGCTATTTTGTATTCTTTCATGAGATGGTCAGTCAGGTGCAGCCACAAGGAAAGAGGCTCAGGAAAACAAAGTGTATTATACCCATGGGTCCTACAGACAGAAGGCCTCTGGCACACCATGCAGGGCCACATGGGAAAGCACCTGCATGGTCAGGAGGCAGAAGAAGGGAGCCAGGGGATGGTGGAGGCCAGAGCCTTCAGTGGGGTTTCCCCAGGAAACAAAAGGAAAGGCAGGTGAAACAGTTTGGGATTGGCTAGTTTGAATAATTTGGGAGCTCTACAGAGTTGATTCCTAGCTGCCTGGGCCCCCCTTGGATGTCTGAGGCAGATGGATGTTGCCTCCTGAGGTGCATGGTCAGACAAGGGAAGCCTGGCTCTGGATTGATTAGTTTGCATATCAAAGGCATGCTTCTGGCTGAGCCCTTTGTTGTCTCTAAGAGTTGACTAGTCCTAGGAGGGGCAATCTCTTCTCAGCCAGAAATGTTTGTTTTTAAGAAGTCAAAATATCACAAAATGCCCAAATAAATATATACCTACATATACACTTACAGTATATACATGCACGCACATGCACACACACACACACACACACACACACACACTGCACATGCTCAGGGTCACATTGTTTAAAAGAAGTAAACCCAGACAGCCACATCCAGGGCATGTGCTCTCATAGTTGGGTGGTATGGTTCAGTGTTGAACATGAATGAGGCTGAAATAATAGAAAGACCCACTTGGAAAGATAAAAGTGAACGTACCCCTCCTACACACCTGTTTTAGTTTGGGTTCCCTCCACGCAGAGTGAAAGCCAACAAGAAAGAGTGCTTTACGTGGCAGATGATCTCAGGAAGCAGGAATGAGGGAGGAGGGAGAATGAAACGGGGAAGGAGGAAAAGCAAACGTCAGGATGTGTTACCAGCGTTGCTGCTGTGAGCAACAGGAAATCACTTCTACATATACAGGATGCCTGCCACAGTTGTCCACCTAAAAGACAAGAGACTTTACCCACCAGTATGTATTCACCAGCTGCCAGCTTCACTGGCTGAGGGTTGCCCCGAGTGTTAATGTCACCCCATCTCTAGTCTGCAATGCACAGCCAAGCAAATTCCTTTGACCTCCAAGAGGACACTGAGGCAGAGGGCTGGAAGACTCACCTTGCAGCCTTGCATATCTGAGGTGGGTGGGTAGCAACACGAGGTGAGTCCATGGAAGCTGCAGCTGATTCAGAGGTAAATGAAGGGATGTGGCACATGCAGGCATCAGAGGCATCTGCTATGTCACTCAGATTTCTCCCCGTTGGACTCTTTCCGTTGAATTTTACCAAGGACAAATTTGTGACCTAGGCACTAGGGATGCCCTGGCCAAAACAAGGCACCAGCTGTGTCCTCATGGAGCTTACAGTCCAGTGGAAATTCATTTGGGACCAGTTTTCAAATAGGAATCTTCCCAGTGTCCACCAAAGGGGCTGACCTCTATCCTGGAGAACCACCCACTGTTGCACAAGCCACTGAGCTCCTTTTCTGGTCACATTACTTACTGCTTTCCTAGGAACTGACTGTTTCTCAATAGTTACTAAGCATTTTCCTCCTAAACTTTAGTTGGCAGAATTTTATTACTTTAACCTCATCCTGGAAACCAGAAAACCTCATGTGCTTCCCTGTCAGGCCCAGAGCATTACTCAGGAAGAAATGAACATGAGGGAGAGAAGGGAAAACCCACAGAAGCAATATCATTAGGATTTGTCTGTTCCAGAGCCAGGCTGCCCACATTGCCATTTCATCTTCATGCATATTTACTCAAGGCCCTTCAGTTCTACTTTGAGTCCCAAAGTTTGACATTTTCTTAAGGAAAGAAAGATGAGAAAATCCACTTTATTAAAATCTAAGATTTTCACTTAAAGTTTGGTTACTTCTTTATATCACTGAACTCCAGGGGTCGATTTCTCATGTAAAATAATAAAAGATTTTTAAATGCCTCCACACAAAGCATAGCAATATTAAAGCACTAAATTAGAGTCCAACTTTTTCTGAGACTGAGCAACTTTAAAAATCTATTTGCAAAGGGGGCTGTGATTTGAAGCACTTTGCAGAAGGCAATTAGTGACCACTGAAATACAAGGAGGCATGATGTGGAGTGTCCTTCAATGATCTTATTATGAAAAAAGACATGTCCACACTGGGGAATTTCTGATCTTCATTATATTGATTTCCACCATTCTCACATCATTAGCCTGGTTAAATCCATAATTCAGAGATTTATGCTAAAGGGTCAAAGGTGTGGAGTAGCTCTATATCCAATCAGCTTGTTTGAGTCCATTGTTGAGACTCAACCTGAGATATTACCTTGCAGCATAGGCTATGAACATTCATCACAATGGGAGGTGATGGAGAGAGTGAATGGATCCATGGAGCCAGTCTGAAATATTGCAAACACTTATGATATCAGGTTGGGAGCATAGCAGGTTGTCACCTTCACAGGCGTGAAGATAGAGTTGAGTTAGGTCTATCTGGGTGTGATCCTTTCACAACTTGTCATTAAGTCTGAAAATCTCCAACCACAAGTCTAAGACAATCCTGTGCCACAAGACAAAGCTGTTAGAAAACCTATATATGGCCAGGTGTGGTGGCTCATGCCTGTAATCCCAGCACTTCGGGAAGCCAACGTAGGTGGATCACGAGGCCAGGAGTTTGAGACCAGCCTGGCCAACATGGTGAAACCCCATGTTTACTAAAAACACAAAAATTAGCGTGGTGTGTTGGCAGGTTCCTGTAATCCCAGCTATTCAGGAGGCTGAGGCAGGAGAATCACTTGAAACCAGAAGGCGGAGGTTGCAGTGAGCCAAGATCGTGCCACTGCATTCCAGTCTGGGCAACAAGAGCAAAACTCCGTCTCAAAAAAAAAGAAAGAAAGAAAGAAAGAAAACCCATATGCACATCTACAAGAGCTGCCTAATTCCTTTGTTAGTGGATATTGTTGACATTACCTTTTGATAGCTTTTGAAAGAACATTCCAATCTTCTTTTCCATTATTGAAACTGTCTTTGCAAAACTTATAGTAGTAAGGGAAATCTGACATAACTGACTCCATCTTGCTTCTACTGGGCTAAATTGCTTTTGCTTATTCTTGTGCAAAGCCATAATAGTCCTTTCCTTGAATTGATTCCCTCCTTGTTCAAAAATTGAAACTGTATTTGTAAAGACTAACAAAAGATCACAAGGTTAGAATTATGGTAGGGGCATGAATTTTGCTAAAGAATAAGCATAGTTAAACAATAACCTCCCATGCTTAGCTTGCTTCTCTATAAGTGGCTGACTGCCCCAGAGTCACATAACCAGAGGTCGCAGGATTTACAACTTCCCCAACTACTGGGCTTTGAGCTATTTTTCAGATTTTTTTTTTTATTGTTATACTTTAGGTTTTAGGGTACATGTGCACAATGTGCAGGTTTGTTACATATGTATCCATGTGCCATGTTGATTTCCTGCACCCATTAACTCGTCATTTAGCATTAGGT
>NW_026652278.1:21315383-21438340 GCF_009828535.3 Hylobates moloch | reverse complement strand
AAAGTGCTGGGATTACAGGTGTGAGCCACAGCGCCCGGCAGCCTTATTTCATCTTGATGGCTACAACGTTGTCCCTTCCTACAAACAGCTCAAAGAAGGAGGGAAAAATGTTTACTTGTTTGCTTTCGTTTTTACCAAGTAGCCACAGCAAAATAAATAAGACCTACTTGTTAAGGTAAAATATTTAAGATTATAAAGAGATGAAGATGAAATTTCTCAAAGTCTTTAGTCCTTTCTTCTTTACAGCATTCTGATAAGGTAATGGGAAGCATGTATTTGAAGAAAACAAATGTTTTACTTCATAATAAGCATCCTCACTGGAACTCCAAATCCCAATTGCCAATCTCTAATGGAAAAGGCCTTAAGGACCAAATACTAGGTAAGTTTCCAGGTTTAAGGATGTAGTTCTATAGCCTGTAGAGAAATATGTATAAATACATGGGAATAAATCAAATGCAGCATTCACAAATTCAATCTTATCTTTAGGAAAGAATCCCAGCAAGCTTGGAATCGAATCAGTCTTCTAAGATCTGACAATGCTAATTTCCCAAAATCCTGTATGAAATATCATTACTTAATAGTGATATTTTAAAAGCATTTGTATTAAAGTTAGGAAACAGGAAAGGATGTCCATTATTATAGCTTCTATTTCACATTGTTTTGCAGAACCTAACTAAAATAATAAAACAAAAAAGGGAAAGGGAAGTATAAGGATTATAAAGAAATATCATAATCTAAAGTCAACATAATCATCCCAAAAGGAAACCCAAGAGAAAAATGACAAAATTATTAGAATAATGATAGTCTCTTATGCCAGCAATAATCAAATTAAAATAGAAAACAAGATAATTATACAAGTGTGAATATTACCCAATGCTCCCTTTCACTTGATCTCAGGACCTAGATATAATATTTAATTTTTCTGATCCCCAGTTCCCTCATCTTTAAAAAAGTTTTTAAAATATTGAGCTCATGTATTTATGAGTTAATTTACTTACATCCATTTAGCCCCTAGCATGAAATCTGGAATTTAGTAAGTACTCAACAAAGATTCCTTCTTGAGGGATTATTGGCTATATGGCTGTTTATTATATGTCATAAGAGCTAAGTGCAGGGATTTAACCATTGAAGAAAACATTTTGTTCAATCATCAAAGAAGCTAGTCACCTTATCCCTGTTTGCAGCCACAAACCCAGTTGCTACCAAGAAAGGAGAAAGAGTTGTAAATCCTTTGGAACTTAGTCATTTCGCTAAAGGAAATAAAGAGTGAAGGCCTCCAAATTCTCTACTGTAAGTTACTCTGATGGTAACAAAACTTCTCTTGTAATGGTCTTGCCTATTAACCAAGAAAGGTATGTGTTTTTGCTCTCTATATGTGGCCACAGTGTTTGAAGTACTGCACAGGCCCTAACAACTAGAGATTTTTTAGAGTCTGAAATGTTTGAGGTCTGGAAAAAAATTAGTTTTGTTTTTTTTTTTTTTTTTTTTTTTGAGACGGAGTCTTGCTCTGTCGCCCAGGCTGGAGTGTGGTGGCGCAATCTCGGCTCACTGCAAGCTCCGCCTCCTGGGTTCATGCCATTCTCCTGCCTCAGCCTCTCCGAGTAGCTGGGACTACAGGTGCCCACCACCACGCCCAGCTAATTTTTTGTATTTTTTTAGTAGAGACGGGGTTTCACCGTGGTCTCGATCTCCTGACCTCGTGATCCGCCCGCCTCGGCCTCCCAAAGTGCTGGGATTACAAGCGTGAGCCACCGCGCCCGGCAATTAGTTTTAATATATACGAGAAAACTGTGAAATTGAAATTAATAAATATGTAAATAAATGTCTACAAAATCTAACATTATGCAAACTTTTTAAATAAGCATATTTAATTTTATTTAAAAATTGACATTTAATTTTAGAAACAACTTATTGGTTAGATTTGTCTCATTGTGTGAGTATGAACACATACTCAGGAATTCTTGCAATGATTGTTGCTAAATTGTAAACAGTAGTAAATTACATTATAGGAAGCCAAATTATTTTAAGAGCAAAAATAATAGAAGTTCTTTCAAACAATTATCAACAGAATGTGATATTTAATGTAAGATGTGATGCTTTTTAATTCGTCTCATAATATATAAGAATAACTGTAAAATGAAGAGTTGCTTAGGTTTGTGAGTGTTCAAACAGCAGCACACATTTCTTAAACTGAAAGATGTGTTGAAAAGATTTGAAATCAAACTCCGCGCAGTGGCTCACGCCTGTAATCCCAGCACTTTGGGAGGCTAAGGGGGGGCGGATCACCTAGGTCAGGAGTTCGAGACCTGCCTGGCCAATATGCTGAAACCTCATCTCTGCTAAAAATACAAAAATTAGCCAGGCATGGTGGTGCATACCTGTAATCCCAGCTACTTAGGAGATGGAGGTAGGAGAATCACTTGAACCCGGGAGGCAGAGATTGCAGTGAGCCAAGATCATGCCACTGCACTCCAGCCCAGCCTGGGCAACAAAGTGAGACTCTGTCTCAGAAAAAAAAAAAAAAAGATAGAAGTTAAAGAGTATTTTAGGAAATCATGGGCAGAAGGCCCAATATATATATGAAGCAGGAAAATTACAGCCATAGACCTAAGCCTCTATACCTTTGCTCAGGAAAGACTTATATTGTCAACTACATCAGTTCCTGTGGCTTGAACTACTTCATAAGCAAATACAAAATATTTTTATATTATATATATAACATGTCCATCCTGTCAAGTAAGACAATAAAACTCTCAAAGTCACGATTCATAACCACTGTTTTTTTTAATCTCATCTTAAGACATGCAGCAATCACTCAGTATCTACATTTAAAACTGAAGATTAAAAGAAGCAAGTACCTTCAGAAACATTTTTTTTAAAAAAAGATTCTTCCAAGTTTGTTACTAACAACAAATGAAAAGAACCTGAAACTTTGAATTGTAAAATGCTGCTGGGAAATTACATTTTCACGAACATCTATTGTTCATTTGTTCCTTGCCTGAAAATATGTTTCTCCCTGGGATATTAGCATATAACAAATAAATCCTAAAGTACCTTATTTTCCTGCCCAAATGCAGTACTTAACTCTGGTTGATTTCTTAGCTAAAATTACTTACAGGAAGAAAAATTGCCTAAGTGTCTTTGATTACTATGGAATATTTGAGTCCTCATCAAGCCATACCAAACATCTTACACACACACACACACACACACACACACACACACACACACACACACAAATGCCTTGAACGGCATTGTATTTAAATATGATGATGTTTTTGAAAGAGAAAACAAGAATTATTATTACCTATGTGAATTCCCACCTAAGGATTAACCTTGCTCTATGGATTTCATAACTATGGCATTATAGCTGTGCTTTTCATAATGAAGGGAAAAATCCAGCATCAAATAAGCAATTTGCCATGGTTCATGTACTCCCCCACATCTGTGAGAGGAGGATATTCAACTATTCCAGCTACGAATTTCTGAGCATTTTGTTTCCTAAAGGGGAATTTACCTGAGCTCCTATAGGGAAGAGATTCATGCAAACTTAAGTCATAATGCCCCAAACCACAGTCACAATTTTAACAGCATTTATTGTATGTATTTATTTATTTTTGCTAATTCTTCTTCATGAAAAGGAGTTGAGAATAGTCTCAGACTTCTGCTAGAGAACAGGAAAGAACCAACTGTACCAGATGTAGCTCCATTCACCCTCCCCTGACGCTGACCCCCTCCCACCCCCCACCAAATAACAGTCTCCCAGTCAGAATGGGAATTATCACAAAAGATGGATAACTGGAGTACAATTAACTGTGAGATTTAAGTCCTTTAAAGAACCTGGACCAAAGAGAGAGAAATTTGTTCTCTTAGCTAAATTATTCCTTCTGAACCCATTCTTCCCAATACCTTCTGCTCATTAGCTTAAATGAACTCAATGATCTCCCAGCCCAACCAGACTGCTGGGAGTCTGTGATTCAAAGCACTCACCTGAGCTCAGAGGTCTCCAATCTATTCACTACCACGGAGATTTCCCATTGTCCTCTACCTTGCCCACTCACCAAGTTTTCAAAGGTTGTGTTCATTAAAGAAGCAGCACTGGTTATGTCCAATTAATTAATTTTTCTACTTCAAATTAAGCAGACACAGATAACCACCAAGCAGCATGGTTGAGCAGCACGAAAGAGCCAGGATTACCACATTACCACCCTAGTTGCTTCTGAGGTTCCTATACATGATGTTTTAGGGTGGCTAAATATAGGATTTTCACTAGATTTTCTGAAATATAGAGAATAACTTTAGAAATCTGAGTTTGGGAGCACTGCCTCTGAGCCCCCATACAAGACTATCCTTGGGCGAATCCATCCTATAGGACTCATGTGAGCATTACCCCTGTTTTGAGAGCCCCCAGCTAAATTGGGGCCCCTGCACTGGAGCAGCCAGCAACCCTTTCCTAATAGGAAATGAATAGAGCCAGATGTGAGTGTTGCAGTGTGCCTTTCACAAAATATCCCCTTACCTAGTGGAAAGCCTAATGTCTGGTTGTCTGAACTGCAACCAGGGAGTCCCTCACACAGGAAACTTGTTTATACTGGCAGATGCCTTTGTGGCTCTTGTCTGATCTGTGTCCAGTTTATTCCTGCCCGACCATTGCTCTGATGCCAGGAGCCCAGCTTTGCATTTTCCTCAGGGTCCCAGGGATGACCCAGCCTGGGGCAGCCCCCAGGTCTTCAGACGAAAGGTATGAATTCAATACACCACCACAACAGGAAACATGTGTAGAGATTTTTACTTATAGATCCTGGACATGGGTGTGAGTCCTCAGGTCACAAAGCAGGAAGGAAGAGTCAGGAAGAGAGAAGTGGCGTGTGTGGTAACTAGTTGCACATCTAAGGGAGTAGGGTGTGGGTCACTTTAAGTTCATGGGCAAATGTCTGCATGGTCCTTTTAAGTGGAGTGGTAGAAAAGCAGGGAGCCTGTCGGCTAGGCCAGAGAGATGCCTCTAAGTTCTTATCTTTGGCCACCAGCTTGAGCCACTCAGATGTGGTTTAAAACTGGAAACTGTGTCCAGGGAGACTGAGCCCTGCTTCTGGTACAAGAAGATTAAACCTGTATTCAAGATGGATGCTGAAGCAACATAAAATGATACGAATTCACTAAATCTCCCTCTCCCTTAGAGTGGGTGTTCTGGGTAAACTGCATAGATATATCTATTTCAAGATGTTGCTGTATATTAAGCATGGTACTGGATGCTTTACAAACACGGCCTGAAAAAGTCGTCATAGTAAGTAACTCTATGAAATAGGTATTCAATCATTCATCCACCCGCTAATTCAGCAAAACTCTGTAGAAGGCTTACAATGTACAAAGTACAGTCTAGGCTAGTAGGTCTACAGCACTGGAAAAGACCCATGAAATACTTGCCTCCAGGAGTGTACACTCCAGCCTGGAGATGCAGATGACAAGTGAAGAAACAATTGTGCAAGGAAATAAATAGGATAACCTAATAAAGAGTGAAGAGACACACTCCTTAGATTACATGCTCGGAGACATTCTCACCGAGGCCCTAACACCTGGTCCAAGACCTTACGGTCCTACACCTGCTTTGCCAAGTGAAAAACGGAGGCTCACAGAGGTTGAGTAAAGAGCCTGACATCACAGTTAGTGACACCAAGCCAGATTCTAACCTAGAGCTGTCAATGTCCAAACCTGTTGACTTTTCACTACAACAATTGCCTCCCAAGAGGGACCTGATAAACATGAAATTCTGCTGTATATTACAGGCTGTTGTAGCAGAGGTTTCCGTCTAGCTAGGCTGTACAGAGAGGAGAATGTTGACAAAAAGAGAGATGATAACAAAGAAATAAAATTCATAGCCATCCTTACGTATATGAGTGGAAAAACATAATGGATCAGCACTTAATTTCTCTTTCTTCTTTCTCTTCCTCTATTAATTTTTCATCAAAACCAAAACATTTGATTTTTTCTTCCTCGGGGATGGTGATAAATAGGGTTCTGGTTTATTCCTTAGATGTAATGTATTTTCAGAGCCTATTTTTAAAGATATGAACGTTACATAAACACAGATGTCCTCATCAAAGTCTAGATCATCACCACCCCCAAATCTTCATAAAGAAGTAGAGGTCCATTTAAAACACACACAAAGGAAAAAAGTTCTCATTGGCTGATTGGGTAAGTAGCACAGAGAACTGCCTTGATTACAAATGACATTTAGAGGTTCTCTCTAGTACTTGGCCATTTTCTCTGGTGAGTGATCCTGAACAGGAGCTAAGGTGTTCATTCAGAATGCTCCCAAGAACAATTTTATTGAACATAGGTTTTACTGAAACTGAAGCACCCAGCTATCTTTGAACCCCACAGAAAAAAAAAAAAAACTTCTTTCAGTAAATTAAGGGCTATTACCTGAGAAAGGAGAGCAATTGAGGCCCTGCCTCCAGAAGAAGAACAAAGCCTCCAGTTTTAAGTGCAAAGGAAGAAATTGGGGCTCAATTTAGAGAGGACAGCTCTGACAGAGAAGTCATTAAAGACAAGGAGGGAAAACCATCAGGAGAGCTTGATTGTGGCCACTCCTACTTCTCTTTTCAAACAGGACGGCTATTAATCTCTGTGATGCGCAAGTAGAAAAGCAATCTATTTCATTCCCACAATACCCTAATACGAAGGAAGGCCCCAAACCCAGGACTCCTGGAAGAAAATGTCACTCCGACACAAACTCTTCCCCAGATGGCCTGAAGTGATCGCCCTGTTTATGGTATCCCCTTAATGGTATGATGTTGCTAATAATACAAAGTATGGTTGGGGGAAAGTTTCTGGAAGTTTAGAACCTGGGCTTTGGAATCAGATGGAGGGGTCTTGGCTCTGCCACTTGATAGCTATGACGTGGGATTTTCATGAACCCAGAGTGAACTTATTATTTTTCCAAGGCCTTGAAATACCCTACACAATAATACAATATAGTCTTCTCTACCTAATTAAGAAAAAATAAGCAAGTTTTTTTAGTTGGTAGCCAAAATTTCAAAATCAGATATATATATATATAAATATATACACACATGTATATATATATACCTATATATATATACACACGTATATATATATCTATATATATATACACGCATATATATATACCTATATATATACACACGTATATATATATACCTATATATATATACACACACATACATACATACATATAGAGACAGAGACAGCTAATCAGAGTCCTTGTTTGAGATTTTCTTCTTAAAACTGAAAGGAAGTTAGGCACCCCCTTCCCCAACCTCTGCAGAAGTTGCAGGGTACAAGCTGTTGGGAGTTGAGAGCTTACTGCGATAGTCTGCAATGAGAATGGAGAAACTTAAACTGAGGAAAACCGAGGCAAAGAAAGAAGGTCCTACAGGGCCTCAGGTCTCAGGTTCTAACTGTTCTGAACTTGGCTGCCTGTGTGACCCTTTTATTATTTGGTTATGCAAACTTCCTTGAATTATCTAAAATGGCTGTCTGCAAACTAAGGGTCTACAAGACAAATCTGCTCAGCTTATTTTTGTAAATACAGTTTTATTAGGACATAGCCACAGGCATTTGTCTGCTTTCAAATTGTCCATGGCTGCTTTCACACTACAGAGGCTGAGTTGTGTCACTGGAATAAAAACCATATGAAAATATTCACTATTTGGACCTTTACAGAAAAACTCTGTCAATCCTTGACCTAAAACAATTCAGAAGTCTTTCAATGATTTCTCCTTTTTGCCCAAGTTAACTCAGGTTGGTTTCTGTCACTTGCCACCACGAATCATGATTAGATCTGTCTTCAAATTTCTCTTGTGCTTAGCACACCCAATGCACAGCTTACATGCTGTCCAGTCCTGTGCTAAAGGCTTTTGTCCTTTTTTGTGTTCATCTTCTCTTTCTGATCATTCCTTCTGGTGCAGGAGTTATGCCATCCTGCATTAGGTTTTTAGTCAGGGGTTTCGCCATGTTGGCCAGGCTGGTCTTGAACTCCTGACCTCAGGTGATCCACCCACCTTGGCCTCCCAAAGTGCTGGGATTACAAGTGTGAGCCACCATGCCTGGGCTGTTTTTTTTTTTTTTTTTTCCCCTAAAGTTTTGGTTAACTTTCTCAAAACACTCTCATAATAAGCAACTGCTATCATTCTTTGGCCCTCCAGAAATTCGACAACAAAATGCCTGGAGCATCCCAAAAAACTGTTGCTATGCCCTTTGCTCTTGACTAGTCTGCTTTTGCATTAACCAGACCACTTCCATCTCTTACCAGCCATTGCTTTGATTGTGCTCTGTCTTCAGGATCATACTGAGAAAGCCATGTTATATTTATCTCCTGTTATATTCTTCAAATGCTTCAGGATCTTGATCCCATTTGTTTAAAATTTCCACTAAAAACTCTGCTCTTGTCTGCAGCTAATCTGGGCACAAGAGTTTTGGCACCCATTGAGTGGAGAGTTTGCTCAACTTTAATTTTTTAGTTACAGTGTAGGCTGAATCAGTTGAGACGTCTACAGTGTTGGCTATTGATTCTGCTGTTAATCGTTGGTCCTCTTTAGGGCATAAACTAGATTTTTTTTTTCATGGAAAATTGATGCGGATGGGCTGCCACTGTGGGATGTATCTTCAACATCATCTATTCCCTTCTTAAAATGAGTTACCCCGTTATAAACAGCTGATTTCTTTGTGACATTTCCCCCATAAATTTTTCATAAAGTGTCAATGATTTCACCCTTCTCCCAGCCAAGCTTCGCCATAAATTTGATGTTTGTTCTTGCTTCAGTTTTAACAGAATTCATGTTTCTCTGATGAAGGTCCTTTTCCTTCTTAGTTCCTCAAACTAGATCCTGTTCAGACATGTTATAACAAATTAGCACCAGTTTAAGTTGGTGCAAAAAAATAAAATCCATGCATAATTTTTTCATAATATGAATTTTCCACGAACTTTTTGAAGACCCCTCATAGGCCCTCCCTCCTTCCTTCACCTGTCAACTATAAAGGCAAGGCAGGAGCTATTTTCATTCATCTTTGGTTTTGCCCTTTCTTGGTGTCTAGTGCAAAGTAGACACTCAAAAAGCATATGTTGTATGTATCTCGAAATAAATTTTTAATATTTCTTCACTTTCCAAAAGAAGACCAGTTTTCACGCCAAAAGTTAGCAGGAGAGCCATTCCATCAAGAAACAAAATAAATCTTCAGTCTCTGAACATTTTTAGTACGATTAGTCTAAAACTGTCATTTCAAAGCATGGTCTATGAGCAGCAACAGCAGCCCCACCCAAGAACTTATGAGAAAGAAATTCTCAAGGCCCCATTCCAGACCTTGTAAATTAGAAACTGATGGGTGGGACCCAGCAATTGGTGTTTTATCAAGACCACCAAGTGATTGTGATGCTCACTAAAATTTGATGCTCTAAAGCAAAAGCAACAGATCAGCAAACTTTTCTGTAAAAGCCAGATAATAAATACTTAGGCTCAGGGTCAAGAAAATCAAAGATAGTAGATAATGTTTACATAACAAGGGAGAATACAAATTTTTATAAATTTTCGATGAGCTTTAGAAGTATGTTATATAATATATTGTGATAATAATGGGGTATAATTTTTTGCAAGACAGGTCTACTAATGAAAAGAATAGAATATGTTTTTAGGGATAACATTTTGATTAATTGGAGTTCTAAGTTAATTTTTACTATTGCTGTGGTCTGAATGCTTGTATTTTCATCCAAAATTCTATATTTTTATATAGAAGCCTAATCTCCAGTGTGATAGTATTTAGAGGTATGGCCTTTGAGAGATAATAAGGTCATGAGGGTGAAGCCCTCTTGACAGAATTAGTGCCCTTATAAGAACAGACTTGAGAGAGCTTCCTTCTCCTCTCTGATTTCTGCCATGTGAGAACACAATGAGAAGATGGCCATCTGCAAACTAGGAAGCCGGCCTTCACCAGACACCAGATCTGCAGGCACCTTGGTCATTACCTTCGCAGCCTCTAGAACTATGAGAAATAAATGTTCATTGTTTAAGCCACCCAGCCTATATATCATAGTATATATTTTAAAGCAGCCCAAACTGACTAAGACAGATATCATCAAATTGATTGTAAATATTCTTCTTTAAAAACAACTATTAGTTCATAAGAACAGGCTATGAGACAGATGTGGTCCACAGGCTGTGGATTACCAACCGTTACTCTAAAGCACCAATGTCCACAATCAAGAGAGGGACCAAATATTCAGTGTAAGGTAGCAGAAAACCTTTGCGTAAATTAGCAGTTTTCAACCGGCAATGGCTTTGCCTCCAAGGGACATTTGGCAACGGTTAGAGACATTTTAGGTTGTCGAAACTAGGGAATACAAGTGTGCGTGGGTTTGGGGAATGCTATTGTCATCTAAAGGGTAAAAGCCAGTAATGCTGTTCAACATCTTACAGGACAATCTCCTACAATAAAGAATTACCTGGCCCAACAAGTCACCAGTGCTGGTTGAGAACAACTGGTATAGAGACTCTGTGGATCACTGCAGGCCTGAGAACCTCTTTTTCACCTCCTGTCATATTTCTATACTATACAGGCAGGTGCCTCAGTCTTATTCCTATTGTTACTTTCCAATTCACACCTGAACAAGATATCTTTAAATGTTTGTGCCAAGATATTTGCAAGAAGCAAAGCCTCTCTTTCAGAGTTTTCAAATTTTAATTATTGAGGCAAACTTAATGTCAACTCTAATACTATTTAATTTCAGAGCTATCCTTCAGAAGCAGCCTGGCGCCTATTTTCTCCCAGGAATAGCATCATGACGTTGGATATTTGTTGTAAGAAGGAAAACACAAAATGCTACTCATCAGGATCTTTGGCAAAAGAAAATGCCCCAGAATGTCCTAGGGTGTTGATGACTGTACAGGACATTGGAGAATCACGAGGCCTTCAGTTTGGAAAACTTCTAATGATTCTAGTTGTGGAAGGGATGTAATAATCATCGATAACTTATACCCTTCCCCTATTCTTCCCTTTAAAATAGGATACATCAGAAGCCAAGACATTCCTGAACCCCCTACCTGAATCAAAGAAAAAGATGCCTCCCCTTCTCCATGGGATATCCTATTATTTCACCCTTACAACAATCCTATGAGACAAATCCCGTTATCCTCTTTTTACAGACGAGAAAAGAGGCACATTAACTTGTAAAGCCAGATAACTGGTAGAACCAGTATTGAATCTAGATATTTCTGACTCCACACTTGGGATCTTAAACATTATTGCATCATTAAGGCTTTCTAGATGCAATGGAACCACATCATTGATAAATTAAAAATTGGCTGGGTGCAATTTTTAATTGGTTCATGCCTGTAATCCCAGCACTTGGGGTGGCCAAGGCAAAAGGATCCCTTGAGCCCGGTAGTTTGAGAACAGCCTGGCAACATAGTAAGTCGCCATTTCTACAAAAAATAAAATAGCTAGGCATAGTGGTGTGCACCTATAGTCCCAGCTACTCAGGAGACTGAGGTGTGATGATGATCACTTGAGCCCAGAAGTTTGAGACTGCAGTGAGTTATGATGATGGTGCCACTGCACTCCAACGTAGGCAACAGAGTGACACCCTGTCTCAAAAAATAAAAATAAAAAAGCTGACAAGGGGAAGAAAATTAGTTATGTCAATACTCTAAAAATATGCCAGCTATTGACCACTGTCTAAATGACTACTTGAAGGTATACTCCAGATGACCAAACTTAAATCCAAATGAAAATAGTCAAGAACAATGATATTAGTCACTGTATTAATGGCCCAGCCTAGTGGCCAGTAGAACTCCCAAGAAGCATAATGCCCAATTCATCACAAGGGTCCTAAGGAGAATTATCCCCTAAGTTAATTATAATTGGTTCTTCTGGCAACACTAATGAATGTGGGGGGGGAAATGTAGAAAGCTAGTTGGCTCAATCACAATGCTATCTGGATGAAGCCTAATAATAAAAATATTGCTTATGAGCCATTATCCGTTGTTATGAGAAAAGCCTTATAATTAGATATTTCTTTCAAAAATACTTTACTTAGGCAGGTTTTCAATCAGCTTCAGAAGCCCAAATAAATATTTCTAAAAATGTGGGAAAAAGAAAAACATATACAAGAATATCCATGTATGTATCTCTGAGTAAAGGGACCATTAGGATGTGCTTTAAATGTTTATGCATTTTTCAAACTTTTTAATAAACAGGCACTATTTTAATGAAAACAAACCTTCTAAATATTTAAATACAAAGCAAATAAAAAGCAAAGATTTATATTCTGAGATTCTGCTTATATTCTGAGATTTGAATGTACTAGTTTCAAAAGATAAAGTGATCTCTCTAAAAAGTGGTGTACCATTCACCTTAATAAACTGACTTGAGTTCTGAAATTCGAAGTAAAACAGATTTTAATTTCATTTCATTCCATGAAAAAAGATAAAATAGCATACCTTTAGGAGAAAAATTTTATTTAAACATGTTTCAACTATCAGTGATAATAGAAAAGGAAATATTTATGAGTCTGGTAAAAGAAAAATAATTTTTTCAAGTTCTTAATGAAAGACACAACTTTAGGAGAATTAGCTAAAGGGAAAAAATTGCATAAAGAGTTGAAAAGAAGGATAAATTATTTATTGGCTTTCCTCCTGCAGCACCTTCTAAACTTTCGATATGCATCAAAAGATGCCTGAAGTGAGCTAATTTCCGTAGCAAATTTCCATTTAGAATTATATCATAGGTTTCAAAATGCTCTTGTTCCATTGTGTGCATGTTACATGTGTGAAAGGGTGGTCAGGTACAATGGTAATCTTAATCATATAACCAGAGCTCTCTTGATAGGGTGCATATGTTCCTGGAAAGATGTATGCAAATCAAATTATACTTGAAATGCACTTGGGAATTTACCCAGCAGTGACTTATTTAGGAAACCAATAATTCCTGGATAATATGAAAAAGAAAAACTAAAACACTAAATTCTCCATCTGGCAAGCTTAATTGTTTTTCTTATTTGCTTTCTTCCAAAGGAACATGTTTGGACAATATGCACAGAAACCCCTGACAAAATCCATTATTTGTATGAAAGGTTAGAGTTTTCCATTTAAGAACCAAGAACATTTGACCAGTTAGAGCAATCTGAGTGTAACTAAAAACATATGCTTCACCCTAGTAGAGGTAAAGCAATGCTTAAATATGTTTCCCATATTAAGAATTTTCAGCATATAATTAATGTAAGACTGGATTTTCCCCCTTATGTTAATCAATGGCATCTGTAAGCCAATTGGCACATATTAGGAGCTGCATGAGTTCCAGATAGCTTTAAAAGGGTAATTATTTTCAGACCACTCGTGTATTTTTAAATATTTAATTTAAAATTCAGAATAAAATTTGCCTTGTATGTTTGACATTTTGTCAGAGAAAATACAAATCTTCAAAACAATGATAATATCAACTGTGATTACAGCAAATTAGAATCACATCCAGTCTCCTCCCCTGGGGTTGTTCTGGGACCAACACAAACACAGCTCAAGAAATTGAATTGCAATAACTAATTTGCCTTGACATTAAGCAAGAAAAATTGGAGGAGGCAAAGGTACCCAGGGTTACCTAAACCAGAAGTGCTGTTTCCTCAGTTCAGCTGACTGTCATTCTGTCAGGAAAAGTGAGGGATGTAAGAACACTGAAGATGCAGATCGTGGGTTAAGTAGATCACTCCCCAGTTCTGCAGATCAATACCTGAAATACTCACTGGGCCCAAGCGTGACCACTTGCTTAGGGCAGATAACGTCACATGATGTATGAGTGGGGAAAAATTCAGATCTTCTTCATAACAACAGCTATCGTTTATGTCCCTCTATTGGCACTCCTCTTGGGCAAGGCTTTCTGCATATTTACCTCATTTGTTATTCCCAGCACTGTTCCAAAGAAGGTATTACAATCCTTATAGCAAACTGGAACTAAGTTAAAGGGACTTGCTCAGAGTCACACAGGTAGTGAGTGGCAGAGTGAGTTATTTTCAATCCATATCTGAGTCTCAAACCCAAATCTTTTCCAGTGTGCCAAGAATTTATAGCTAGTTGTGGCTGCTAGGCTTTAAGATTCCAAGATGTCCCCCAGCAATCCCCTCTTTGTGATATTCACACCCTTATATAGTCCCCTCCCTATTGTACTAGGGTTGATCTTGGTGACCAATCACATATGGCAGAAGCGATGGCATATCACCTTTGAGATGAGGCTGTAAAAGGCCGTGGCCTACCTCCTAAGTGTTCTCTTGTTCTCTCTCTCTCTCTCTCTCACTCTCTCTCTCTGTCAGCCTTTGCTCTTTGGGAAGCAAACTGCCATGTTGTAGCAGCCCTATGAAGACACCTACTGGTGAAGATCTGAAGCTCTGGCCAACAGCTGGCAAGGACCTGAGTTTGGAAGTAGATTCTCCAGCCCAGGCCAAGCCTTCAGGTGACTGCAGACCTGGACAATGGCTTGACTGCAGCCTCATGAGAGAACCTGAGTCAGAACCACCCAGCTAAGCTGCTCCCAAATTCCTGACTTTCAGCATCTGGGTGACATGTTTACTGCTAAGGTGCTAAATTTTGGAGTAATTTGTTACATATATAACTAATATATGTATGCAAAGCCTTGTATAAATACAATGGGAAAAATAAAAAAGCTTAAGAATGACATGCCCCTGCCAGCAGCTCTCAAGTAGCTTTCAGACAGAAGGAAAGAGAAAAGCATATATGAGGGTAAATCACAATTATTTTAGAAAATAATTCTGTGATCTTCTCTTGGGTTTTTCTGTGTACAGCACCTTCTCCCTAATTAGCCCAAATTATCGAATCTGATACTTTGGGGGTATGGGATTATTATAGAAGAGCTGCAAAGAGAAAGAAAAGGTTATAATTGAGTTTCCAAAATTCAAAATAGCATTTGTATGCAAGATAATTCGTCATAAGACAGACATTGTTAAAAATGATACAATTCTTTAAAATTTTTTAGCTCCTATTTAACATATCAAGGGCTAGTCTTGGCATATTAAATCACAGACTTTTTCCACAATATAGATAATATAATTTTCTACCTATGATGGCTCGCCCAGAGTCAAAAGAAGACATATGAAAGGTAAAGGAAAATTCCAACTGCGATGGACACCATGGTTCTCAGATAGTATGGCTTCCCAGGAAGCCCTTTCTGTTGGCCTTCTTAGGAACTTGCCTTAGCTGAAGAGTCATCTTGCCTGGGTTGTGCACCTTGGCAGGGCAGCTCCCATCCAATAACTGGTAGATGCAGGGCAATGTAAAGGCCTGTCCCTTTTGCCCTAACTCAGGATATCTCTGAAGGGCATCCCAGCTTCAGAGTTCCCTTAGGACTGTCTGGAGCCATCAAGACTGCAGAAGAGTACAGCTTATCCCTCTACCCAGTCAGGTTTCCTTCCTGTGCCTTCCATAGGTGGTGATCACTAGAGGACTCCCTAATAAGCCTTCTATATATTCATCTATATCTCAGTGTCTGCTTTCCAGAAAACCTGTGACAAGTTCCCTTTGAGTCCAGTGGAATGTGGAGACAAAGTAGGGGAGAGGTAAATCCAAAAGATCAGATGCATGTCCTAAAGTACAAAGCCTTGGAGAAGAGGGAGGTAGCTGATCAACACATCGCTGGCAGATGGGTTTTAGCCCAGCTCCCTATTTAGGACTTGGGAGCTCATCCTGCAGACCAGCACTGCCCCAATTCAGGGATCTCCTATATAGTCAAGAAGGCAGCAAGGAGGCTCAGCAAACAGATCAGGTTTGCTTTCCCAGGTTTCTCTGGTTTTCAGTGCACAGGGAATGCAAAGCTGAGAGCCAACAGACCAGCCACGGAGACTGCTAGGGTCAGCTAGGTGTGTGGGAAGAGAAGGCCCAGACCAAGGGCTGGCTGATGGATACAGCAGAGTTTCAGAGGGGTTTCTGGTGCCTAGATATTAAGGGAAGTCTAAGGAGATAGGGAAGGAAGAAAAGACCAAGGAGAAGCTGGGAAACATGAGAAGCAGATTTAATAGCAGCAGTGGTGGCAGCAGCCAACACGAGCAGTAGATGGAAGCAGAATGTTCAGGTGTGGACCAGGCCAGCAAACCCAAAAGTCTAGCCTAGGGCCAGGTGGCCCTCTTTCACCCCAGTCCTATGAGGTCACATAAACCACTCCTTCCTCCATCTTCTTGGCCACCATATTGGACAGGAGGAGAGAAGAGAGCATGGGGCTCTGAAGACTAATATATTTAGCTGAGTCATCCAAGCAGAGCAGCCTGTCAGCCTCAGTTATGGTACTACAACTTTAATGGTTGCTGTAAGGTCCCAGGAGACATTGTCAATGCAAAATGTGCAAAATGTACTTTCATAAAATGTATGTTTTTAAAATGTATTAGGTTATCAAGATACTTAACCTCCCGTCTTTGACATTTCTATTTTTGTAAAGACTTTGTTTTCAAGTGGACAAGATAATTGTTGATGGTTGGATACATATTAAATTAGATGAAACCTGCTTGCATAAGCATTCCTGCTGCATTGTATAACCTGAGAGCCAGTGCATCTGCCATGGTGCCTCCACCATGATGTAGGTGTGGGGTCAGACTACCCAGATTAGAGACCAGTTGAGGGCCTGAAGGAGATGAAGAGGAGTTGGTAGCCCTTAATAGTGAAAGGGAGGTCAAGTCAGCCACCCGGTTGTGATTAAGAATCCCTGAATTTGTGTATGTTCAAAGTAGGATAACCATACACCCTGGTTTTCTTGGGATAGTCCCGGTTTTTACCTAAGATCCTCATGTTCCATCCAATTAGTATCCCCTTTCTTTCTCAGAAGTGTCCCACTTTAGATAGGAAATTATGTGGTCACATTAACTAAAAGCTATTTATTTAGAAAGAAATAATTATATATTTAACAGGAAATTTCTCTGTTTAAATAAGCCTATAATGAATCCTTTGATAAAGCAAATAAACATTAAATACTGCCTATCTCATTACAAGAGAGAGATTGGTTTACAGATTAATTGATTATTGGATTGGACAGAGATAACAAGACGTGTCGCTTGGATTTTCCCTCATCACAATATGTGGAGGCTTAGAAAGAGACCAGATCAGCTACAGACACGAAGAGAGCCCATTTCATCTACACGTCTCAACTGATTGAGAGTAAATTTGTAACCCCCTACATACACAAAAAGTTAGCCATTTTAGGCAGCTGATTTGGTACTGGGCAAGTGATGCAGACTGAGGGGCTATTGACATTCAGAGGAGAAAGAAACCATGTGTAACTCTGATCGTCCTCAAAGCTTCATTTTGAGGAGAATATGGCTACATCTTGAGCTCAAGAGAGAGGGAGGAGAGAAGCATCCACAGGCAGGGCCAGACCGCAGATCCCAGAGCCAGAGGGAGAAGGGACACAGAGGACCGGGAAGAGACAGGCTTGGCTGGAGCACTGGGCTGCTGCCAGGAACAGGGACACAAACATGGAAGGAAGGTGAGGACTGGACCAGGAAAGGGCCCAGGCCCAGGGAGATCCTGCCAGGTTTGGGGAAGACAGGGTCCTTTGGGATTTTCCGTGGGAGGTAATTTAAAATACTCTACTAGAGTTAGATGAAAAGATGCTGACCAATATGAGAGTAGGCATCAAGATGGCTGGCTTTGCTATTGCTTTAATTTAATGGTTTGAATAGGTAACATTCATATGGTTAAAATTTCAAAGTGGACAACATCATACATAATTTTGAAATGTTTTCACTCTCCTTCCCAGCCACCCATTTCTTCTCCGAGGAAACCAATACCATCCCTTTCTTGCTTATTCTTCCAGAGATATTCTGTGTCATGCAAACCAATAATATTCTCATTCCAATCCTTTTTTGGTTTATATCAATAGCAGCTTATGCTATGCACTATTCTAACCTTGCTTTTTTCATTAAAAAAATACATCTTAAAGATTGTTCCATATCAGAAAATTAAAAGTTCCCATGTGTTCTATGCTCTCATAGTATTCCATTATATGGACATACCATGGCTTATTTAACAGTCTTCTATTAATGGAAATTTCAATATTTTGCTCTTAGTAGCAATGGTTCAATGATTGTCCTTACAAATTCACCATGGCACACCTCTAAGTACATCTGTAAGGTGTTTCTAGAAGGGGAACTGCCGAGGCAAAGATATGTGCATTTGTAGCTTTTTAAAATTTATTTTAATTGACAAATCATAATTACATCTACAGAGTACAATGTGTTTTAATATGTGTATACAATGTGGAGCGATTAAATCAAGCTAATTAATATATCCATCACCTCATTTACTTGACTTTTTGGTGATGATCTATTTGAAATTCACTCCCTTTGTTATTTTGAAATATATAATACATTATTATTGACTATTATCACCCTGCTGATGGAATCAACCTAAACATCTGTCAATAGATGAATGGATAAACCAAATGTAGTGTATATATACACAATGGAATATTGTTCGGCCTTAAAAAAAGAATGAAGTTCTGTCATGTGGGACAACATGGATGAATCTAGAGGACACAATGCTAAGTGAAATAAGCATTTGTCATATCTTGAGACATTGCCCTTGGTGAAACTTGCACCAAATTGCATTCCCACTAGAGGGCCTGTTTCCTTAGAGCCCAGCGAGCTCAGTGGGTTGTCAAACTTTGATTTTTGGCCAGTACTGAGAGGTGTAGATAGAGATGAGAAGCACTGCTTACTCTATTTCTGCTATTTCCTGACAAGTAAAGTGGACCCCCATGGCTTTCAACTCCCTGGAAGGTAAAGTCATGTAAAAGATTGGTCAATTTGGGAAGCATAACCTTGTTGTACTTCTCTCAGCTCCTTCTCTCAGCACAAGCTGCCCCAGAAAACAGTTCCTTTTTGTTCCTGCCTGAAGCACAGGGAAGCCTGTCTCAGTGCACAGAGACTGAGGACACGCTGCCCCATTCTGGGGTTTGTTGGTGGCTTGTTTGGCTCTCACACTCAACCTCATCCTACAAATCCACCCTTATCAGTAATTAGGAGGATATTTCAGCCCCCCATCTGCTATTTCCTTCTTTTATTTCTTAACTTGTTCATCACTCAAGCAAGAAGAAGTTCAGAGACCCAAGTAAGAAGAGGCTTACATTTTAAAAATTGTTATTTTACCTTTTCCTAAAAATTCACTTCTCAACTAGGCAAAATTACCAAAGACTTCAGTTGTTTACCCAAAGAGTATTTCTCCAAGTAGAGTCATCTGCCTTCAAATCACTGGGGAATGCAGGGATAGGGAAACTATTTAAAATGCAGAGTCTAGGCCCATCCCAGAATTTCTGAAATGAAATCATCAGAGGGCAAGAGGGAGAGAGGTGAGGCCCAGAAATCTACATTTCATTACAAACTTCTCTAGATGGTATTGAAGCCCCATAAAGTTTACGACGCATTACACTAAATAAAGCAGTACACTAAATTACTCGTCTTGAGAAAATCCTGGGTAACCTATGTTATTATCATGACCAAAGCTAACATATCACACAAAGTGAAAGAGACAGCTAAAGAAAATATGACCCGGGGGAGAAAACTTGAAATGTTAAGAACTTGCAAGTGCCAGCTAGGAATAACAGCAAAGAAATATTCATGAGGCTATTAAAGAAATAGATAAATAGCTTTCTGCCTCTATTAGGGATGGTACTTCAAAGCTGAGAGGCATCAAAGAAGAGGGCTGAATAGGACAAATGAAAGCTGTGGGCTTCAATTATTTATTGGCATGGTGAAAAATGAAATTTGGGGGACTCAGAGCCTTCAACGTATTCTAAATAAACCACTCTTGCCTGGCTAGATTAATTAGTATGTTAAAAGACTGGGTGTTAATTAGTTGCCTTTACACTGTTCTACCTACCCACAATACAACTGAGGAGTTATTATCTCCTACTTGTTAATTGGCTATTAACAGCAGGATGCAATTGCTTTGAAAATTATTCCCTTGAAAGTGCTTTAGGTCTAATGTTGAGAAATGTATCTGTGTACATGTTTGCACATGAGCAAAGAAACAGCCTGGCATGCCGATACTTCCTCATATTTTCTGAACTATGAAGTAGGTTTCATTCTTTGCATCTAATTGCTCATATCTATACTTCTAAATCAGATATGAACCAGCTTCATGGCCAACGGAGCTTCCCTAGGCAAGAACAGAACACACTGCATTGGTCACATTTGTGTGATTTTATCCTATTTAGTTGAGTAGTTATCTTATTTTTGTCTTTTTTTATTTATGCTATTAAATATAAATCAGATATAATTAAATATCATTAAACATGTTATATATAATAATATTAGAAGGTTTATGACTAATTATGGAGGTAAAAACACAGTCGCATGTGTTAACATAGTTTGATGTGACTTTACATCTCTATACAGCTACATAATTTCTGCACATGGTGCCATTTCCAGAAGGTTCTCTGGGGCCAATCCCCAGTCTATATCCAACCCCCAGAGGCAACTACTATTCTGTCATTTTGGCAATGTTGCGTCATTTTGAACTTGATATAAAGCCATACAATATTCATTCTTTTTTGGCTGACTTCTTTCCTCAACATAATATCTGTAAGATTATCACTAGTCTTGGGTTAAGTTTTACTAGCAAACCCTTAGCCAGGGGAGAGCTGGCACTTCCATGAGAAGCCCTACTAAAGCAGAGTAGCTCATGCTTCATTCTGGGGACCATGGGTTCTGAGGAGTGTGCATGTGCTCCCTTCTGGAACAGGATGGAAGTGGCATTGCCCAGATGGAGTTTCTAGTAGCTCAGGAAGATGGGTGAGGCTAGCCCAGCTGGAGAATCATTTCCTCTGTTTCGACCCCCTCTCGGCATCAAGTCCCTAAAAACTGAGCACTGGCCTTGCCTCCATTGCACCCTTAATAAGCTTGCTATCCCCTACAACTGTGTTCAAAAACATCAACAAGCATCAGAATCACTTGTAGAGCCTGTTAGACCACAGACTGTGGGATCCCAACCCCAGAGTGATTGATTCAATATATCAGGACGGATGCCCCAAATTTGTGTTTTTAAAAAGCTCTCATGGGTGATGATGCTGTTCTGGGGACCACACTTGAAGACCCACTGCTTCATCGCCACACTCAGGACTGGGGCGACTACGTTACTTAGATAAGGCAGGACATCGCCTACCTTGGTAATCTCACTGTCAAAGACGAGCAAAGTCAGACAGTGAAGTGATGAAAAGGATTGTATTCGGTATCCCCTGACCGTAGGGGAAAGAGCTGAGCTCCAATCCAGTTTATGATTTGCACAGAGGTGACTGGACTTTTTAAAGGGAGAATGAGAGAGTACAGAAGGGAAGAGGTCCCAAGCAGAGTCAGGGAAGAGAAAAACGGCAAAGAGTGGATGGGTGAAAATGTAATTAGGCCAGCTGGGTTGGCTGGCTGGCTGGCTATTATGGAAGGTGGGATTTCTATCTCCTCACAGAGATTGTGAGACAGGGCCCCTATCTTTCTGATGATCACATTTCAAAGAAATGGCTTTCGGGTCCTTGAGAAAGACACGCCTACATTGTAGGAAATATGTACACATGTCAAAGGGACAAAGGAAAAATTCACAAGCATGAAGTCCTTTTTAGGAAAGGGAGATCATAAGCATCTCATGATGTGGTGTCAGTTAGAGCAAACAATTTCATATGACTGCCCTGAGCTTTTCTAGATAGAAACTCAAAAGGTGACTGGGTTATCCCAGGGACATGGCCTTAGGTTGCTGAGGGGTTGATGAACCTCCCTAGCAGGGGTTCATCAGGTCTTATCAAGTCTCTTAGTGCAGGGGTTTGGAGAGTCATTATTTGCCAGGAGTTCTTTGAAGTTCTTCACCACCCAAGTGGAAAATGGAAACTCCCCAACACATACACTGGCCCCATTGCCCCTAGATAGCCCTGGCTTTTCCCATTCTCTTTCTTCCCTCACTGAGTCACTGTTTCTCATCTCTCTTTATATACCATGGCTTTAATGTAGAGGAAATCAAAACTAGCATTCCTAATTCTGAGGAACTTAAAAATGAACCCATAAATGCTAACCAAATGACTACAGCTATAGGCTATTTACTGAGTACAATATCCCTATTGGTGGTGGATCAGGGTAGTAAAAAGCTATTTCCACCTTACCCAGGTCATCCTGTAGCAGAGGCTTTTAAAATGTGGTTTGTGGACCCCTGAAAACTCCCTCGGGACTCTTTCAGGGAGTCTTCAATGTCAAAACATTTTTTTACACTTGATCTTAGCCAAAAGGCCGAGAAGCGATAAAACATTTTTTTAATAATAAAATTAAATGTTATTTGTTTTTTGTTACCATGTTGACATATCCAGTGATGGCATAAAGCAATGGCAGGTAAAATTGCTGGTGCCCTAGCACAAATTAAAGCAGTGGGTCCACAATGTACTACTAGTCATTGCATTCTTCACTGCCATATACTCCCCATTTTTTTTTTTTTTTTTTTTGAGACGGAGTCTCTCTCTGTCGCCCAGGCTGGAGTGCAGTGGTGCAATCTCGGCTCACTGCAAGCTCTGTCTCCCGGGTTCACGCCATTCTCCTGCCTCAGCCTCTCCAAGTAGCTGGGACTACAGGCGCCCGCCACCACGCCCGGCTAATTTTTTGTATTTTTAGTAGAGACGGGGTTTCACCGTGGTCTCGATCTCCTGACCTCGTGATCCGCCCGCCTCGGCCTCCCAAAGTGCTGGGATTACAAGCATGAGCCACCGCGCCCGGCCACTCCCCATTTTTTTACATGCCAGTTTTAACTAAGAAATTCCTTTATGAAGTAGTAAAAACAATATTAATTTTATTAAATCACAACCTTTGAGTACACGTCTTTCTAATATTGTGTGACAAAATGGGAAGTCTACATAAAAAATTCTGCTACCTAGCAAAGTTTAATAGCAGTTTTGTGGAAAAGTGTTTGTGTGATTACTTAAGTTACTAGCTAAACTAGCCACTTTTTTCATGGAACATAATTTTTACTGGAAAGGAGAAATGACAGACAAACTATAGCTATTTGGACTTAGATAACTAGCAGAAATTTTCTCAAAAATAAATGAAGAAAGTTTGTCATTTCAAGGTTAATAAATAATATCATTTGTTTTGCTAATTTTAAGATGGAAACTTTGTAGTCAAAATTGAAATTTTGGAAAACTCGCATCTACTGTCATGAGTGTGACAGTTCTCAATATTTAAATACTTTATGAACTCAACAATGATATTAATAAATGTGACTTGACAATTTATTATATGAAATGAATCCACCTTTTGAAGATGTATTTCAGAAAATCATTATTTTCCACGTGGTCAATGTTGTTACAAAATCATGCATTATAAAAAAAAATTCATTCAAAGTGCAAGATAGACCAATAGGTTTTAACGTAACAGAATACAAAATTTTCATTGATATGGTTTCACATTCTACATCATTACTAATCTCCAAGAAATACCACTTGTCAAGTTTTGATGTAGTATGAAAAAATAGCCACAATTATCTGAAAAGCTGTTAAATTACTCTTCCCTTTTCCACCCACGTATCTATGTGAGGCCAGAATTTCTTCATATACTTCAATCAAAATAACACATTATATCTCATTGAATGAAGAAGCACGTATAAGAATATAGTTGCATTCTATTAGGCCAGACATCGTCTAATTTAATCATTCATTGGCACATATACTCCATGTCATGCTTCCTGGGCCTGACAGGTCCTCACTTTGATCAGACTTTATCAGCATAATTGAACACTGGAAAATAAGCATTCTGAGGGCAGGCAGTTGGATCAGAGGAAACAAAGCATGAGAACACACTGATGCAATTTTCAAAATACTTGGTTGAAATGCAAAATTGAAACAACAAAATATTTTACTACTTTAAAAAATGGCAGATATTTTTCTTATTATTATTACTGGGATTACTCTATATGCCACTTGGACAGAAATACATTCATCAATATTGCTCATGAAGCATTATTCAGCACAAACTTTCTGGAAGACTGGCAGTTATGGATTTTAAAATCCATAACTAATGTTACAGCACTGTGAGACTAGCACAGTTTCAGGGGTCACCATTCTAATTTACTTGGAGTTGACATCTAGATGGAGTTGGCATGGCCAAAAGTAGTGACTCTACAAGCATACCCTTTGACCCAGAAATTCCACTTGTAGGAACTTTTTCCTAAGCAAACAATTAAGGATACTTGCCAAAACTAAAGTCCTCATTGCAACGTAACCTACAGTGGTGCAAAATGAAGAAAAGCATAAAGAATCCATAATAAATGAAGTAAATTTGTACATCTCTACCTCAACTATTAGGAATGAGATGGGAAGTGCATATTCAGTGACCTTTAATGACATAGCATTTAGGTATCATGTGGCTAAAACAGTATATATGAGAAAATTTGCATTAGAAATTGTAGTCAAACACATTTGAGCATCACCATATTGTAGTAGTAAACTACACAGCTCTGCAATCAGATTGCCTTGTTCAAATACAGGCTTTGATTGTTTTTTACAAAGGGGTCTTGGGCGAAGAACTCTGCCAAGTGGATTTGGAATGTGGTTGCCGCTTATAGTAATGAGCACCCAAAGAGAGTAGAGAGAGATAAAGAAGGGCTCCATTTTTCCATCTCAACAAAAACTCATGGGAATAATGTCTCCTCCAAATATTCCCATACTGGAGAATTCCTGGTTGGCTCCAGCCATGACTGCACTCAACAGCATTCACAGCTACATAGCCACAACCTGCCTCCTGGCCACATTCGTATCAAGATGCCCAGTCCATGTTGTTGATATTTACTTACTACTGGTAATTTGGCTTCGCTAAAGTTGACAGTTTGTTTATTTGTATTTTAAAAATTTATTTGCATATCGTCAGATATTCCTGGTTTGCTTTTGGAGCAAAATACCAAACTGTAGACACAAAAATATCCCAGCAACTATTATCATTAGCTTGTTTTGCTTAGCACTGAAATAACTCCCTGCAATATGCTAATGTTTATTTGATAACAAGATCACCACGTTGTCTGTAAAATGTGATCTAACAAAATATGCTAATTTTCTCACTTTTTAGAAATTCTTCCCTGCTAGGTTATCCTGAGAATAGGACTTGAGCTTTGAAATCTGTGAAGAAAATTATTCCAAAGCTCAAAACTCTCCTTCACCATTACTGCAGGCCTCCTTAGCCCTGACCTTTCTCACTGGCACTGACTGTAGTTGACATTAGTGTTGCTGACTTTCCTCCTTGGCACTGGGGGGATGGTACTTCTCTGGCCCACTTGAGGTCAGGTGCAGCTAGGCCAGTTAGTTTGTGCAATGAAATGAGAGGAGGAGTGTATTAGTCTGTTCTCATGCCACTAATAAAGAATAAATTTACCCAAGACTGGGTAATTTATAAAGGAAAGAGGTTTAATTAACTCACGGTTCAACATGGCTGGGGAGGACTCACAATTATGACAGAAGGTGAATGAGGAGCAAAGTCATGTCTTACATGGTGGCAGGCAAGAGAGTTTATGCAGGAGAATTTCCTTTTATAAAACCATTAGATCTCTTGAGACTTACTCACTACCATGAGAACAGCATGGGAAAGACCCACCCTCATTATTCAATTTCCTCCCACTGGGTCCCTCCCATAGTGCATGGGAATTATGGGAGCTACAATCCAAGAAGAGATTTGGGTGGGGACACAACCAAATCATATCAAGGAGTAATGTGTCATTTCTGGGTGGAAGTTTTAATCCCCAGTGTGGAATTATCCACTGCTCCCTTTGCCCCAACACAACCAACCTTGATGTTCCACATGGTGGAAGCATCATTATCTAACGTTTTTGAGTGAGGATGACGTGGAAGAGCCTCCTAGAATGGGGAAAGATAAACCATTGTTGTTTTAAGTCAGGAAATGTTCTCTCCAAAGGAGTAAAGAGTAAATATTTTCAACTTTGCAAGCCATTTGGTTTCTATCACAATTGTTTAACTCTGCTATATGCGGCACAAAGCAGTCCTGGATGATATGTAAATGCATGAGTGTGGCTGTGTTCTAATAAAGCTTTACGTATAAACACAGGAACTAGCCAAATTTGACCTTGGACTATAGTTTCCTACCTGTTTTAAGCCACTGAAATGTTAAGGTTGTTTGTCACCACAGCATAACCTAGCTTTGACTGACCAACAAAATAACAATAGGACTTTAGGGCAACATACTTGAAAAACAAGTTCCAGGCAGTGGCACAATTTATTATGGTGACTTAGATCGTGGTAAAAAGTCTTTTGAAGTAACAGTCCTTTGAAGCCAAAGTGCCTAGCCAAAGCAAAAGCAGCGTGGGAAAGTGGATGAGACATGAGGAAAAAATAGAAAGGTATTAACAAAGGAGAAATCAGACCTGTCGTGCTAGTTGAAGGCAGGTGGTTCAATCACCTTTGGAGCTGCCAGTGCACTTCAGAGCCACTAAGAACACATTCTCCAACTCCTTCCCACTATGCTAGACCTAACATGTTCCAGATAGAAGTCCTTTCCAGGAGAAAACCTCTTCAGCATTGATTCTCAATCAGAATCACCTGAGGGTTGGTCCAAACCCTCTACTGAGAGAGGACTCTGCTCCCAGAGTTTCTGATTCAGAAGCTCTGGGGCAGGGCCAGAAAATTTGCACAGGTAACAAACAGGTGATGCACCTGGTCCAAGAGCTATACTTCAAGATCCACTATTTCACAGTGAGTAGAAGTCCCATCTTGGGAAAACACAGAAAGGAACCTTCAGATTCAAAAACAACCTACGTTCTCAGAGCGTGTTTTACTCTTACTTAAGGGTGATGGTTTTAAGGTTAGAGTGACCCAGATTCAAATCCTGTCGCTGACCTTACTAGCAGTGTGACCTTGGACAGTTACTTCTCCAGGTCTCAGACCTCTCTTCAGGAAAATCATAGGAACAATATCTACCCCACAGAGGTGCTGACTGTGAAGGAAGTGACATTTGTCAGGCTTCTAGAATGCTACCTTGCTCGGTAGATGATTTCCCTAAATTGCAAATGTGGGCAAGGTCCAACACTTTGGGAACAAAGCATCAAGGGCCATTTCATCCATCTTTG
Organism: Hylobates moloch; assembly: GCF_009828535.3. NCBI lineage: Eukaryota > Metazoa > Chordata > Mammalia > Primates > Hylobatidae > Hylobates > Hylobates moloch. The sequence continues at coordinate 21,411,230 of NW_026652278.1, read as the reverse complement.
AGATCAAGTGTCCTCAGCAGGGATGATATCATTCCCAAGGCGGTAAAAGTTGGTTCTTGGGGAAGAGGTGAAAATCTGGACTCTTTAAAACAGATATACAGTATAATATCGATGGCAGCAGTCCCCAACCTTTTTGGCACAAGAGACCTGTTTCATGGAAGACAATTTTTCCACATGCAAGGCAAGGGGTGAGGGCGTGGGGTATGGTTTCAGGATGAAACCGTTTCACCTCAGATCATCAGGCATTAGTTAGATTCTGCAGTTCACAATAGGGTTTGTGCTCCTGTGAGAATCTAATGCCACCACTTATCTGACCAGAGACGGAGCTCAGGTGGTAATGCTAGCTTACGCACCACTCACCTCCTGCTGTGAAGCCTGGTTTCTAAGGATCTGTGGTGCCATGGCCCCAAGGGTTGGGGACCCCTCATCTATGGGATTCATCTATGGTATTAAAATTTCATGGAGAGGGTGCAATTATGAAAATATACATATACATAAAACGTTTCCTAAGCTTCGATAATAAACCAATGAGAAATACTGTTTCAGATGGTGTGTCATAAAGGTTGAGTAACCGGCTCAAGGTCACACAGATTCAAGGTAGCAAAGCCTGATGATGCCAGGTCTTAACTCCAAATCCAGTGTTCTCATCCCGACATGATTTTGCCATTTACAAATAGTATCATAATACAGCATAAAAAATAAAGGAGAAGAAGAGGAGAAAATGAGATTCCCTCCCCCCAAAAACAGCATGACATCGTGCTTACTTGACTTTACCTAACTTAGCTGTCTTAGTTCATTTTGTGCTGCTCTAACAGAATACCTGAGATGTGCAATTTATAATGAATGGAAACGCATTGGCTGACAGTTCTGGAGGCTGGGAAGTCCAATAGCAAGGCTCTGGAATCTGGCTAGGGCCTTCTTGCTGCATCATCACATGGCAGAAGGCAGAAGGGCAAAGAGGCAAAAGGGGCCAAACGTGCCCTTTTATAACAGCATCAATCACACCTGTGAAGGCAGAGCCCTATGGCCCTATTGCCTCCTAAAGGTCCCTCCTCCTGACACCACCACAATAGCAAACAAATTTTAACATGAGTTTCAGAAGGGATAGACATTGAAACCATAGCACTAGCACATAGCAAGAGTGTGTTTTGTTTGTTTTTAATCTCCTTGGGTGTGCACCTTTGAGGATAGAACTGATATAAGAAACAGTATGCAAGAATGCAAAATACATTGGAATCAGACAGACTTGGATTTGAGTCCTAGCTCTGCTAATTACCAATTGGGCAATCTTAGCCCGTTACTCAGTCCCATGAGACATCGTCTATAACAGGGAACAGCAGACTTGTCTGTAAAGGGCAAAATAATATTTTAGATTTTGCCAGCTATAACAAGTGGTCTCTGTTGCAATTACTCTACTCTGCTGTGTAGCATGAAAGCAGTCACAAACAATATGTAAATTAATAATCTTGGCTGTGTTTCAATAAAACTTTATCTACAGAACAAGGTGGCAGGCTAGATTTGGCCTAATGGGTATAGTTTGCCCACTCTGATCTACAAGATGGGGTGATGATACCAACAATTTTGGATAACTATGGCTGCTTAATAAACCACCCCATGACTGAATGGCTTAAAACAATGTTAAATTATTCCTCACCATTCTGTGGGTCAAGAACTCAGGCAGGGTTCAGATGCATAGTTCTTTGTTCTAGTGGCATCAGCAGAGATCACTCACTCAGCTGTATATTCAGCAGCAGCTAGAAGGGATGCATGCTAAGAAAGCTTCTCCACCATGGCCAGTGCTTTCCCATGTGGCCTCTTGCTCTCTCTCCATTGGTGTCTCATCATTCAGGAGTCCAGCCTGGGTCCCTCCCACAATACATGGGAATTATGGGAGCTACAATCCAAGATGAGATTTGAGTGGGGCCATCTTTACATGGGGCCTGGCTTCCCCAGAGAGAATATGAAACCTCCCAGGCTTCTTAAAGAACAGGTCTGAAAATGGCATAGTATTGTTTCTGCCACATTCTCGTGGCCAAAGCAAGTCACAAAGGCATCTCAGATTCAAGAGGAGAGCAAAGAGGCTGTTGGTAGGGAGAGGCAGTATGTGTGTAAGGGAGACAGAGGAATTGCTTGCAGCCATCCTTCAAGAGTATGGACCTGATTGAGAGGTGAAGAGGAGCTAATACAGGGAAAATGTTTAGCACATAGAATAGGTCAATACTACCCCAAAAGCACTGGAGAGTCCCTGTGGTGGGCAAGCTCCTGAGTCACCCTTACTCTTGCTTAGATGACTGCAATAACCTCCTTTCTGGTCTCCCTGCTTTAATTTTTGTCCACTTTGGTCCACTCTCCTCACTGTGTCAGAGTGATCTTGTCAAAAAGCAAGTCAGATGACGTCACACCATTGCTTCATACCCTACAGTGGATCCATAATATTTAGAATAAAGTGCAGGCTCCTTCCCTTGTAAGTCTTGATTTTACCCCCAGCCCGTTCTACAGCCTTGTTACCTCCACTCTACCATTGCTCACCCCGCTCTGGCTGCACTGGTTTCTCTGCAGTTGCTTGAAAATGACAAGCATGCTCCTGCCTCGGGGCCTTTGCATTCCTTGTTTCCCTTTTGTGGAGTACCCTTTCTTCACAAATTCATGTGGCTGGGTCTCCTAATTCTCTGGGGTGTCTGCTCAAATATGCCCTCATCAGAGAGGTCTTCCTGGCTCATCCTATCCAAAAGGGCATGTGCCATCACTCTCTAGCCACTTACCTCACCTTATGTTTTCACCACAGTGCTTATCATGACTTAAACTATTATTATATATTTGTATTGATTTATTTGTTGATTGTCTCTCCCACTTGCATATAGGCAGGGATTGTGTTCGCTGTTGAATCCTCAGCACCTAGTAATTAGCATGTAGTATGAGCTAAATAAATATTTGAAATAGGAAAGAAAAAAGGAAAGAAGGACAGGAGGAAGGGAGGGACAGAGGAAGGGAGGGAGGAAATGAATGGAGGGAGGGGAGTGGAGCGGAAGAGAAGTCTTTGAATGTGATACCACCCTCGGTTGCACAACAGACAACTCCATGTAAAGACTTGACTACAGAAATGTGGGGTTTTCATCAGTCAATTTTTCCCACCCCCCTCCATGGTATGAGTCTTTTACAGGCATCTCCTTTATTGTATTGCAAGTTCTATTTCACTTAGACCCCAGGCTGGCTTGCTAGAATAGAATGCATTCTTAAAAGCTACTCTGTGCCAGTTTCACCAAATGCAGTGTTTCAAAGGGTACTTCGGGCCACTCCTTGTCTTGTTTTCCCTTTTCTGTGATTTCTTATGGTCAAGATGAAAGCAATCCCCCAATAAATCTTTTCAAGGGCACTTTAATTGAGATGCTCATGTTCATGTTTTTTAGCCTCAAAACAAAATGCTCAAGGGAAGTCATGTTAGATGAGTCGAAACAAAATCTAGGGCTTTGTTTTTTGTTTTTGTTTTTGAGACAGAGTCTCACTCTGTCACCCAGGCTGGAGCGCAGTGGTGCAATCTTGGGTCACGTCAACCTCTGCTTCCTGGGTCCAAGTGATTCTCATGCCTCAGCCTCTGGGATAGCTGGAATTATGGGCACCTGCCACCACACCTGGCTAATTTTTGTGTTTTTAGTAGAGACAAGATTTCACCATGATGGCCAGGTTGGTCGGTCTCAAACTCCTGACCTCAAGTGATCTGCCCACCTCAACCTCCAAAGTGCTGGGATTACAGGGGTGAACCACTATCCCCAGCTAGGGCTTTGTTTTTAACAAATACACTGCTAACGGTTGGGCAGTGGGGAAATGAGGACCTTCCAAAGAAAGCAGGAGGTAAGTGAGGAAGCTAAGTGTATGGATTTGGTGTCCAGCAGAACTTGAATTCTACTCTAATACTTACAAGTTCTATAACCTTGGAAATGTTGCCTATAATCAGTTTTATCACATAAACTAGAATCTTAATTATCTATTCCATAGGACTATTTTGAGGAATAAATGAGTTGGTGAATATGAAATGCTTAGCATAAGGCTGGGCATGGTGGTTCATGCCTGTAATCCCAACACTTTGGGAGGCTGAGGCCGGCGGATCACCTGAGGTTGGGAGTTCGAAACTAGCCTGGCCAACATGGTGAAACCCCATCTCTACTAAAAATACAAAAATTAGCCAGGCATGGTGGTCCACGCCTGTAATCCCAGCTACTGGGGAGGCTAAAGGAGGAGAATCGCTTGAACCGAGAGGCGGAGGTTGCAGTGAGCTGAGATCACACCACTGTACTCTGGCCTGGGCGACAGAGCAAGACTCGGTCTCAAGAAAACAAAACAATACAAACAAAAAAAAGAAATGCTTAGCACAACATCTCTCACTGTTAAGGGCCTAGTTAATGTAAGTCCCCATCACTGTTTTTAAGAGAGAAACATTTGAAGCCTTAAAGCAGTGTTCTGTAACACATTCCATGTTTCATGTTTGAGACAAGAGAGCTGATTTCCCCCTAATGACTGAATGAAAAGGCAGTACAAGGAAAAGCTTCTGGGATTACTAGAAAGTGGAGAATGTCTGACTATGAATAAAATTGCTGTGGAAAGAGCCAGCTCCTCAGCCAGCAAAGCACTGAGTTGCTACCAGGAAAGCAAGTAGCAGAACCTGGCACAGCTGAGATTTAAGGGGAGGTTCTTTTGACAGAGGCTATAACAGACATCTCTGAAATCTGAGACCTGTCAAAGACTACAACTACACCCTTCCCAACCTCCCCAGGAACTATGACTGCCCTCCATCCAAAGCACTTTGAAGGGAAGACAAACTCAGCAGGCAAAGCTGAAACCAAGAAGTCGTAGTCCTCTGTGAACTCAGGCCAAGCTTTTACTTTCAAAGGGAAACTAATATCTAGGTTAATCAGAAACGTTAGGTCAACGACTTGCTCTATAGAAGCTGGCCAGAGATGAGAGGAAAAAAATAGTTCTCTCATCCTTGAAACCAAAACAAGCTTCATTATATTTCAAAACACAACCTTATCTAAGTGGATGGTCAGGGAAGCTGGCTACACAAGGCGCCCTCTTTTCCACCAGTGGTTCCAAGTCCCCCAACAATGCTATCTCTACATAAAGTGCTAGAGGAAAATCTCCATTTTCATTTAATTTGAGTAGAAAGCAAAGCTGTGGAACCAAAATCTCCCTCCTCTTTTAAGCAGCTGAATCACTGTAATGGTGAGCTCGGACACCCCAGGGCAAACAGGAAATGAGTAAATATTGCCAGGGTTTGAAATTGCCATTTTTCCCTAAAGCATGTTTATATGCAGCAGAAGCAAGAGCACAGCAAAGTATGCTAAACCAAGAGTCAAAAATACCCTTTATTCTCTAGCAACATACTCATGATTGAGCCCTGAATCTTTTAGGCCAATCCTGATTCTTGTTTTATACTTTTCAATAATGACTCTTTATTAAACAAATCCTAAATATAGTAGTGTATGCCTTTCACATAAATAGAAATATAAAAAGAAATCTTTTGTAAAGACTATATGACCAACTATTTTGGTTACCATATTTAATTTGAATTCATTTAAGTTACCTCCCAAGGCTCTCTTTCCTTTTCATTTTTCAGGTTCTCCCTGAGGAATGTTACTTACCTGTTCTCCAACGACTCCCTAATCTGTAGTGGACTCACATCTTATGCATGAGTTAGGGCCCAAATTAGAGACCAAGGCAAATTTATGAACACTACCAAAATCATCCATGAACTTCTATTCTGCACTCAGTTAAGCAAAATGCTCCCTTCATGAGAGGCACATAAAAACTGACATTTACCAGGAATCACAGACCCCTGCCTCCCATCACATGCTCACTCCAAGATGTTTGTTTTATTGAATAGTAGATTCCACCTATGCCCTACCTGTTATTCTCCCTTTTGCTCTTTCTTTTGGAGAATGCATTAGTCAGTGCAACCAAGCCTTATGGCTCAAGCAGAACCACTGGGCAATGCATAGGTACATCTCTGTAAGGCTGTTCTTTTTGTATCTGATGCAGAAACTTGGAGTCCCCAGGGCAGGCAGTTGGTAGGGGAAGACAGATGTAAAGTGAAAGAGATTAAGATCAGGCTGGAACCCACAAGCAAGAGGATGGAACACAGCCAACAAGGATAAACTAAAACCTCTGTAATTTCTTGTTGCTTCTCACTTTGATAGTGTGGGTCCCTGCAGAATCTGGAGTATTTTGTCATGGAGCTAAACATACATAACTGAGCTAGGAGTCAGAGAAGCTAAAGGCAGAGCCTGTCAAGGGAAAATGGAGCAGTTACAAGGCCACTGCTTCTTCATGCAGATGGGGCAAGTCAACAGATCAGTGACAATGCCTGTGAGCCTCAAAATGGCTGCTGCTGTCCTTCCACCCACCGAGTCTCCCAAGACTCTCTCTTATGACTCACCCTAACCAGAAACACACACAAAAAAAGGATTCTGGGAAACTTAGGTGGCCTACCCAACTTGACATTTCACAAAGTTGACTTACCATCACAGTGAGTATTTGTTGAATGTTGCAAGCTCAATGTGGTCAAGACTCTTCTCCTGTGTACAAGAACAGAAATTATAACGTACTGTCTCTCAGACCACAGTGCAATCAAACTAGAACTCAGGATTAAGAAACTCACTCAAAACCCCTCAACTACATGGAAACTGAACAACCTGCTCCTGAATGACTACTGGGTACATAAGGAAATGAAGGCAGAAATAAAGATGTTCTTTGAAACCAATGAGAACAAAGACACAACATACCAGAATCTGTGGGACACATATAAAGCAGTGTGTAGAGGGAAATCTATAGCACTAAGGGCCCACAAGAGAAAGCAGGAAAGATCTAAAATTGACACCTGAACATCACAATTAAAAGAACTAGAGAAGCAAGAGCAAACACATACAAAAGCTAGCAGAAGGCAAGAAATAACTAAGATCAGAGCAGAACTGAAGGAAATAGAGACACAAGAAACCCTTCAAAAAATCAATGAATCCAGGAGCTGGTTTTTTGAAAAGATCAACAAAATTGATAGACCACTAGCAAGACTAATAAAGAAGAAAAGAGAGAAGAATCCAATAGATGCAATAAAAAATGATAAAGGGGTTATCACCACCAATCCCACAGTAATACAAACTACCATCAGAGAATACTATAAACACCTCTACGCAAATAAACTAGAAAATCTAGAAGAAATGGATAAATTCCTGGACACATACACCCTCCCAAGACTAAACCAGGAAGAGGTTGAATCCCTGAATAGACAAATAACAGGCTCTGAAATCGAGGCAATAGTTAATAGCCTACCAACCAAGAAAAAGTCCAGGACCAGACAGATTCACAGCCGAATTCTACCAGAGGTACAAGGATGATCTGGTACCATTCCTCCTGAAACTATTCCAATCAATAGAAAAAGAGGGAATCCTCCCTAACTCATTTTATGAGGCCAGCATCATCTTGATACCAAAGCCTGGCAGAGACACAACAAAAAAGATAATTTTAGACCAATATCACTGATGAACATCGATGCAAAACTCCTCAAACACTGGCAAACCAAATCCAGCAGCACATCAAAAGGCTTATCCACCATGATCAAGTGGGCTTCATCCCTGGGATGTAAGGCTGGTTCAACACATACAAATCAATAAATGTAATCCATCATATAAACAGAACCAAAGACAAAAACCACATGATTATCTCAATAGATGCAGAAAAGGCCTTCGACAAAATTCAACAACACTTCATGCTAAAAACTCTCAGTAAACTAGATATTGATGGGATGTATCTCAAAATAATAAGAGCTATTTATGACAAACCCACAGCCAATATCATACTGAATGGGTAAAAACTGGAAGCATTCCCTTTGAAAACTGGCACAAGACAGGGATACCCTCTCTTACCACTCCTATTCAACATAGCGTTGGAAGTTCTGGCCAGGGCAATCAGGCAGGAGAAAGAAATAAAGGGTATTCAATTAGGAAAAGAAGAAGTCAAATTGTCCCTGTTTGCAGATGACATGATTGTATATTTAGAAAACCCCATTGTCTCAGCTCAAAATCTCCTTAAGCTGATAAGCAGCTTCAGCAAAGTCTCAGGATACAAAATCAATGTGCAAAAATCATAAGCATTCTTATACACCAATAATAGACAAACAGACAGCCAAATCATGAGTGAACTCCCATTCACAATTGCTTCAAAGAGAATAAAATACCTAGGAATCCAACTTACAAAGGATGTGAAGGCCCTCTTCAAGGAGAACTACAAACCACTGCTCAATGAAATAAAAGAGGACACAAACAAATGGGAGAACATTCCATGCTCATGGATAGGAAGAACCAATATTGTGAAAATGGTCATACTGCCCAAGGTAATTTATAAATTCAATGCCATCCCCATCAAGCTACTAATGACTTTCTTCACAGAATTGGAAAAAACTACCTTAAAGTTCATATGGAACCAAAAAGAGCCCACATTGCCAAGACAATCTTAAGCCATAAGAACAAAGCTGAAGGCATCACGCTACCTGACTTCAAACTATACTACAAGGCTACAGTAACCAAAACAGCATGGTACTGGTACCAAAACAGAGATATAGACCAATGGAACAGAACAGAGCCCTCAGAAATAATATCACACATCTACAACCATCTGATCTTTGACAAACCTGACAAAAACAAGAAATGGGGAAAGGATTCCCTATTTAATAAATGGTGCTGGGAAAACAGGCTAGCCATATGTAGAAAGCTGAAACTGGATTCCTTCCTTACGCCTTAAACAAAAATTAATTCAAGATGGATTAAAGACTTAAATGTTAGACCTAAAACCATAAAAACCCTAGAAGAAAACCTAGGCAATACCATTCAGGACATAGGCACAGGCAAGGACTTCATGTCTAAAACACGAAAAGCAATGGCAACAAAAGCCAAAACTGACAAATAGGACCTAATTAAACTACAGAGCTTCTGCACAGCCAAAGAAACTACCATCAGAATGAACAGGCAACCTACAGAATGGGAGAAAATTTTTGCAATCTACCCATCTGACAAACGACTAATATCCAGAATCCACAAAGAACTTAAGCAAATTTACAAGAAAAAATCAAACAACCCCATCAAAAAGTGGGCAAAAGATATGAACAGACACTTGTCAAAAGAAGACATTTATGCAGCCAAAAGACACATGAAAAAATGCTCATCATCACTGGCCATCAGAGAAATGCAAATCAAAACCACAATGAGATAACATCTCACACCAGTTAGAGTGGCAGTCATTAAAAAGTCAGGAAACAACAGGTGCTGGAGAGGATGTGGAGAAGTAGGAACATTTTTACACTGTTGGTGGGATGTAAATTAGTCCAACCATTGTGGAAGACAGTGTGGCGATTCCTCAAGGATCTAGAACTAGAAATACCATTTGACCCAGCCATCCCATTACTGGGTATATACCCAAAGGATTATAAATCATGCTGCTATGAAGACACATGCACACATATGTTTATTATGGCACTATTCACAATAGCAAAGACTTGGAACCAACCCAAATGCCTGTCAATGATAGACTGATTAAGAAAATGTGGCACATATACACCATGGAATACTACACAGCCATAAAAAAGGATGAGTTCGTGTCCTTTGTAGGGACATGGATGAAGTTGGAAACCATCATTCTCAGCAAACTATCACAAGGACAGAAAACCAAACACCGCATGTTCTCACTCATAGGTGGGAACTGAACAATGAGAACACTTGGACACAGGAAGGGGAACATCACACACCAGGGCCTGTCATGGGGTGGGGGAGGGGGGAGGGACAGCATTAGGAGATATACCTAATGTAAATGATGACTTAATGGGTGCAGCACACCAATATGGCACATGTATACATATGTAACAAACCTGCAGGTAGTGTACATGTACCCTAGAACTTAAAGTATAATAATAAAATAAAAAAATAAAATAAAATAAAATAATGGTAACAGTCAAAAAAAAAAAAAAACAAAACAAAAAGACTCTTCTCCTGATTTCAACATCCCTGCATTAAAAGGCCTTCTGGACTTCTTCCCCATGCCGTCCCCACAAGCACTTCAAACTCACTGTGCTCCTTACTGTCATAATGACTTTCCTCTCAAATCTATGCTCCTTTCTTTCTGATCTTAGTTAATAAAACCATCTAAGCCTAAAACCTGAGATCAGCTTCTCCTCTAAGCTTCTCCACATCTATTCAATTCCAAGTCTCATCAATCCCAAACCTTAAATATCTATCCCAGACTCATTGCTATCTCCTCTTCTTTTTTCCTCTTTCTTTTTTCTTTTCAACCATAGCAGCCTCCCAACTGGTCTTTCTGCCTCCAGCTTCATCCCCTCTAGATTCAGTGCATAAGAGTCACTTGGAGAACTCACTAAAGCACAGATTTCTGGACCCTGGGCTCATCCCCAGAGGGTCTGCTTCAGAGACGCTGATGCTGCCAGCCCACTTTGAGTAGCATTCCTCTACTCAAAGAGAATTTGTTTTCTAAAATGCAACTCCAATATGTCTCTTTCTTCTAGAGAATAACATTCACACTTCCCATATTAATTAGGATCTGTCTCTCCCTCCTTTTCCTGGAAGACATGGTATACTCAAAGAGGAATATGCCTTCTTTGAGAAAAGCATAGTAAAGGGACTATTTACAAAGAGCAGAAGGGACAGTGCAGCAACAGTCATGCCCTATTACCACCGCTGGGCCTGAGAAGGGGTGCAGATGGATGGTCACCAGAACCCAGACACAGAAAGAGTTTCATTAGTTTCATGGAAAGGGCCATCTAACAGGAGCTGTGAGCTTTGGATGAGAGCGGCAGCCAGCCTGAACTGATCTTCTCCATTCATCCAGTCTTCTGCTGGTGCTCCCTATTAGCAGAATCCACCTCAAAAGCAGAGAACAAGGGAGCCCACTGATGTAACCCAGGTCAGCCACAGGAAAGATAGAGTGGGTGGAAAAGGGTTGGGGAGTGGAATTGGAGTGGCAAATGTAAGATACCTGGCACTATAATATTGTACTTGGAGTTCAGGGAATATTTAATGAAATGAAATGGCTTTATCATCTCAGAGTGGTGAATGGCCCATCGGGCTGAGAACGCCAAATGATACTGGGCACAAATCCTAATTATGAGCAAATACATGCTTTCCTGACAGTGGCATTCCTTTAAAATAATGGGACACTTCTTGATGTGTCTGTAGGCTAAGATAGAAGAGAACCACGTGGACAGCTGAAGACTGGAGAGGAGAGGCGAAAGTGAGCACATTACTCACTCCCTTGGTAAAAGCAGTACAAGGACGAGTCCCTGATGGCTAACAGACGTGTTATGCAAAAGTTCCAAGTCCAGGGTCTCCCTCTGCCTTCATGCCCCAAAAGAACATGATCTTGCAAAGTTTCGTTCCTGTGGAGAGCACATTGCAGAACAGTTTTCTTGTACAGTAGATGTGGACATTCTTCTCACACCCCTTCATTTACTAGTTGGCTTTATTTAATAGCAGAGCTGCTTTTGCAAAAGAAGATGAAAGTGAAGCCTTCATGGAGAAGAACGAGATGGCTTAGATTAACAGTCACATTTGTATCTGAGAGAACTACTGAAAATATGGGTTATACATCATATATTCCATTAATCAGCAAAGTTATATTAAGCATCTATTCTGTGCAGAAACTAGGATAAGAGATAAGGATAAAAAGATGGAATCAGAAATATGAGCTTATAGTCTGGAACAGGGAATAAGACATTTATATAAACAGTTAAAATAGAAAGTAAAGAATTATAACACATGACAGAAAGGAGATGCAGATGAAGTGATTACCCCAGGATCGGTAGAGATGAACATCTAAGAGGAAGAAGCACATGTAAAGGCAAGTGGTCAAGAAAGCATTGAGTACATACAGGTGAAGCTTGAAGTAGGATTTAAAATTAGAAAAGTAAGGCTGGATGCTGTGGCTCATGCCTGTAATCCCAGCACTTTGGGAGACTGAGACCAGCTTGGGCAACATAGCAAGACCCCGTCTCTATAAAAAATTTTTAAAAATTAGCTGGGCATGATGGTGTGCACCTGTAGTCCGAGCTACTCAGGAGGCTGAGGTAGGAGGATCAACTGAACCTGGGAGATCGAGGCTGCAGTGAGCCATAATCACGTCACTACACTCCAGCCTGAGTGCAGAGCAAGACTCTGTCTCAAAAAATTAAAAAATAAATAAATACATAAAATAAAATTAGAAAAGCAGAGTAAGCAATATCACAGAAGGCCTAGAAGAGCAGGTTAAGGAGCATGACCTGGATCTGCTGCACATCAGAGCACCAATTAATAGTCTACATGAAGAAACAATATATGCACAGCTGTTCTTCTCAACTAGTAGCAGTGTATAGGGAACATCTTTGGACTCTAAACTTATTGAATCAGGCATCCTGTAAATAAAAATATTTTTGGGTGTGCAATAAATACATATTTATTTATAAATTATATATGCAAGTCACTGTTCTAGTGTACTATGTACATAATAAGGCATATATCAAAAGATGGACATTAAGAAATGAAAATACGCAAGATAAGTAAATAGAAGTGCTAATATTTTCTTCCTGCATTCCAATGGACTGCTTTTGTGTGTTCCCTTGGGTCTGTATCCTCTGTTCTTAGAGACCACTAAGAAACAGCCAACCTTCCAAGGAGATGACAGGAAACTTTTCAATATGTGCCTGTGCCTTGGAGTGGAAGATCATATGTCTATATCAGGGGTTGGGTAGCCTGTGGACAGAGACTGAATGGGGAAGAGGCAGGAAATGGGGATTTTATTAGGGAGGATTAAGTGAAGCCCCAAATTAGGCTACACACAGTGGGAGCTGTTCAGTTTCTTGTCTCCCAGATCATTTTTTGAATTCATTCTCAGCACTGCCCATGACACAGAGGACATGAAGTAAGCTCCCATCTTCAAGGAAATTTCTTGATTTTGAAGCAGAGTTAATAAACATGCCTAGGGGTAGCAAGAGATGTGCATCATTGACATGCTCAAAGAGCTAAAGGAACAGAGGCTAGAGACAGCTCACTTCCCAAGGGAAGGGGACGGGAGAGGAGTCAGAAAGGAGCATCTCCAGGAAATGATTGAGCTGGCCCTGAAAACATGGTTAGACTTCCTCCTGGTAGAGGTGGCTATTCTAGGTTAAAACCAGGGGCTGCAGCCAGGAAGTGGTGTGTGGTCCAGCATTATTACAGCACAACAGATGAGAAAGGTGGGCTCAGGCTAATTTATAGATAGCAGAGGACCCTGAGTGTCAGGCCAAGGAGTCTGGGTTGATCGGAAATGGGTACCACCAAGGACTGGAGGAGGAGAGTGGTAGCAAGATCACTGTGTCCGTAGCCACACCAATTGCTAACACTTATGAACCTTCACTATTTATCAGACCCTGTAGCAATCCCTTTACCTACATCATGCCATTGAGGCCTTCCAGAATCCCTCTGAGTTGGATACTCTCATTGTCCCCATTTTAAAGAAGAAAAAACTGAAGCAAATTGTTTAAGCAACTTGCCTGAGATTACACAACTGATTAGAGGCCAAGCTGCAGTTTGACCCCATGTCTAACTCAAAGCCAAAATTCTTTACCATGTGCCCATCACAGGGTGCTGGAGCCAGCCTATCATAAGTGCAGGATGAGATGGGATGGGGAAGAGACACTGAGGGTGAGAAAGTCAGCAGATTCTACTCCAAGAGGGCTCCAAGCACCACTTAGGGCTTCAGCTAGAGGAGGAGAGAACAAAATCAGGAGCCAGGCTGCAGTTGAAATTGACAGAATCCAGGACCTACTACCCTTGGAGAAAACCAGGAAGGGATGGGAAAAGGGAGAGCCTCAGGCAAGCATCAGTAGTGAGTGGGAAAGTGTAGCCGGAGGGCAAAGAGCAGGCCATCAAGGAAGGAGAGTCCAGTACACACAGATTCATCTCTGTCATCCTCCCCTCCTCCAAGGCAAGATGAATCATGGAAACAGCTCAGGCTCCAGAGTCCAAAGACTTTGTCTTGATGGCATCTTCTTCTGCCACCCAGCAGCTTATGTGACTGGAGCAGCCCTGTGTTCCTGACTCACTGTCCTCAGTAAACCAGGGTGATGACCCCACTTCACAGGACTTTTCTGCGGATGAAATTAAATGATGCATGAAAAGCACTAGCCCAGGGTCTGACTTTAATAAACCCTCAAGAAATATTTATTTCTTCCCCTCCTCTTCCTTAAATTAAGAAATCAGAATGTTTTAATGAAGTTGGGGTGGCTACATGTTATCTTAAAACCTGAGAGCAAAATTCCTCTTAGAGAAAACACAGTCTCTTATTTAGCAAAACCTCTTGGATAGCAATTCTGGTTGTGAAAAGATGGGCTCTAGACAAGATATTGAAGATGAAGGAGACAAAAAAAAAGCCAAAAAGTAAGCAGATCAGTGGAATAAAATAAATGTATTAAATATACCAAGGTGAAGGAGATAGCAGAGGAGTGTCCAGACAAAAGTAGAAATTGACAGACATAAATTGGTCCACAAAAAAAAGGAAGACAGCTCCAGTAAAATGCAGGGAGGCCAGTGCCTGGGAAGAGAAGACAGCAAGTGAGATGTTCCTGACAGTGGGAAAAGGCCAAGGGCGATTTATAGGCCAGGATTGTCTCACAAATGATTCAAGTTGTATATCAGGAATGTGTTGAAACTCCTCCTCAGTAAAAGTCTACTCCATCAGCTGTCTTGACTTGGGGATGCTGTAGGGGAAATTTTTTAAAGGGTTAGTGGCACATTTGGGTGAACATGGGAAAATGGAAAGAACAGCCAGAGAAGGTGAACATAGGCAAAGATCAAGAATTACTCAGTGACAGCAGTAAACTGGAGAAAGAGGCAGGAAAGAGAAAGTCAGCCTCCAGGCGTTCATGAGAAGATTAAGATTGGAATGGGATTTCTGCCATATGTGAGACAGGCAGCACAAGCAGTTTTTTATTGTTTTTAAATATTAAAGGAGAAGATGACCTCATAAGTCCTCAGGACTTGGATTTCTAGATAGCTAGTACTTGAAATATTTATGTAACCCAGATACCAATCGCAGCTCCTTACCCCTCAACGATTCCATTGAACTTGGCTTGAACCCCACTTCTAAGCATGAGTCCAAATAGCACCACCACCCACTGTCTGTGAATTTCCAGCCTCACTTTCTTATGGTCCCTCTATCCCTGTTCCTTTGCCAGTACCCAGCATCTCCCTTCTATTTCCTACCAAATCCTACAAAAATGTCCAGGTGAGTTAAGCACCTCTGAGTCTAATAACTTGACCGCATAGCCACCTGCCAAACGCTTCCCATCTTACAAAGGCCATTGCCCACAAATGCTCCTCTCTGCGGTCTCAGCCCTGAGATGCGTGGCTGGCCCTCCCTGGGGAGCAGACTTGCGAGCCTGTCTGACTTACCCAGCTCACCCACTCACCACCTCAATTCTATGGATTGCAGGCTTTTCATCTTTTCCCTTACCGAGTGTCTCAAAAGTCAGTGCAGTTTTAAGCAGGCATTAAGACTTTCGGGACAATCTGCACACAAGTTTATTTTAAGAGTAGAGTTTTTTTTGGGTTTTTTTGTTTGTTTGTTTTTTACTTTGTTCTTTTTTTCTTTTTCTTTTTCTTCAACTTTACACCGAGGTTGGATCAGGCCAATAGAAAGTGGTAATAAGAAGCAGAGTAATGAGTAATGAGAACAATTCCCATGGTTTCAAATTTATTCTTCCAAGCCCATTTGAAACTTCCCAGGGACTCTCTGTCTCTCACATTGACACACACACACACACACACACGCAACAACAGCCACCCAGGTCAGTCCAGCAGCCTGTTCCTGACTGAATCACGGGACAGCCAGAGCTACTAGAGGTACAACACTCTGACCAATGGCACCTGCCCGAATGCTCATTACCTCGTCAGCAGAGATGGCACCCAGGACAAAAGCAAGACAATGAAAAAAGAGGAAGCTGGGGGAACATTTCCATATCTGCTTCTCAAGCTCAAGGGCATCTTTATCTCCTATGTTCAGAGCTACCACGTGCTTGGCTGGCCCTTGTCCTGGCCCTTAAGGACCAATATTCAATGCCTATTGGGTCAGAAAGGCTTGAAGGGGACTCACAGTCCTCTTCCCAATTCTCCTTCCCAATTCCCCTAAGCTCACAGGATCTATAATCCGCCTCTGCCTCTTTCTGGCCATGTGGTCTTGGACAAGTCTTGTTTTCTGAGTGTGTTTTCTCATCTATAAAAGCCGGGAGTTGGTAGGAACACTAGAGGGTCATCTCAGCTTTAGCAGTCTAAGACCATGACCTCAGTGCTTACAAAACTGGAAATCAAAAGTTCTTTGCCTCCATGTGGGAGGATGCACATCTCTTGTGATTACAACTACTTATTATTAAGAAAGCTCTCACATAAAGGAAGCATCAAATTCCTTTTTTAGCAAACATTTACAGTGCATGTGCATGCAAATGTGTGCAGGTACACGTGTGCGTGCACACACACCTTTTTAGGACTCATATATATATATATCTGTTTTAGATAGATAAACATATATATACACATATAAAATATATATGTTTATATAAATATATAAAAACATATATAGATACATTTGTCACCCAGGCTGGAGTGCAGTGGCACAATCTTGGCTCCCTGCAGCCTCAACCTCCTTGGGGGGGGTCAAGTGATCTTCCCCCCTCAGCCTCTTGCAATAGCTAGGTCTACAGGTGCGTGCCACCATACCCAGCTAATTTTTAAATATTTTGTAGATACAGTATCTCACTAGCCTTGTCAAGGCTAGTCTTGAACACCTTGGCTCAAGTGATCCTCCCATCTCAGCCTTCCAAAGTGTTGGGATTATAGATGTGAGCCACTGTGCCCAGCCAGTTTTATCTTTAAAATATATGCACTTTGAAAGTTCTTAAGGTTTTGTCTTCATTTTTATGTGAAATTCCTCAACCTCCTCCATAGCTGACATTTACATTGCACTTTTCACTGGCCAGGCAGTTCCTGTCTAAAGTGCTTTCCATGTTAAGTCAGTAATGCTCACAATAGCCCTATAGGGAAGGCATCTTCCAAAATGCACTCTGACGGAAGGTTCGATAGACAACCATGATGGACAGAGATGCCCTGAGGCTGTTTTGTCTCCAATGTCTCCTGTTTTGCCTGTTTGGTGTATTTCCCGTCTGGGAAAGAGAGGTAGGGTGGGGAGGCAGGGCTCTGCATTCTTGCAGCCCGCTGTCTCCCACGCTGCCACCTGCATCTGCTCTGGGGCTGTCTCCTCAAAGTAGCAGCAGGCTGTCACATCCTCTTCCCATGTAATTGCAGAAGTAGCTTCCTCTGACTCAATTTGTCCTCTGGGTACAAATAATTCAGTTACAAAGGTTGAGACCAGGGCTCAGGTGATTGCAAACAGAAAACTAAGCCTCATGGGCCATACTAGAAAAAACACGCAGAGTTCACCGCTGAGATCAGATGCAGAGGCTGGAAGAGAATAAGCAATAAAAGCGCCATTTAAAGTCCTCATTTACTTCCCTAACAATGGCTCTTTCCACTCCTTTTCGTTATAAGCTTATTAAATATTTTATCTGTTTCCACTGCCGTGAATCCTTTTCATCTCGTCTGTTCCATCTTCCAAACTTTCTACAGGAAAGAAATGTGTCTTTGTTGTTTTTCTTAGAAGGAATAAATCCTTCCCATCTAGGTGACTCTTTCTCATCGTTGCTAGAACCATTGTTTAAGTGCCTAGGTCTTTGTGACCAGCATTAGGAGAATTCTAGAGCCAAGACTGCTGTCACCTGCAGCCTTCTGGCACTTGCAGGTAGAATTAAATGTGTGTGTGTGTGCACTTGTGCACATGGTCGTATCAATTTCTTGACACAATACACTCATTACAGAGAGAAAGCAGAAAACACTTTCTCCAGGAGGCTTTGTTCAAACTCCTGTCCTATTTTCTTTTTTTTTTTCTTTTTCGAGACGGGGTCTCGCTCTATCACCCAGGCTGGAGTGCAGTGGCGCAATCTCAGCTCACTGCAAGCTCCGCCTCCCGGATTCACGCCACTCTCCTCCCTCAGCCTCCTGAGTAGCTGGGACTACAGGCGCCTGCCACCACACCTGGCTAATTTTTTGTATTTTTAGTAGAGTTGGGTTTCACCACGTTAGCCAGGATGGTTTCAATCTCCTGACCTCATGATCCGCCCACCTTGGCCTCCCAAAGTGCTGGGATTACAGGTGTGAGCCACTGTGCCCGGACACTCCTGTCCGATTTTCTTAAGAAGACTTCTCTCTGTTGTACAAACACCACTATACGAATTATTTTATGGCATATGTTTATTTTCATGTCTGTCTCCCCTCTAGCTAGAGTTTTTAGTACCAGGGACAATTTCCAAGATACATCTTTGAATTCCTAGGCCCTAGCATAGTTCTTGGCACCTAGAAGGTACTCAGTAATTGCCTTTTGCATAAATGAATGAATGAATGAACAAATGAACAAATGAATGTCTATTCTTCACATAATCCTGGGAAGTCATATCCACTTCAGTAAAACTGAACAGATTCTACTCTTTCAGCTGACACTAATGTGCCCAATCCCCGGTTGCCCAGATATAGGGAGCTTTATTTTTCATCTCAGATCATGGTTTTTGTGCAGTGTCCTTATTTTTCACCATGGTTGTCAATGAGTTTGTTTTTAACATAGTGCTTATTCTGCTGATGGATGAAGTTATCAGCTGCCTGCATAGTACAGTTTTAGAGACGGCACAAAGCTATGCTTTCGCCAAAATATGCCCCACTTCCCACTGTGAGCCTGCCTGGATACCATAATACCTCTCAACCAGGCTGGGAATGACATCATAAGAATTGCTATCATAAGAGTTCCAGAGGGCCATTGCTGTAATATTTGGATGGTAAGGTCAGAGGTCATCTGCATGAAAGAGTCACCACTGCTAAGCATAGATTAAATTGACAGATTGGTTTGTAGACCCTTGGTAAACAGAGAATCACTCTGGACAACAGGTGAGCCCAAATAGCCTTATGCAGGGAGTAACAGCCACAGGGACAGGGCCCCTATCTTGGAGGTGACCCTGACCCCGGAGCATTTGGTCAGGTCATGGGATGCCAATCATGCCTTGCAAAGCAGTCTTCTGTGCCTAAGGCTCCTTCCTTGCAGAAACAGAGTTTTGCCATGTCCTTATTCCTCATTGCTCATAACCTCCACCTGAAACAATCTTTGCTGAATTGATTTTAAAGACATCAAAGTCTCTGTTGTTCCTTCTCCCATTTGTAATGAACGAGGTTTCTTTATTCTGTGTGTTATCGAGGAAAGCTTCTGGCTTTGTGTCCCCAAGGTGAGGCAAATCTCACCAAAACAATATTCAGTGAAGGTCTGGTCCAAGTTCATTAGAAGTAGAAAGCGAGGTTGCCAAAAGCAAGCCCTCTTGTTTACTCTCAGTGTTCTATCTTTTAGCCCTTTCTCATCCCCCTTTTTTTCATTTCCACATTTGCTCAGATTTTTCATATGTGTTTCCCAGGTTTCCTTTATTTGCCTCTAGAGTTTGAAATCAAATCTGCCTTCTGCACAAGAAGCACACAGCTCCCTCACCCTCTGATGTATGCAGCAAATCGCATTACGATCACTAAAAAGGGTCTGCAGGCTTCTCAGAATAGTGCACAGAATCTTCCTGTGTTAGAAAAAAATATTTCGATTGAAAGCAAGTGCTGCACCTAAAGATCAAAATAATTTCACATCACAAAAGGCAGCCTTCCTCTCTTCAGACACAAGTTACAGATTATTAGATGTTCCCTTGTAAAATGCCCAACTCAGGGCCTTCCTCTGCATTCAAGGGCAGACTCATATGGGCCCAGTTCCTTCATGTTATGATCCTATTTCCGCTCATGAAGATGCCCTCCACATTTAGCAATGCCCCTTCACACAGATAGACATGTTGTATTCACTGCACCAGGCACACGAGACACACCCTATATTTATAATGAATTGAGACACTTATTTCTCAAAATGCCCTATAAGGTCAATGTCATTACCATTTTACAGATGAGGAAACTAAGGCATTCATAGCCCCCTTCCCCTAAAGTCCTACAGATAACTAGGGGAAGGACCAGTTCTTATAAGCAAACTTTGCAACCCCAGCATCAGTATTTGTTCTTTCCATGGCTCCATACCTGAGGGTTGATATCCAGGACTTTCCCTAAGATAATGACTGTTTCCTTTCATTGGGATACTATCTCCTTAGTAGCAGATGACACAAACAGAAAATAAGACGTCAGGTCCGTTTTGACACAGGAACACCAAACCTCCAAGGCTCCATCAGGTGCCTACAAAGGGCCAGGTATTGTTCCAGGCCCTGGGATCCAGCAGAGAGAAAGACAAATTCTCTCCCATAATGGAGCTTCCATTCTAGGAAGCAAGTAAGGAATCAACCTCTTTTTTTTATGGATCCAGTAGATGATAAAGCTTCTAATGTTCGGACTAAGCAGCATACCTATAATAATTGTATTCATTTAATATATACTGATTACATAGCAATTTCCACAGTGGTCTGTGCTGTTATAAGCACTTCACAGATAAAGAAGTCATTGAATTATTCTATCAGACAGATGCTGTTATCTTCATCTTAAAAATGAGAAAACTGAGGGATAGAGAGATGAAGTAACTTGGTTCAAATGGCCCAGCTGAAAGGGGCAGGGCCAGGTGTCCAATACAGGCAGTCTCGTTCTAGAAGCCATTCTCTAGCCGCTTTGCCATGTTGCCTGCAGAAACTTGAGGTCAACAAGAAAGCGTTCTGCACAGCATGGCCTCAGAGTGGCATCACTGCCAATCATCATAGTTACTGCCATCAGAGTTTGACTGTCTAGGGCACTCTATGTCATTTGATGTGATGGGATGCTGCAGCCATGAGTGACATTGCACTGGCTGATAGAGTTGCCCACACCTGTGGGCAACAGTGCCTCTTACTTGCTCAGTGTCAGGTACTACACCAAAAACTCTCAATGGAAATTCCAATTTAATACTGACGTCCCTACCCTGTGAAGTAGACCAGTGTTATCCTTATTTAAAAGATGGGGAAACCTCGACTTAGGAAGCTGGAGCAGAAACTTCCAGATGCCATCTCATGCCCCCACCCAACACACATACCCAGATATATTTCCTTTCTTCTTCTCTAGAAATGTTGCAAGGGATGCTTTGCAACATTCATAACCACATAAATTCTAGCTGATGGCATGACTGATGGTGTGACTTCCTTTTCCTCATCTTTTCCTCTGCCTGTGGCTGAAATGCAAACATGGTGGTCAGTGTCTTTGAATATGCAGATGAAGTCAGGGTTGACAGAAGAACAAGATGAAAGAAGGCTGTTCTCTCATGCTGTCAAGCCTCCATACCAGCCCTGGACTCCTCATCTAGACTGTTATTCAAGGGATAATTGTAACGTCCACCTCGTATGAGCCACTGTATTTGGGAACTATAGTCCCAGCAGTCTAGCCTTTGTTTCCACAACTGTGCCCAAGGTCACTCAGCTGTGAGCAGCAGAACTAGGATTTAGACCCAGGCCCTCTCATATTTGACCTAGAAACCTCTTTGTCCTTTATAGTTACATCACACTGGACAGTCAGTTGCAATGACAGAGTCACGGTCACAGTCACAGATGAGTTACATCTTTGAGGCCAGAAGCACACTAATTGCATGTTGTATCCTTCCTTTCTAGCTCAATTATGCTTCCACCTTCCAGCTTTGCCTGTCTTGTGTCCTGCTTGTACTATCATGCTATGCCAGGAAAGGAGCAGTCCTCTAAACCAAGCTGCATCTAGGTAAAGTCACTAGCATCTGTGAAGACGTGGAAGCCTCTAGAATGCTTGATTTCATACATTACTACCACAACAAAACCTTTCATCAAGAACCTGAAATGTCCCAAACTTTTGATGAGACATTTTACATACATCTTTACGGAATTTGCAGGGTTTGATTTTGAGATTGAAAATTACTTCTCAGTTACATGAAAGCAATACAAAATACAAATACAATCATGTGCCACATAAGGACATTACAGTCAACGACCGATTACATATACATTGGTGGTCCCATAAGATTACAATGGAGCTGAAATATTCCTACACCTAATGACATCAGAGATCTCATGATGTTACAGCATAATTTTTTAATGAATTTAGTGTAACCTAAGTGTACAGTGTTTATCAAGTCCACAGAAGTGTACAGTAATGTCCTAGGCCTTCACACTCACCACTCACTTATTGATTCACCCAGAGCAACTTCCAATCCTGCAAGCTCTTTTCATGATAAGTACCAAACAGGTGTACTATTTGTGTTGGTTTTTTTTACCTTTTACACTGTATTTTTACTGTACCCTTTTGATGTTTAGATATGTTAGATACCCAAATGCTTACTATTGTGTTACAATTGCCTACAGTATTCAGTGCAGTAACATTGTATTGCGTGTAGCCTAGGAGCAATTAGACCATATAGCCCAGGTGTGTAGTAGACTACCCCATCTAGGTTTGTGTAAGTACACTCCATGGTGTTCCCATAATGATGAAATCACCTAACCATGCATCTCTCAGAACGTATCCTCATTGTTAAGTGACGCATGACTGTAACAAAATGCATGTAGCCTCTGCAAAATATGATTCAAATGTTAACTTAAAAATTGAAAGAGAACATGCCGGGCACGGTGGCTCATGCCTGTAATCCCAGCATTTTGGGAGGCCGAGGCAGGTGGATCACGAGGTCAAGAGATCAAGACCATCCTGGCTAACGTGGTGAAACCCTGTCTCTACTAAAAATACGAAAAATTAGCTGGACATGGTGGCATGCGCCTGTAGTCCCAGCTACTCAGGAGGCTGAGGCAGGAGAATGGCGTGAACCCAGGAGGCGGAGCCTGCAGTGAGCCGAGATTGTGCCACTGCATGAGACCAATGTCAAAAAAAAAAAAGAAGGCCGGCCTTGTAAACCACACTTGGGAGGCCGAGGCGGATCACAAGGTCAAAAAAAAAAAAAAAAAAATGGAAAGAGAACGAAGACTAATAAATGAATGAAATGCTTGTGATATGATGTGAAGGGAACAAAAGGACACTGTAGCAATGCCATGGAGAATCCAACAGAACTAAATTCATATGGAGAGTGATAATGTAGTTTCAGCCAAACATTGTCCAACATATTATATACAAATAAAGCTACAAACTAAAAAAAAATTCAAATTAAGACTAATTCTTCAATGTGTAAATGTGATGGGGTTTATAGTTGTCTAGGAGCTATTAAAGGGTTTATACAAACGATTATGTTTTCATATATTTAAGTAACTTTATAATTAAAATAATTAGGTCAGGCTTGGAAGTCATCAAGTTTGAGAAGCCTAATATTTCAAGTAAATACAGCAACTGTGAACAATTCTCAGGAAAGGTTTAAGCCCCTTCTCACAATTGTCTATATCATATGTCCTTACCTTGGCCTTGGAACTCAATATCCTACCCTCTAAGATATTAGGTAGATATACATCTGCCTCATCGTTAAATGGAAATATTAAAGTCACTGCTATTGGACTACTCTCCCAGATTTTCTCATTCCAAGTAATTTGCCACAGAATCAACATCTTGTATCTTTTTCAGTTAGGTATAAAATTGTTTCCTCTGACTATTAACATGTGGGACGTAAAAGAAATTAACCGATGGCTCTAAAACATCAATCTACCACATGAAAACAATCTTCCTACCAGAAAGCAAGTCACTGCCATTAGTTTGGGACTCATTTTTGCTGGCATTCAATTACTCCGCTCCAATGGATTAGGCCACTTAAACTGATTCAAGGTCACAATCCTACCGATCCTACAAATGTATGGTAATCAAATTTAAGTCACAAATCTGTTTTCCTGGACTGGCATGAATAAGAAGTAAGGTGAGAAGGCACTAAAAATGATACAGAAGTGGCTAGAATCTCAGAGGAATTTGCAAGAGACCCCTTGGGAAAATTTCTCCCTTAAGTGTACATAAGGCAACCCCTCAAGCTATGACAACGACAGTGTAAACTTCCTAGATTTTCTTCACCTAACGGAAATGGCCACCCTTCCCCTTCCTTTCCCCTACCCCCTAAACCTAGCATCTCTTCACCAGTCCCAGCAGGATTCTATGCAGTTCGCATTTACCGTCCTCCCCAAATGCCTATTTTCCTTATCCCCCACTGAGCTGTTCATCCCATGCAGGATGGACTTGGTGTGATTCACTACCGTATACCAGCACAATAGGCGGTCATTAAATGTTGGCTGAGTTAAAGATGCTCATTTAACTTTGTAATACCCACTGCCACAAGCGCCGTCTCCTGGCAGAATAGGGAACTGTCTCCATGTCTGTCTGTGTGGGACCAAGGAAGGCAGAATCCCTCCTGCCCAGTGTATAGGTTGGACTTTCCATGAGAGACTGCTTTAACGACGTTTAATTTGATAGCGTCATGTTTCAACTATATTAGGCACTAGATACTTTTTGTGGGCTGTATCTGGAACATAACCTCCCTTTACAACATTCATTCTATGGAGAAATAATGTTCAGAAAGGTGATCGGGTATATATGTTAGTTTCCTGGGGCTGCCATAACAAAATGCCACAACTGGGTAGCTTAGAAAAACAGAAACTTATTCACTCACCATTCTGGAGGCCAAAATTCTGAAACTGAGGTGTCAGCATGGCCAAACTCCATCGAAGGTGCTAGAACAGAATCTTTTCTTGCCTTTTCCAACTTTTGGTGGGTCCTGGCATTCCTTGGCTTGTGGAAACATAGTGCCAACCTCTGCCTCCGTCCTCACGTGATCTTCTTCCCTCTGTGTCCAAGTCTTTTAGGAAGACAAGAGTCATTGAATCCAGAGCCTGTCCTTAGCCAGTATGACCTCATAGTGATTTGATTATGTCTGCAAAAACCCTTTTCCAAATAGAATCACATTCGCAAGTACAGGAGTTTAGGACTTGAACATATTTGGGGGATGGGGGAGGACACAGATGAATCCACTATAATATAATAATATCAAAATCCTATCTTAGCTACAATGTGTATTAAATTAATGCTAGCCTGGGAACCTAATCAGTGTTCATAACACTGAAATTTGGAACACAACATTTTAACATTAATATAAGTTTACTAACTGACTTTTAAAATACAGCATGTCCAGGCCAGGTGTGGTGGCTCACACCTGTAATCCCAACACTTTGGGAGGCTGAGGCAGCAGATCACTTGAGGCCAGGAGGAGTTTGAGACCAGCCTGGCCAACATGGTGAAACCCTGTCTCTACTGAAAATACAAAAAATGAGCCAGGCATGGTGGTGGGCACCTGTAGTCCCAGCTACTTGGGAGGCTGAGGCAGGAGAATCACTTCAACCTAGGAGGCAGATGTTGCAGTGAGCCAAGATCACATCATTGCACTCCAGCCTGGGTGACACAGTAAGATACCATCTCAAAAATAAATAAATAAATAAATAATAAAATACAACATGTCTGCATTCATCTGCATATAGAGAAAAAATACGACATGTCAAATAAGGATACATAGGAGAATATTCAACAGAACATAATTTCTAATACTTAAAAATTGAGAAAAACACAAATACCCAACAATATAGGGCTAGTTATGTTATAGTTATGTAAGAAAATACTATGCAACCAAGAAAATTACAGGGCAAAATGTATTTGACATGAAAATATATTCATGACATACTGCCATAAAAACCATACACATATACATATATAACTATTTAGAGATTTAAAAACATATATAGATAAAAGTAAATCTATAGCTATATAATCTCTATATAGCTCTATATATATGTCTATGTGTGTGTATATATATGTATTTATGGCCTTTACTACATGTCAAGTATAGACCGAACACAATTTGCAAGCAGATTTCAATATATTATCTGTAAAGTTTTATATATGGAATAGTTTGTTGTTGTAAAACCAATACATGTTCATTTCAAAGACATAAGCAAAAACAGACAGCAAAATATTAAAATTTTGAATATCCATGTTTTTAACTACCCAGAGCAAACAGCTGTAAGCACTATAGCATATATATGCACAGAAAATGAGAAAATGGCCTTGAAAAAGATACCCCAAACTAGGACACACCAGTTTACCTACTGGCACAGAAAGCCACTGAATTAGCCATGGAGTCACCCACAGAGTCAATTGTACTCAAGTACCTGAGAGTGGGGAACATTAAGTAATTTAGCTGAAAGTATGATGTGTATATTGAAAGAAATGTAGGTTTATAATAAGATATGGAACTCATTCTTAAGGGAATAAACTCATTCAATAAGAATAAAAAGTTTAAGAATCACACACTAATATCTTAATGTGGGTAGAAGAATTATGAGCATCTTATATTTTCTTCTTTCGGCTTCTTTGTGTTTGCTGATTTTTTTTTTTTATGAAATGAGTCAGTACTGTGCTTACAGAGAAAATGACAAAATAATAACTCTACCAAAAACATAAAATGTATTACTTTTCCCCTCCACTACCACCTGTTTACAGATTGAGAGACTAGCTCATGACAAGGACAGTTATCAGCCAAGGATTCACGGTCAACCTAAACCTCATCCTCACTCGCAAAACCTGTCCCTAGGCAGAATGTCTGGTACCTGTGAGTCTTTCTATACTGGGGATCTGGAAGGGCTGGGATGGCCTCTGAGGCTCACTCATCTGCCTAAATACCATCAGCTTTGGCCTCTAGAATCCCATCAGACTGTGGCAGAAAATACAATAAAAATGGGACTGTTCACCACATGTAACATAACTGCAACTGTATTTTGGCTCAGAGCAATTGGTCAAGCCCCTGAGAAGGGAACATTTTATTGAATGTGTGCTGTATGTTCCATTACTTTCTATTTAATTTTCTCAACAACCCTAGGTGCACGGATCCCATTGTTCAGATGGGAAAATCGAAGCTCAAAGAGGTTAGGAAACGTGCTCATAGTCACACAGTTAAGATGTGACAGGGATAAGATTCACAAGCAGCTATGTCTGACTTCAGAGCTGTAGCCCCTCTGCTGCATCTAGAGACCTGTTCCAAAAATGAATATTTCTCCACCTGCCTTTTCTTGCTCATACATTCTCTCCCTCTTTTCTATTCATTCTAAAAAGCAGCTTGCTCTTGCCTTTTTCCTAAGATGTTCTTTGCTATCATCTTTTAGTAAAGTGTAGTTGTTAGCAAAGACTTTCTACATCAATGAAGTGATGAGGCAACTTCTAACCCTTGGCTTTCTGATGTCCAGTGAATGCTCCTCTTCTATTTAAGACAGGACAAAAATAACAGACACTCATCTACAAGGCACAGCCTTAAGGCCTCAGGTAATCATTTCCAATCTTGGAGGCCTTTCTGCCCAACATTGACAAATTAACTTGCTTTTTAATTTTCAAATCCCTTTTTATTTAATTTCATTATTTTTCCTTTGCCTCCTTCTGTTTCCAGAATGGGGTTCCCACACATTTAATCACTTTTAAGAAACGTTCATTTTTTAAAATCTGCCCTGTAACTGTCCACTGAAGATAGCAACCAATAATTGCACTCTTTAGTCACATGAAATTTGCTGTTTAAAATAAGCTTCTAATCGGACAGGGTCCTCAAAACATTATGACTAATCTACAGACGATGCAATAGCCAAGACAGCAATGCTCTCATTTCTAAATGCTGTTTCATTAATAGGATTCATATCTTGAGTCTGTGATATTCTCAGCTCTACTTTACAGGCTGAACAAATAAAATTCTAAATCATATGAAGGAAAGGAGCAGCTTTGAAAATTAGAGTCTGTTGGAAATAGGAGACTCTCTTCAGGCAGTCCCAAGACCCTGCTACCTGACGCTTCACTTCCAAATGCGCTTCAGAAGGTAGCAGTTTGTGACGTGAGGAAAAGCCCACAGGATGTTTATTTTCTCTTATGGAAAAAAAAAATAAATAAAACAAACCTCTTCTTTCTAACTTGATGCAGTATGGGAATAACAGAAAAATCAAGAACAAGCCTCAGAAATATATCTTGTTTAAACAGAAAGCAAGATTTTTGTTCCAGGTATTTCTTAAAAATGTGTGTGTGTGTGTGTGTGTGTGTGTGTATTCAGAGATAAAAGAAAAAACTTCAAAGGAGGAGAGTTGGAAAAGGGGGAATGGCCAGAAATCAGCTGATATTTCAAAGGTAGAGGAAAGGAATGCGAGGGTCAGGGCAAAGTGCCCATACTGATATAAGCCCCACCTCCAGAAATCACCTGTGGTACTCACATTGTCCCTTCCAGATATGCTAGGGGGCTAACAACTGCATGGGTGGTCCAGTATGCCTCTCTCTGGGAGTGTACTAGAGCCAAGATGTGCTGCAGCCACCTCACACTGGCTCCCAGGAGCCTATTGTTCAATTTCTGGAATTTTTGGAAATTGGCTGATATTCCATTGGTGGCTTGAAATCAGCCATGGTGGCAGTATTCACACAACAGAAAGTAGAAAATGCAACAAATCCAGAATTCCCCTCTCCGCCGCCCCCCACCCCCGACAGAGCCAGTTGTTAAACTTGCACCAGCACACCACTGCTTCTTTCTCAGTTTTCCTGTGGGCTTCCCTTGGGAGGTGTCTAGGCTTGCAGAACATTGCCAAAGGACATTTACAAAAAAGAAAGAAGAAAAGCAGTTGCGTCTTCCAGAAACTTCCCACTAATGTAGATACAGGACTGTATCAACAAACAGGGCCACATCTAAATGCTTTCTGGAAGGGTCTGGATAAAACAGATCCAACAAGAAGACTATCCCCTGGAGCCAGACTTTTTTGAAAAGTCCCTCCTGCATAGCTGGGACTACAGGCATGCACCACCACACCCAGCTAATTTTTGTGGAGATGGGGTTTTGCCACATGGCCCAGGCTGGTCTCAAACTCCTGAGCTCAAGCAATCTGCCCTCATCAGCCTCCCAAAATGCTGGGATAACAGGCATGAGCCACTGCACTCGGCCAAAATGTTTATTTTAGAAAAACTGAAAAATATAGAAACATAAACGAAGAAAAGCATCCAGAATCTCACACACGCTCTACCCTGAAACACAAGGTGCTGGCTCTCAACACAGACGGCATGCCCCGAGGTCCTGAGGCCTCATCTTCACCCACAGGTAAATTTCTTTCAGTCCCTATGCCCCAGAAACTGGGTTTTTCTGCCAAGTCCTGCTCTTCTCTGCGTCCTCTACAAAGCAGGCCCTTGGCATTTCCTGGCTGCCCCATCTGCTGTCTCAGTCCCATCCATGTCCCACCCAGAGGTGCAGCCCCAACCAAGGAAGCAGCAGGGACCAACTCCTTCTGTTCACCACTGTATACTCAATGCCTAGCACAGTGCTGGGGATACAGTAGATGCATGATAAATATATAGTGAATGAATGAATGAATTCAATAGGCAAATCTCCACCAATCTACTTATTGCTAGCATCAGAGAATCTTGGTTAGGATAGGCAATTTAAGAAATTCAGGGTAAGGCATCAAGAAATCTAGATTCTAGACCAGGCTCAGCAATTAATTTGCTTATTTATGTCCCCTAACTTTGTTGGAGTTTCATCTCTTCATCTAGGAAATCGTGCCTGGATTCTAGTATTTTTATACTGACTCTACCACTAAATAGCAGACATCTCGGCAAACTGTTTAACCTTTCTTAGTCTCAATTTTTCTATCTTTAAATGAAGATAACACAATTCTACGTCCTTTTAAACTCTTATTGTGGGAATCAAAATACATGTGAAGTGCTTTTGACATAAAATGGGGGCTCTATAAATTATTCGTAGCTTCCCCTTCTCTTGTCCAGGCTGAACAGCTCATGAGTCCACTAGACCCAGTCTGGTATCTGTCTATATACAGAACAGGAAAGGTGCTGATTTCCAAATGTTTCCCTGGAGGCTGACTTAGGACAGGTGAACACGGGAAACTATTTTTTAATTTCACTCCAAATAAAGCTGCACCAGTGAAAGAAACACAAGAACCTTCCTCTAAACTTAAAGAGTAATTGAACTTGGGGTCAAATTCTAGATTCCCAACTGACAGGCTCTTTTATCAGTTAGGACGCCTTAAGCTACAAATAAAAGAGAGCCCAGATAACCATTGCTCAAACAATAAATGGATGTGTTAGCTCCCATAACAGACGTCTAGTGGGAGGCCACTACAGAGTTGGCTAGTTTAGCAGATAAGACCACCATCAAGATCTCTGGTCTCTTTTTATAGCATGTTTCTTTTGGAGCTAATTTCACTCCTGGTCCCAAGATGGCTGGTGCAGTGTCATGCATCCTATGTGGATATGATAACATCCAGCACACAAAAAATGCTCCGTCTCAAAAAATAAAAATAAAAAAAAATGCTGCTCCTTTTGCATGTATCTCTTTTAAACAGCAAAGAAACTTCCCCAAAAGTCCCCTGGCAGAATTCCCCTTACATCACGACGACCAAAACTGAGTCCCGAGGTCCACCCTTAAATGAGTAATTGTCAAGAAAACGGGACCATTATAGGCTTAGACCAATTCGAAGTTGTCTAATTTAGGAGTGGGTGGGACAAAACTGGAGCTCTACCAGCATGGCAAAAAAGAGCCATGGGTGTTGAATAGGCAATCTGTACCATCTGATGAACCCTCCCCACTCCGACAACCTTCCCCAACACATGCACACATGCACACACACACAGCTGCAGCAAGAAAGATCCAAATGATGTGATAGACTAACATAAATTCTTTGTTACTAACAAAAGTGAAGGGGAAAGTAGCATTTGTTGAGATAAGTTTTTACACTCATTTCATAAATGAAGAAATTGAGTCACACATTGGCCAGTGAGTGGCAGAATTGGATTGGAATCCAGATTTGGTTGACTCCAAATATTACAATCTTTCCACCATGCCAAACTACCTTATGAATGAGCAACCAGAAGCGATGAATATATTTGCTTTGAATTAATGCTCTAGAAAGGGCAAATGCTCAGCTCCTAGACTCACTTGCCCTAGGCTCACTCTGAATCCCAGTAATAAAATGAGTCATTTTAAAGGTACAGGATAAAGAGCTCTGAGAGCCACATCCTGCTTTTGCACTTTCTTCTCTGGTTGCTATTTCGGAGTTTTCTTTTAACCACACCGTTTTTAATATATTCTTCTGTCTTGCTAATGATAGGAAACTTGCTGCTGCATGGTTCCATAAAACATTATCTCATTATCTCCTTTGCCTCTCACTGTAAAGTACTTTGTAGCATTGAAAGTGGCATATGAAAAAAATTAATTTCATTAAATTAATGGAGAGTACCATGACTGCTCAGTTTATGGCTCAGATGCATTTGTAGAGGGACTGTGTATGCATCAGAGCTTGTCCTTTATTTTGCCATTTTTCCTCCCACATGCACCCACCAATGTCCCTAGGAAGGAAGAAATAATTCTAAATGGCATGCTTTCAAGAAATATTGTTACCACTAACAACCTGGAAAATCCCAAATGCAAAGCATGACTTTATATGGCCAATGAAAAAATTGCAGGGGCAATCCAGTTATCTTCACCATCTTCCTAAGAGATACAAAAGTTACAGCTGAATACATCATGCTAGAATTCACAGCAATCCATAAGATTGATCATGTCTCTCCAAGTGCATGTTTCAGTTTATACAACAAAATATTTTATTTAAAAAAAAATTTGTAGAAATGGGATCTCGTTATGTTGCCCAGACTGGTCTTGAACTCCTGGCCTCAGCAGAGTCTCTTGCCTTGGCCTCCCAAAGAGCTGGACAAAAAACAGTCTGGTCCCTCCCAGGATTGGAGCACACTGTATCTGTACCACAGTTTACCCACCCAAGTCAGGGGGAAACTGAGGCTTAGCAAATTAAAAAAATTACCTCCCTCCAAAAAAAAAAAAAAAAAAAACTAGAATATCTTCTGAGAAATAAGCTTCTGCTCAGTGAGCTTAACATAGTCTGAGACAGGGGCCCCAACACCCTTGGCCACAGACTGAGCTAGGATCCAGTCTACACTGCAGAAGGCTAATGGCAGGTGAGTGAACGAAGCTTCATCTGTATTTACAGCCACTCCCCATCACTTGAATTACCACCTGAGCCCCACCTCCTGTCAGATCAGCACCAGCATTAGATTCTCATAGAAGCATGAACCCTATTGTGAACTGCACATGTGAGGAACATAGGTTGTGTGCTCCTTATGAGACTCTAATGCCTGATGATCTGTCATTGTCTCCCATCAGCCCCAGATGGGACCGTCTAGTTGCAGGAAAACAAACTCAGGGCTCCCACTGATTCTACATTATGATGAGTTATATAATTATTTCATTATTTTATTATATATTACAATGTAATAATAATAGAAATAAAGTGCATAATAAATGTAATGCACTTGAATCATCCCGAAACCATACCCTTTCCCTGCCCTGGTCCACGGAAAAATGATCTTCCATGAAACCGGTCCCTGGTGCCAAAAAGGTTGGGGGCCATTGGTCTAGGACTTGTAACATCTACCTTGTTTTAGCTTCTATAAATGAAAGCAAGACTCCCACATTAGGTAATGCTGGTACCCCCATGAGGCCATCCTACATATCTGCACTCTATTGTGGAACTCCTCCAGATGACCACCCACTGGCTCATTCAGTTACTTCTTGGTCTCAACTGTCCCGGGTCCTTTAATTCTCTGCTTTGGCTTTATAGCTCCACTCCAACTCAGGTCAAATATTCACTGTTATGCGTTAGACATTGTGCCTAGCGCTGTCTACATACAATGTCTAGTTCTCACAACAACTTATAAAACAGGTGATGCAGTCTCAATTTTACAGAAGAAGAGACTGAGGCTCAACAAATTAAGGAACTTATTCCCACGTCGGCTCACTCATAGGTGGCAGAACAAGGATTTGAACCCACGTCTGTGCTTCCGGCACTCCATTATTCCACTTAACTTTAATCTCTACCTACTTCTTCACATGCAAAATGAGAAAAGTAATCCCCACTCTAACTGTCTCATAAGGTTGTTATGATTATCAAATGAGATTGTTGAATGTAAGGAATGCTGATAACTCATCTTTCCTCTCTTCCGGGTTCTACCTGGTAGAGATCAATATCTAAAGTTAAATGGAGATCAATGGATAGCTTTGCAAATCATCACCTGATAACTGGGGTCCCCTAGTGAAGAGGTGCTGTAGAATGTTGCTTGGACTGAAGGCCAAAATGGAACCTTCTTAATGAAGTTCCTCTCCAAATCTAGACCCAGTACCTGCCTTTAGTAGAGTCACCTCTGCCAGTACACCCTGAGTGCATGTTGACAGTCAGATCAGCCTGCCTCTAAAACCCAGACCTCCACAGAATGAGGACCCAAGAAAGTCAGAGACGGGTCTTTGTTGCATTTTCAATGCAGTAACTATGCACATGTGGGAAAACGTGCTCCAGTAGAAATCAAGTTATCTACAATCAATTGGATACTCACCTTCCCTCCAGGAAAACTAGTAAGAAATGGAGAAAACATCTCCTCCAGTATTTTCCCATCATTTAGAGGGAAGCAGAACTGCCCTCCCACCACCCTGTCCTGCAATAGAATCATGAGGAGGGACAAAAATCATACTTCCCACAATAAAGATTTTATCACAAAAGATGGAAAGTTCGGTACAAATAAAATTGTCAGTTTCATACCACTTTTTCATTACCGTTTCTATTGCACTCTACACTTTCATATTATATTGTCAGATAATTAGTTATTTTTGTATCTGACTCTTCTATTAGACTGAATTCCTTCATGAAAATCATTTTTAAATTTATCCTTAAATATCCATATCTAATAACATGTCTACTGCATAGTAGGCATGAAATAAATATTTGTTCAATTAATAAATAGATAGATTTAATTAGTATACAAACACCAAGGCTCTATAGAACAGAAACTCTTACAATTACAAAGCATAGACATATTTATGCATCATTTTGCATTGTTTATCCTTGCTATTTACCTGTCTACTAACAGAGTGAACTAGATCCATAACTGTTTCTTTAAATCATCTTATAATTCCCCATCAATGCAATAGGTTCATGTTTCACAAAATTAGACCTATAAATTTCCTACTCATTTAATTATGTCCCTCTTCAAAACAAGAATTTAAGACAGCATACCATATAGGAAAATAAAAATTTTTTAGAATAAGTAAGAAAAATGAGGCAAAGCCACCCATAAATTTTTACCTTTCTTATAATGTTCCTTTAGGAGTGCTCATCTGTATACCTTAGTGCCACAAGATGGTATGGTGAACAACTTTTCAAGAAGAACATTTTACAATTTACTCATAAACAACCCAATAACTTTCCAAAATAAACCCAGACAACGTTGACGGAAGCTGGTGGTTAGTAAAGTAACATGATTCAGCCTTGGTAGCTATTAGCAAGTCTAGCAGACTTCACAGGGATTCTCTGAAGACACTAGACAGAGATGCACTTAAAAAATAAATCGACTTTTGGTCTGAAACCATTAGAAAAAAAAAAAATGAGGCACAAGAAAAGGTCAAGGCTGAAGTGGGTTGATAAAGCACTGCTCCCTTGAAGATACCTTCTCTCAAGAGGCACTCCCTGCCCGATATTCCCACTGAAGAACAGTTCTCTTGGCAGTTAATAATGGGCTAAGAGAAGCCTGTGTTCTTTTGCTTACAGGCCCAGAATTGGAACTCATGATGGTGCTACTTAGATCACACCCCAGTGGGCAATCCCAGTTGAGAAATCCGGAAACACTAGAGAAGCTAAATGAAGCGTTTGACTCAAAGATGGGCTGAGTGTGTAGGTGGCTGGTGTTTGGTGCATATTGCTTTCATAGTAAATAAAGCAGGAAGAAAAGAGAAATCAAAATGGAATATTTTCAACTTTTTTTTAACTTCCCAAGGGTTGGCTGAGGATAAGGTATCATTGGGACGTAGAAAAAGCTAGGGAAATTGTTGGCTTCTGCTTGCTTATACCAGTAACTTTATTATTTTATTTGTTTGAAAATAAGAGAAGGCAATCCAACTGCAGCCAGGACAATGATATCAGCACACTTAGGAAGGCCTGATCTGGGGATTGTCTTTTAAAATATTGAGTAACATCTTTCTGTCCAAGTGAAGGAAGGGAAAAAAGTTATACTTATCTTCTGTTCACTAAACACTCTTCCTTATCCAGTTTCAATACTTCCTTAAGACAATCTGGCAGTATCTAAAGCAATTGGAACAGTGGTCTTAACCAAAACAAATACCTCAAGCACAAACAATGGAAAATACACTGAACCTGGAGCAAAAAGTCCTGGGTTTGAGCCCATGGTCCCCCACTTACTAATTTCATAACTCTCAGCTTGTCACTTAATGTCTCAGAGTCTCCAGTGCTTCATCTTTTAAATCAATTAAACATTTCTACTTACCTCCAAAACACTGAGAAGATCAAATAAAATACTGTATGGCAATGATTGTAACTGGAGCTATTTTGCCTCTCAGGGGATATTTGCCAATATCTGGAGACAATTTTGGTTGTCACAACTGGTAGGCAAAGAGACCAGGGATGCTACTAAACATCCTACAATGCACAGAACAGCTCTCAATCACAAAGAAGTATTCAGCTCAAAATGTCAATAAATGTCACAGCTGAAAAACCCTGATGTATATCAGGTGCTATAAAGGTCCACTTTATTATCCTGCTTCTCTATCATAATGATGAAGATGGGTGTGATGGTTAATATTGAATTATCAACTTGACTGGATTGAAGGATGCAAAGTACTGTTCCTGGGAGTGTCTGCAAGGGTGTTGCCCAAGGAGACTAATATTTGAGTCAGTGGACTGGGAGAGGCAGACCCACCCTCAATCTAGGTGGGCACTATTTAATCAGCTGCCAGCACGGATATAATAAAACAGGCAGGAGATGATGGAAGAACAGACTTGCTGAGTCTTCTGGCCTTCATCTTTCTCCCATGCTGGATGCTTCCTGCTTTTAGACTCCTTGACTTAAACCAGTGGTTTGCCAGGGTCGTTCGGGCCTTTGGCCACAACTGAAGACTACACTGTCAGCTTCTCTGCTTTTGAAGTTTTGGGACACTGACTCATCCACCACTGGCTTCCTTGCTCCTCAACTTGCAGACGGCCTATCGTGGGACTGTACCTTGTGATTGTGTGTCAATACTTCTTAATAAACACTCTTTCCTATATCCATATATCCTATTAGTCCACTGACTCAAATATTAATCTCCTTTGGCAACACCCTCACAGACACTCCCAGGAACAGTACTTTGCATCCTTCAACCCAATCAAGTTGATATTCAATATTAACCATCACACCCATCTTCATCATTACGATAGAGGAGCAGGATAATGAAGAGATTAAACAAATAGGGTCTGGACAGGAAGACGTAGAGTCATTTTCCTAGTTCCTCCATTTCCTAGCTGTGTACTAGTCACTTAACTTTCAAGTTCCAGTTGCCTCACTTAGAAAATAGAGGAAACAAAAATGCATACAGCAATAAAGTGCTTCAAAGATTCACTGAGATAAAAAATGTAAAAGTGTTTGTATTCATTGAATGCCGAGCATTTGATAAATGGTATATATCATCATCATTATCCTTTAAACACAGCGATTGGCCACACATGTTTATAGCAGCACAATTCTCAGTTGCAAAAATGTGGAACCAACACAAATACCCATCAATCAACAAGTGGATAAAGAAACTGTGGTATATACATACGACAAAATACTACCCAGCCATAAAAAGAAATGAATTAATGACATTCACAACAACCTGGGTGGGACTGGAGACTATTATTCTAAGTGAAGTAACTCAGGAATGGAAAATCAAACATCGTATGTTCTCACTCATAAGTGGGAGCTAAGCTACGAGGATGCAAAGGCATAATAATGATACCATGGACTTTGGGGACTCAGGGAAGAGTGAGAAGGGGTGAGGGATAAAAGACTACAAACTGGATTCAGTGTATACTGCTCGTGTGATGGGTGCACTGAAATCTCACGAATCACCACTAAAGAACTTAATCATGTAACCGAATACCACTTGTTACCCAAAAAGCCTATGGAAATAAATTTTTAAAAAATAAATAACTAAACATAGTGATTAGATCATTCTGAGATATCAAATCACTCTCTAATTTTCGATCCCCTACTTTGATCTCAGAGACCCAGCCTTGTCTTCCCTCTGAATTGTGGAGACCCAGCCTGTAGGTCATAAAATAAATTTGAGGAGGGAGGCAATACTGAAATTCCTTATTCACAGAAGTCAATACATAAATGATGTCATCATTACAGAGGTCAGACTTGACACTTGCCAGATATAACAGCCTGATCTCTTTAATGTACTTTCTGTGTTTGCAAGAAATTAACGCAGGAATATTGTCAGATGAACATCACATTATCTAATAGTTTACCTAAGTGAGGCATCTCTGTGCTTCATTGTTCATACATTATTAACTCTACCTGTTGACCAAATTATTATTTACTAAAACATTTTCATTGATTGATATTTACAATTTATTTGGAACTGCTCTCAACTAGCTAGAAGTAATCATCAAGAATTTCACAAAACCAACCTCCTGTTGGGTCATCATCGTGAATTTGCAAGCATCAGAAGACTCCAGTTTGGAAAGTGTGCAAAGGAGAGGTGATATCCCTTCAATCTTTCCGAAGCATGCTGGAAGAGCAATCTTTCCAAAATATGAAGGATGACTACTTCTCAAGAAAGCCATAACGGCTCTCTATTGCCATAAGATCAAGCAACAGCTCCTCTGTCTGGCTTCATGTATAGTAAAGGCACCTGACAGCAGTAATTTAAGCATACCCCGACAATGATCTTGTACGGCAGACACATCTGAATGTGCGTTCTGAGCTAGGGAATCTGGGAGTGGCCAACCTGGAGATTCATTTCCTATCTATGATAAATATCTGAGTCCCTGGCCCATCCAGTGGAACACAAGCTGTGCAGGAATTGAGGTCCTGAGTTTTGGGTTAAATGAAGATTGCCACGTGGAGGTCCTTAGGAGAGGCTGTTACATGAGAATGCTATATAAACTGCATGCTGTTTGCAAGTAGTTGCAGTTTTCCTGCCCAGTCTGCTTCCACTAGACTGTAGGTAAGGCAGGCACCTTGTCTAGCCCATTGCCACTGGACCATTTCTGTACATAAGACAGTTCTCCTGTCCAGCCGGCCACCACTGGATTCTTTCCCCTGTATATAACCCCCAGATAAAACCCCAGGTTTCATTTGCCAGCTCTGGGTCTCCAGCCTCTTTACCTGGTGCCTTCCCTGCTGAAGTTAATAGGAGTTCCACACAATGCTTTATAACCCTGGTTCT
This sequence comes from Hylobates moloch, assembly GCF_009828535.3. Lineage (NCBI taxonomy): Eukaryota > Metazoa > Chordata > Mammalia > Primates > Hylobatidae > Hylobates > Hylobates moloch. Next base: position 21,372,863 of record NW_026652278.1, on the reverse strand, counting down.
ATCCCACCCACTATGAACACTCACAAAAGCTAGAGCCAAGTCACTAGAGCTGGTTCCTTTTGTTCTTTTTTCATTCTTATGACTGTGTCCTGCATTAAGGGTGTCTTCTGTTCACTCGTGGCCGGGCTCATGCCTATAATCCCAGCACTTTGGGGGACCGAGGCAGGTGTATGACATGAGGCCAGGAGTTTGAGACTAGCCTGGCCAACATGGCAAAACCCCATCTCTACTAAAAAAATATTAAAAATTAGCCAGGTGTGGTGGTACACATCTGTAATCCCAGCTACTCCAGAGGCTGAGGCACACAAATCACTTGAACCTGGGAGGTGGATGTTGCAGTGAGCCGAGATCATGCCGCTGCGCTCTAGCCTGGGTGATAGAGCAAGACCCTTTCTCACACAAAAAAAGGGTGTCTTCTGTTAACTAATGCCCCAACTATCCCCCCAAGTCATTTCCCATGACCCCACTCCCAGCATGTTCATCTCTCCGACGCCTTTCCCCTCCTCTGCTTAGCCATGGTGATTGCCTCCATGTCTGTACTTGCAGAGCTTCCCCCGTCTTGAACATCCTTCTCTCTAACTCTCTAATTCCCACCAATTTATCAAGACTCAGAAGAAGGACCACTTGGCTTTATAGTTAACCCCCGTTATTCCATTTCCCTCCTGTTAATCTCCTTCTCTGACCTCTCACAGCACCAGTAGCTGCAATACATGATTTAGCACTTGATTACTTTCCGTCTAATAGGGTTGTCTAATTGTCTCAGCACACATTTGATCTGCAATTGAACTATAAAGTCTTCAAGGGAAGGACCCCATGTAGTCTACATCTTTGCTGTGTCCCAGAGGGAGAGACATGGTCTGCATTGTAGGTACACAAATATTTCCTTCCCCAGGGCTAACCTAGGCGAGGAAATCAACAAATACTGTGCACCTGCTGGAAGCAAGGCACTCTTCCCTGACCATTGCAGTCTCCTTGTTTACATAAAAGCAACACAGGTGAAAATATAAATGAACCTAAGATTAGGAAGACTGGGAAAATATTAACGCTCATGAATATTTAGCAGGGCTTGCTCATTAACTGGGTTTGGAGAGGTCTCCCTTACAATCACGAAGCTCTAATAACCGCTGGCATTTAATTGTGCTCATCCAATAGGAACTAAGCTGCAGGGGTGTGTGAGCCAAGAAGTACAATACGGTATAGAGTACTGGTTTTAAAACCAAGCCTCACACAATTCCTAAACCCTTTCAAGGTAATTCAGAGGCTGCCTGGAAGACAAAGGATGACTAGCAGGTGGTAATCTGAGCCTCCACCCTCGATTCAATCAGGGTGGCTCTTTTCTGACAGCTTCATATATTGGGCTTTGCTAGAGAAAAAAGTTCTGTTACTAAAATTCTTTTTTAAAGAAAAGAAAACCACTGTAGACAGAATACTGCTTGGAACCAGAAGACAAGATATTTTTTCATTTCCAACCAATTATTACCTATGGGAAAGTAGACTGTGCAATTTTTCTGAAGTTCAGTGTTCTCCACTTCAGGTGTAGGTAGGGCTTCCTCCACACACACTGGGTTGTTGGGAGGATCAAATGAGGTAACATGTATGAAAGCACAAGGCAAAGAGGAGCCATTTAAAACATGTACCATGAAGGCTGGGCATGGTGGCTCACACCTGTAATCCCAGCACTTTGGAAGGCCAAGGCTGGAGGATCACTTGAGATCAGGAGTTTGAGACCAGCAGGGGCAACATAGTGAGACACCACCACCCCCCGCCCCCGTCTCTACAAAAGACAGTTTTTAAATCAACTGGGCACAGTAGCAACACCTGTAAGCCTAGCTTGAGGGTTACAGTGACCTATGACTGTGCCACTGCACTCCAGCCTGGATGAGACAGTGAGAGAAGAGAAAAGAGAAAAGGAAAAGAAAGGAAAGGAGGAAGGAAGGAAGGAAGGAAGGAAGGAAGGAAGGAAGGAAGGAAGGAAGGAAGGGAGGGAGGAAGGGAGGAAAAACCACATTGCATGAGAGTGAAACAACCTCATCTTCATCTAGAGCATGGACGTGGGCTGAAACACTGGACTTATGGGTATTTAGAGCAGACGGCTAACAGGAGCCTCTGTAAATCCAGTTCACGGTGGTCAGCCTCACCTGAGAACTTGAACGCCTCCAAATCCCCTGAACCAGAAATATCCTGCCATTGTCAGGGCCCTATTGTACACTTGTATGACACTCTTTTTCCTTCACTGTATATCAACAGGAATTAACTGTTTGGGCAATTATTTGTTTAACTTCACCCTCTCCCAAGATTGCAAGCTTGTGTCTGCCTTGTTCAGGGCTGGAGCCCAAAGAGCCATCACACACCTTGCAATAAATATCCCTAAAATACCTTGCTAAATAAATGACTACATAATTCAAGGTAAGACATCTCCATGCTGGGCACTGGGAACACTAACAAGTAGAAAATAGGATTCCTTGACATGAAGGGACTCTCCAGGCCCTGAAAATGACACAGATGGATGCAGATGCTATTGTTATAATCTATCTCATCTAGAGAAACAAAATTAGGTTTCTATCTATATCTGTTACTACATCAGACCAAAAAAACATTATTTGACTGATTTTTCAGTTTGGAGAATATATTTGGGACAGTCTAACTTAAAACACAATTTACATTTCTTAAGAAATACACTCGGAATTTCACAGCTGAAACTGAAGTTCAGTAAAAGGGCTGTTGATCAAGAAATACAAGCCGTAATTATCGAATTGCTGTGGGAAGGGAAATACTCTAAATAAAGGTTGCATGGGTAGAAACCCCAAAGTGCAGATGGTGATCTACAATTGAGTTACATCTCACAAGAGCAACTCTGTATGCTAAATCATGTGGAGTTCTGTCAGGAACTGGTAATTTAATGATGGTTAATGCTTCTCTAGCAAGGCCAGATATTTGAGGCAGTTATTCTGATTCTTGCTCATAATGACAGTTGAGCACCACCTAACTCTAATTCTCACAGCACACTCCCAGGCTAGTGTGCTTATTCTACAAATGAGTTAAATCAGGATCCCAAAGCTAATTGCTCAAAATAACAACTTGGGAAGTAGCCCAGCTGGGATTTGAGCTCCAGACTCTCTGACTCCGAAGCCCATGGTCTTGGCACACAGTCAGCCTTGCTTCCGGGAGAGGAAGGGACTGGAACCTTGTCCCAAACAAGCCCCAGGCACCAGGGCATCACCAGTGAGATCTAGGGTTGGGTGCCTCAGAGTCCAGACCTGGGCCACAATCACGTTCACTATCGCGTGTTTTGAAAACAAAAAGTACCTGTTTTGGGAAAGCACATCAGGGGTCAATCCACAGATGTCTTGAAGGAGCTCAAGTCCGTTTCTGCAGTAGGTTGAAAATAGATTTCCTCCAGGAGGAAAGGTTTGCCAGGGAGGAAGCCAAAGCCTCTCTGTAAAGCTCAACTTACCCGCTCCCTGCTCCATGCACACACCTCTCTCCCTTCCCAGAAGGAACTGCTCTCCTGAATTGTGTTCATCATTCCATTGCATTGCCTTTTTTTTTTTAAGTTCTCCAGTTATTTTTGCCCAAACATGTCCACATTACTCTGATAGATTGAAGCCTTAGCAAAATTTATGCAAAAGGAAAAGTGTGGTCCAGAAAGAAGTTTAAGAAGAGTGACCATCATAGCCTCAGTTAACATATACCTAAAATAACCAGCCCCATCAAGCAGGCTTGCTGGTGGGCAATGCCTCGCTTTATCCTCTTATAGCAAGCTCCTTCTGATCTTTAATTGACTTATATATTTCTCCTTCTAGGGAAATACAAAGAGAAGATACCTATCTCCCAGGGTTATTTGTTTACATTCTACATTTAAAAGATATTTCCATGTTTACATATTCGTAATTCTTTTTCTAACAAACCAGAAACATTTCTAAAAATTTAAAATTTTCCATGTTTCCATGACTTGCCAACAAACAGCATCCAGAAATGCATTCTTTTCCTCTTCTCGTCCCCTCCCTTCCTTTCTCCTAATGTCCTGGACCCTACTCTTCTGCTGCCCAGAAAATCTTATCCCCTGAGACCCTGACTGCTCCACTATGATCTTTCTCTTTATGCATGCCCGTGGTTGACTTACTGTCTCATTATCTTAGGCAAGAGCCTCCATTTTCTTCATTGTAGAGGACTCAGAAATCAAATAGCTCCTTTCCTTCTATTGAACTGATACTCCCTCTCTCCTCCTGCCCCCAAATGGTTTATAATATTTTACCCAGAAGTCTGACTAATGTAAAACACTACACACAACATCTCCATATCACCCCCTCCCATTTTCTTCTTCTGCAGTGACAATTTTTTTTTTTTCAAATAACTGCATTGCTTTAACCCATAAAATTTCATTTTATGGGCCTGCATTTCTTTCGACATTCTATAATTTTTCATGGTCATCAGCAGCACTGGCTTCACTTCCAAGTGCAGATAGAAACAAACATGTTCCATGATAAATCACAGTTTATGCAATCAATAAATCAAAGGGCAGCTGCTCTCTGTGGGAAAATGTTATGCTAAGGTTAATTTTAACCAAGAGCCTTCAGCAACTAGTAGAGTCCTACATACAGCAGGTGAGTTCCAGGTTAGCACAGTGTCTCTGCATACACGCACACACCCGTGTGCACATACATGTACCCCCATAACGCTGTTCATTTTTCCTTCACAGCTAGTAATAATGGAAATAACAGTAGCTACACTCAATCAAGAGCTTACGGTGGGTCACTCATTGTGTTAAGCCCCTTTCATACATCATCTCATTTAATCCTCACATCTTTTTCTTTTTCTTTTTCTTTTTTTTTTTTTTTTTTTTTTGAGACAGGCTGTCACTCCGTTACCCAGGCTAGAGTGCAGTGGTGCGATCTCGGCTCACTGCAGCCTCTGCCTCCAGGGTTCAAGCAATTCTTATGCCTCAGCCTTCCTAGTATCTGGGATTACAGGCAGGTACTACCAGAGTTCAAGCAATTCTCATGCCTCAGCCTCCCTAGTATCTGGGATTACAGGCAGGCACCATCACACCACCACGCCTGGCTAATTTTGTTGTATTTTTAGTAAAGAAGGGGTTTTGCCATATTGCCTAGGCTAGTCTCGAACTCCTGGCCTCAAGTGATCTGCCCGCCTCAGGCTCCCAAAGTGCTGGGATGACAGGCGTGAGCCACCATGCCTGGCCCCCTCACATCTTATTAACACTATTTCACAGACTATGAACTTGAGCTTGGGGAGATTTCGTAATGTAATGTGATCACACAGCTGGTGGGTGAAATTCCACGGAGGATGATTATTTCGTGTAGATCTATCTTTCCCACTAGATGGTAAACTCCATAAGGGAAAGATAGTGTCTGTTGAACTCTTTATGCCTGGCACATAGTAGGTGCTTAATAAAAGCTTGTTAAATGGATGAAATCAAGAAATGTTTTTGTTGGTGATGATGCTGGTGATGGCTCCACTAATCCCTTTAAAACAGGACTCATGTAGTTACAATATGACCGAGGCAGAACTTAGGAACATAGGAGGTAAACCAAAATAGTCCCAGATGAAACTGAGAGATGTGCAATGAGAACTCTTCCTCTAAATGTACATGTAACCTTAAGCAAATTCTTTACTCCCTCTGGGGCTGTTTTGTGGGTAATTAAGGAGGGGCAGGGGTTGGGGATGGCTCCTGTTAAACATGGCAGACCAAACACAAATAAAAATAGGTATTTATCTGTGTTTTCTTATTTTAAAAAATTCTAAAATTTCAATAAATGAATTTATAAAAGAATTTATAAACCTAACAAGACAAAGAGGAGAGAGAGAAGATAATAGCAACAAAATTTAGAAACCAAAAAGACGAAGGAATTATAATAAATTTACAGAAAGCAAAATAACATGAAAGCCAAGTTGAAAGTGGAAGAGGCCGAAATGAAGCCCTAGTATTCTGTATAACATCAGAAAGGCTTAGTGATTGGAGGTGCCTCTGAACACAAGGGCAGGGCTGGGACTAGATAGGCTGAAGGTCTAACAAATAACTGGACTCACAAATTTCCATCCCCCAAAAAAACGAAATTCCATCCCTCCCTAGACCACACTGGCAAACAACGCCCCTATTCCACTCGAGCAGAAGATTGGAGGATTAGGTGGCTAGGACCTAAGGGTCCTGGAACTCGGGGACTCCAGGCGCCTTCTGTGGCTGAGAGTGCAATGTTGAAAACAGGGGGCCCATGAGAAAGTCTCCAGGGTAAGTGGTGAGAGTCTTAGCCCCTGTCCCACTGTCCTCCATAAATGTTCCATCAAATTTATACCCTCCAGGCAGAACATTGGAAAAATTTTTCTCTAGGGAACATCAAAAGCCCAAGAAAAATGACCTCTGGATATTGAAATACCTGGGAGTTCCTCATTGAAATGGCCTTCCACAGTCCCCCAAAGGGAATCCCTCACTGGCAAGACCTACCAGTGCAGGCAGCTTCTCATCACTTTTTATGTTTCAATTAAAAAACAACTGAACAGAAAACCAAGGATCCTCAAACATTTGAGAAAAGTATCCAACATGAGAGACAGAAACCAAAATAACAAACAGAGATCAGGAAAAAACACCCAAAGAAAGCCATAATTAATATTCTCAGCATGATAAGAACAGACATAGCAACCATGAAACAAAAACATGATGTTATTTAGAAAAAAAAAAGAAATGTGCAGATATTAAAAAATATATATTTGAGAATTTAAAAGTATGGAAGGAGAAATGAAAAATCCACTGAAGGTCTCGAAAATGAAGTTGAGGAAATCTCTCATGAAGTAAAGCCAAAAAAGGTGGGAAACAGGAGGGGGCAAAAGAAAAGAAAATCAGCACATAGACCCAGGAAAATCAACTAATAGAGCTCCAGAAAGAGAAAACAGGACTCAGAAAGGGAGGAAATTCAAACAACAACAACAACAACAACAACAACAAAAACAACTTAGAATATCCCAGAACCAGAGGGCTTGAGTTCCAGATTTAAAGTACAGTTCAAACAAAGAAAAGAGACTCACAGCCCGGGCGTGGTGACTCATGCCTGTAATCCCAACACTTTGGGAGGCCAAGGTGGGCAGATAGCTTGAGTCCAGAAGTTCAAGACAAGCCTGGGCAACATAGTGAGACCCTCATTTCTACAAAAAAATAGAAAAATTAGCCAGGCATAGTGGCTTATGCCTGTGCTTCCAACTAATCAAGAAGCTGAGGCAAGAAGGTGGCTTAAGCCCAGGAGGCAAAGGTTGCAGTGAGCCCAGATCATGCCACTGCACTCCAACCTGGGCAACAGACTGAGACCCTGTCTCAAAAAATAATAATAAATAAAAATAAAAAGACTCAAACCACGACATACCATTGACACCATTGTGATGTTTTAGAACACAGGGAATAAACTGTGGACCCTTGGTGCCTCCAGGGAGGAAAAGCAGGTCAATAACAAGATTGAGAATCAGAATCGCATTATATTTCTCAATGGCAACAATGACGCAAACAAGAGGGAAAGTGGAAATGCCTTTAAAATACTGAGGGAAAAGTATTTACTACTGGAATTCTACCAAGTCAAACTACTGATCAAATGTGAAGGGTAGAATAATACATAATACATGTTTCCAGAGGTCTATTTATCATGTACCCTTTCTCAGGAAGGTGCACAAGGATGATCTTCATCCAAATAAAGAAACAAACAACAAATGGGAAGACATGGGAGTGAGAAAATGGGGATCTAATACAGGAGACAGGCAAAGGGAACCGCTAAAATGGCAATGGAAAAAGATTCCAGAATGACAGAACACAGACACAACAACACGAATGTACATATGTGCGTGTGTTCAAAGATTTATGCAAATAAACATGAGTTATCAGTTGTGACTGCATATGTTCCCAATAAGATAAACACTGGATGATGAAGTTTTTTAATGTTATCATGAGATGGAGTAGATGGGAAATGGCTTGGTAAGAAAGCTAAATCATGGTCTTCTATAGCAGGAAATTGAAGAATAATATCTAACACTGAAAAATTAAAAGTCCAAGTATACACACATAGCACTTGGAAATACAGAAGTAAATGGGAGGAGAAACGGTGAAAGACTAAAATATCTGTTAATTTCCTCTGGGAATGAGGATCAGAAGTGGGGCAGAGTGGGATCCAGGATTGTCTCTTTTGGTTATAAATTTTATAGAGAAGTTTGAATGAGCTAATCTGTAGTTCTCTGAGTTTCTAATTGGATTTTTGGACATCTATTTCATAAAATGAGTTAAATTTGAATTCCAAAAGTCCTAGATGAATCCCTCTTGCCAGAATAGAATCCCCCTTGTCTCATCCTTAATGGAAGAAACTGCTTATCCTTCCCCATCTGAGCCAATGCCAGGATTACACATCCCCACATTGTCGGACGCCAACCACGCTCCTACACAATGATGTACATATTTCAGTTTTCAGCATTCCTATTTGAGCAGAGGTTTAGTTTAGGTTTACGTCATAAAAGCAAGTAAAGCAAGTCAGTGAGATGCCTTAGTGAAGCTGATCTGGAAAAACTGAAAGAGTCAAACTACTTATTAAAAAAGAGAATTCAAAAACATTCTTTGCTATTTTAATGAGCCCACCATTCTCAAAGGAACCTTGTGGGATCTCCTTGACCATCACTAACTAGGAAGCATTTGCAGGAAAAATAGGTCATATTTTGGCTAATCTTATTTTAAATGGAAATTTCTCTGTAATGCACTGTTGAATGATAGAAAACAGAAACAACTGCATCTTGAAGCTCCAGGCCTTTGGTTCTGTGAAGTTAGACATAACCTGAGTGGTCTTCTCCCGCCAACACCCCTCCCCCCCTTCTTCCTCCACGTCCTTCCCTTTCCCACAGCAGGTTTGTTGACCTCCAAGTGAAGTAATTCATCTCACTCCATGTCTCTCTCAGCTGTCTGCACTTCACTTTCCAATACAGGCAGCCCTCGGGAGCCCCAACATGAAAAACAGAAACAGAGATTCTCCCCTCCCCTGCAGAGTGCCTCCCTTGGGGAGCAGGTGTCTTGATGAGGATGCAGGGCGGGCTCTGCGGACGCAGAGTGATGGATGTGAGCGGCAGGCACGCGTGCTCTCACAGGGCACACAGCTTTCATCCTCATCGTGAAGACACATGCAGTCGACAGGAAAATGGCTGTCTCATTAATGTTCCTTTTTGCAGCGTTGGGACATGCTCCAAATGCCAACATCAAAGTGCAAGGGGTCTGCAATAACTGGGAGCCCGGGCAAGGAGCCACCAGCACAGCCCGCACAGCCCTGGTGGCCGAGATATTCGCTGTCTTCCCCGCCACCCTTGTTAGCCTAAAAAGCAAGAGATGCAGCTCCACAGCCTTCGAGGAAAATCAAACCTCTGATTTCAGCAATCTCATGGCCTAATTTCAAGGCAAATAAAACAGTCCAGAGTCAGATAGGGCAAAAAATACAGCATGAAAATACCCTTAGCAGTGTCCCTGTTTTTTCTCTCTAATATCTATAATGTTGTGAGTGTCTCACCTTCTAACACAAATCATCCCTACCCATTCCATACCCCCATCCAACTTCCTCCCCAAAAGACAAACTATGTGTCAGCTGAATACATTTTATTAGCCTGTAAAGGCTAATTAAATCACCTAATTTCAAGACACTGTACTTTCTAAGGTCCAATGGATTTTAAAAATGTTATTGACCTACAGAGCGTAAATGAGCCAAAATATTAACATTCTTAGAAGAGTTCATTCCAACCATGCTGTGAGAGGCATTCAGCATCAGGACTGGGGTACTTTGACAGGGACCTTAGGAATGTCCTTATACCACATCTTGGAGATTTTACCCAGCAGCTGTTTACTGGGTGCGTACACTGGGCCAGACACTCCGAAGTTTTCTGAGACGTCTGGCACAAGACCTCTGCCATCAAAAAAGCTCCCTGTGCTGAAGAAAAAAGAAACAAACCTATAACTGAAAGAAACATGAAATAAAGACTCCTGGAATGCCATACAGTTCTATGGAAATAACAAGGAGAGAGAAGTTCATCCTGACTGAGGGAGCCTGGGACATAGGAGGTCACTCTTGAGATGAGCCTTGGGAATATGTATTGCTTCCAAAAGACTGGATATGGAAAGATGGTGCACCAGACAGGGAGACGGTAGAAGTAAAGGCCCAAGGAATCAAGTGGACATGGCCCATTAGGGAACTCTAGAGCCCCTTAAGTGCTCTAGAGCTGATGCCCACTGGCCTCTATCTGCAGATGAATTCTCTAAGCAGGCGGCTCAGGAAATATGCAGAATAAAATAATGATGATGGAGCCCAATACTGGGTTTTTAGAAGTCACAAGCTTGCTAAATCCCAGTTTTCCATCAGAATAAAGCAGTTAGACTAAATGAAGATTTCTGCAGTTTTGTAATTCCATGAGGCTGAGAAGAGGGCAGCTGAGTCCAGAATGAGAGATTTTCAATGCCAGAACAAGACACACGGGCTTCTCTCTGAAGCAGATGGAGAGCCACTGCAGACTTTGTGAGCTGAGCTGTGACATGGCCTGGCTTGTTTAAATGGCGGCAGCAGCAGAGTAAAGATGCACTGGAGAGGCCAGATATTAGAGGCAGATGCAAGGAAAAACTAGATCCCTGACTTCAGGCCATAATGTAAAAGAAAGCAAACCCCACTCCCCATGCCATAAAAAAAAATAATAAAATAAAAAGGAAAGGAAATGGCTTTACTTGCTAGACCTAGAATAGACATTGGCAAGAATCTGCACTTTGACCCCCTTCTTTTTACAGATTAAAAAACTGAAGGTCAGATAGCCTGACAGGTGCAGAGCAGGTTCGGAACTCTGGTCTCCAGGTTTCCAATTCAGGATTGTGGGGTCCTGCATACCTTCAACGGGGGGCACCTTCTCACTGATTTGCCCTCCCAAAAGAAGGCAAACATTTAGTCTTCATTTTTCAATACTCTGGGCTACTTCCCCACCCTCTGAGATTACCAGTCAACACCTTGTATTAATTGGGGATTTCACTTGTTAATCAATCAGATATAGGGGGATTTATTAGTGCTCATGGCAGGAATACAACTCACAAAATTCCATCAACTCACAAAATTGAAGATAAAAGCTTCAACAACAGGAACCAGATGTTCCACACCACCAGGTATGTACCAGGTGTGTGTAATGTTTCTGATCCCTGTTCATCCCCGCATTGTCTTGCATGTCGGCTGGGTCTTTTTGCTCCTGGCAGCCGGGTAGAGACATGGCTGCCGGTAAATTCAATTTGGCAAACCCAACATAAGGAGAAACCAGCTTCTTCCCTGTGTTCACGTAACAGTCCCAGAGAAGTATTCCAATTGGCTCTGCAAGAATTACCTGTCCACCTCTTAAATCAGTCACTAATGATTTTCATTAGCCATGCCTGGCACCCTGGACCATCCCTCCAGCCAGGAGGAAAAGGTCTGTTTCCAGAGGAAGACGTTTTCGAAAACCTTTTATTTAAACAAAATAAAATAGCTTCCCTAATCTGCTAAACCCATCTCTACATAAAAATCCTCAGGAAATTGCTATAATTTATTTTCTCCATGCAGAGTACATCTCCTTGGCTGTAGGACATGAGATTGGAAATGTATGCTGACCACCTCTTGCAAGCATGTTCCAGCATGAGCCCCTAAGGAACATTCAGGCAGGAACATGATGCTAACCCCAACATTTCATGCAAACATTTAATGTAGCTCAACTGATTGGTGATTAGGTAAGAAAATGCATATAATGTTATATTGTGGAAAGGTTTACCCTCAATGTGTCAGATCTTGCTAATATCAAACCTCTATAGAACACATCTCTCTAGAGCTGATGCCCACTGGCCTCTATCTGCAGGTTCTGCCTTGCCCGTTATTTTAAAACCAGCCTGCTTTCAGGCAGGAGGCACTTGAGCAACTCTGCCGTCATCTTACCCAGGTACTCTGGCCCCAATCTTGAGTCCTTGTTGGAGTAACCAGGCCTCTGTTTTGTTCCAAAGACCCACTTTCTCATTCAGAGAACCTTATTTCATTCTCCTATCTCAATCCCTGCCTAGGCCCTCCATCCCAAAAGACTGAAGTTCTATCCCAAGCATGTCCACCTTGCACCCCATGTGCCATGTGTGGCCTAGGACAGCTTTGAATACAACCCAATGTAAATTTGTAAACTTTCTTTAAATATTATGAGGTATTTTTGTGATTTTTTTTAGTTTATCCGCTATTGTTATTTTATATGTGGCCCATGACAATTCTTCTCCTTTCAATGTGGCCCAGGGAAGCCAAAAGATTGAACACCCCTGCTGTCTCCTCTATCCTACCTTCATCAGTCCTCTCCCAGGGTTCTAACAGATGTCTCAGCCTAATAGTAGAGACCCTCCTGCCTTCACTGGTGCCATCTGCCTAGGTCTCCAAACTTCACCTCCTTCTGAATTCCCCATCACCCTGCTCAACCCCAACACTCTGGAATGTCCATCTCCCAGTGTTGACCATCAGAGAGGCCACCTCTTATTTACTGGCATTTCTTCCAGAAAATGCCTGTGGTACCTGTTCCCACTCAGGGGGAGGATCTTACCTGATCCCAGCCTTAATTACCCAGCTGTGTTGAGCAATATGCACTGTAACAACTATGACACTAGGTCAAAAGTCCCACAATCCCATCCCCCAAACTCAGCTTACACACAGGTGAAGGCTGAAATGACAGGAAATAACAATGGCCCAATGGCAGCCAGCCCAACCCTATGTTTATATTATGCTTTCTCACATAAGCAGTGTGAGATAAACTTATGCAGTTTCAGTGAACGGAGTTCATGGGAAAAATAGTTATGATATCTTGTTACACCACCTAACATAAGCAATGAGGATTATTGATCAAACCATTTGTGACTTTTATAAAATTATTTCTGGAGCTAGGGCTGTCCAAGGAAAGCATATTACTAACTTGATCTGCCTTCAACATTCTTCCAGGTACAGTGGAAAGAAAGGCCTGGGGCCCCATTGGGATGGGATTACAAGCTCAAAGTTATCTAGAATCCTATGAGCTTAGCAGGGTATGAATCTCAAAGTGTGTCTCTGAAATAGCAGCAACACCATCATCTAAGAACTTAACAGAAAGGTATATCTTCAGGCACTACTCAGCCCTACTGAATCCAATATCCTAGGAATATGGCCCCTCAATCTGTGTTTTAACAAGCACTCGAGAAGACATTAATACCTGTGAAGGTGACTACACTGGACGCTTTTAAAAAATTCAAATGCTTCCTCCCCACTCCAGAGATCCTGACTGGATCTGGTCTAGGTGGGGCCTAAATATCACATTGAAGAAATTCCCAAGGTGATTCCAGCAGTCAGTTTCTGTTGAGAAGCACTGCTTGGGATGTGCTGAGTCCTGCAGTTTTGCTCCCAGACAAATCCATATTCACTTCTTTTCCCCACCTGCCTTGCTTCCCTGCACAAAGGCAGCTCCATCTGCACTTAATCTGCATGTTCAGCCCCTGAAGAATGGACTGGTCAAGCTTGGCAAAGGCAAGATCTCATTTTCAAAGGCCCCATAAATGTCAAGCTTCTTGTTATTCACGTTGTTTCTGTGTTAGTCACGGTTGTTGATATCATCATCAAATCAAATTAGATTTTACAGGCTTGCTGTGAAATTGTTTCTGGATGTCCGCAACTCTAGCTGAAGTCCTACTTAGGTGAAGTCACAAATGCCATCTATAAGGACCGCAGTTTGCAACGAGAGGAAATGCCAGTGCTAAGGAGAGGCAGGAGGTATCAAAGAAATGAGACATCAGAAACTTGTTAAATCCACCCATCACGTTGCTGATCTTCATGGAAGTCTACTTAAAACCACCTGTTTGGGTTGGATCCAAATCTGTAGCAAGGTAATTAATCAGGGGCAGGTAGTATCATATGGGTCCTGGGGCTCTCTTATGCCTCCCTCCAAAACAGTGGTTTCCAATTTTTAAGTATATTTTTAATGACAAAATACTTCTCAGAGCTCCACCTGATGGCAATAATGCTTTTAGCATTGTTGGATTGAGAAAATTCACAAAGAGAACTATTCTGCATTCATTACACTGATAAATGAGTGTGCACTACATTTATCACATGCATTCGAAAATTCATACCTGTGTACTACACATTTGTTACTCAGCCTAGAGGCACAAATGGATTCCAGGGCCTGCTGTAGTCACCCTACAGCTCTGAGAAGACCACTGCCTTATAGACTGGAACTCCAGCGCAGGAGAAGGAGCAATGGAAACTTAGCAGTTTTATTGTACCAGATTTTCTGTACTTAATTAGAATTCTACATCCACTACCAGCCCAGGTCCTAGAGCTGCACAACCATCCCCAGGTGTCCCGTAGTGTCTAGAAAAGCTGTCTTTACTCCCACCTACATTGTTCTGAGACACTGACTCTTGAGAAATAAATGCAGTCTATTTGAATTAATTGAAATTCCTTCAGACAAAGGACCAAAGAAATGAAGGCTGGCTCTTTCTTTCTGTGGGATGACCTGAGCCTCCATCTCCAAGGCTAGGCCACATTGTCACTCTCTCTCTCTCTCTCAATCTGGTACCAGCCTGCTGAACACCTCACTGCCTCCACCAGTCTCTTCTCCTCCTGCAACAAAATGGACATTCTAAAATGCAAGTCTGATTGTACCACTGTCCCTGGGAAGAATCCAAACTCCTGAATGTTGAATAAAAGATGCTTCCTGAGTTGGTCTCTCCTCTCCTCACTGTCTTCTGCTTAGCATACCCTGACTTGGTGGCTTATGCTGTATCCTATCCAGCCACTTCCAGTTCCTTGCAACAGCATTTCCCTATGCCCCTTCCTCTGGCTATCTCTTATTCACTATTTATCCTCATCATGGCCAACTGCTGCCCCAGGGAGGAGCCTGCCCTGAGCACCAGAGATCTGGATTAGCTTTTCTTCTTGGATACTCCCATAGCGCCTTATAACTCCCCAACCATAGTACTACTTAACCACACCATATTGTATTTGCTAATTTTTAGTGGATCTCAGAATGTATTATACAACAAGAATAGAGGAAAACTTGATTCAAGTGAGCTGGCTCCCACGTGAGATGAATAAACTATAATCCCCAAATAACATTTTCCTTCCTGGTTGGTTCTTTTGGATGATACCATGACAACAGCCAAGGCTACAAGACACATAAAGGCAGTTTTCTTCAACATCCTTGACCCACCCCATTTCCCATCCTCACCACCATTTGTGCAGGCTATGACCTGGCCAATCCTTAGTGACTGAGGAACTGGAGCCGTTCTACCTTCTTCTTAGGAAAAGATTGAAGGAATGTTCAGTAATATTTCTCCTTTATGGGCTTAGGACTGAGAGGCCTCCCACGAACTCCTAGAATTTGTCTGCTTCTGCAAAGAGGAAGAAAAGATATCTGAAGAACAATTCAGGTCTAGGATTTCCATGAAAGAAAAAGACAGAATGAATTTCTGCAAATTGTCCTTCCCAGGATCTTTCCTGATATTAAAAAGAAGCAGTTCTGTGGACAATCAAAAGTATGCACAGGTTAGAAAAGCATCTTCCTTTGGCAATCAAAAGCCTTGAATACATTTATAATTTCTTCGTTATATTTGGTTCACGGTGCTTCTGTAAGGTTTGCACGCTCTTTTCAAAACACAAGTTCTGAACCACCTAAGTAAATGTTCCAGATGACAAAACATATTCTTCTGTTTTTCAAAACAAAAATAAACCCATAGGATTTTTCCCTATAAAATAAAATGTGTTCAGTTTACATATTAAAAATATGCAGAATAATACAATTGTAATCATTGTAATCATTGTTGGATGTGATTTCCTTCAGAAGGGCCCCCCTGACTTCCCAAGGCGGCTACTCACATGTGCTTTTATAGCACCAGTCACAGTACTTTCCCCCCTGTAATGCAATTGCTATTGATTCTTCTCTTTTTCTCATCATGGAGGCAGGGGAATATTCACTGCTCTAAGAAGTGCCCAGCACACATCTGTCTCTCCCTTTCTGTCTCTCGCTCTCTCTCTTTCTCTTTCTCGCTCTCTCTCTTTCTCTTCTCTCTGTCTCTCTCTCACTGAGGGACAACTCTACATGCTGCTCTGTAAACTGCCTTGTTCTTCAATGACAGATAGTGGACATATTTCCATATTACTCAAGATAGAGCTATATTGTTATTTTAAATGACTGCCTTTCATTGCATGGAAATCATCATTTCTTTAACCAGCCTTATACTGCATGCTGCTATGACATTTTATGAGACCAGATGATAATTTATTTTAGAACTCTGGGTACAACAGTAGTCACTGGGCTCTGAGAAAGACTCTAACGAACTCTGATACAAGGAAATTTAACTCAAGAGTTCTCTTATGTCTTCCATCTGCTCAAAATGTCTTTTGTTGCTTACCTCCTGTGTCTTAGCTGCATTGTAATGGGTGTTGTTACCAGATTCATGACCTTCAGCGAAGTGACGCAGCATTGTTCTAAAACTAGTTAGTAGTTTCTGAGCATCTGTAAACTGGCATTTAGTGATGTCAGCCCTGGAGAAAGACGCCGTCCTGAGACAAATACTTTGCCCAGAAGAGATCACGAAATAGATAACCCCCACATTGACAAAGTAAAATCGACTTTATTTGTACATTACCAACAGTTCTCCAGGAATTCAGCACATTCCAGCCCTGGAGACAAAACTGTCCAAATATTTCCTATCAAATTGGATTTACAGAGCTCTGATTGTAAACCCAGGACTATGTTAGGTACTATGGAGAAGAAAAGTGATACTTTTCTGCTCTGGGAGAGTTTATAGTCTCTTTTCATGATAAGATGTTTACACCAAAAGCTCTGGACCCCCCCAAATTCAATTCACAGCCCCATGGATGGACAAACGCACTTGCGTTGATCAAAGAACCCAATCCATCTTCTTATGAAAAAACAGAAGAGTCAGTATAATGGCTCTCTGAAAATAATTCAAGCACATAGAAGAAAATGACTAATTTTGTTCAGAAAGGGGTCTTTAGAGCTACTGAACCAAGACATGAAGAAACTGGGCAAGGCTGTGGAACATCATTTTTCTCTCTAGATGTGAGTATTATCACTTATTGCTGTGTCAGGATGAAGATACACAGCTGAGTAATGACTGGAGCTTTTGGGGCCATCAAACAGCATGATACTGACGCCAAATATTTACATATTTCCTGCCCCTGAGGTGCTCAGAAGCTCTTTACAATTTTTTTTAAAGCTATAAACAAAAATCTCCCTAATGCATCAGTGCAAGTGGCAACTGCTATTTCCATCTTTGTGGTAGAGACAGTGGGAGTCCAACATATTTGGAAGCAAAAGCTGGACACAACCAATGTGCATGCATGTTTTGACCCAGAACCATTTCTTCCCTTGAACTCAACTCACATTTTCCATCCCTACTTCTTAGTTGCCTGCTATGACCAAGCACTCATAAAATCCTCCATATGTCCACTATACATCACAGTCTCCCATGGAATTAGGTCAAGACCAATTGACTGGTTCTAGTCAATGGATAATGAGCAGTTGTGAAGTGTGTCACTCCTGGGTTGAGGTAGTTCAAATAAATGTCTCTACCATCACTCTCTCTTTCTGTTCTAGCAAGCTTGGAGGCCAACTGGTGAAATGGGAACCTACCAAGATGGCGGGACAAGGGAGCATGGATCCAAGTCACCGGATGGAGGACAGACTCCATCTAATCTGCATCAGACTTTGTAAGTAAGAAGTAAACTTTTGTTGTGCTAAGCCACTGAAATACTGGGGTTTGCTTGTCACCACAGCCCAGTCTATTCTATCCTGCCAGATATAATCCATCAGCCATTCCTATCCCCTCATTCCTTGCCAGTAAGCTCCCAATATTGTTCATGGTCCATTCTTTTCTTGACCACATGCTCAAAGTGACTGCCTCTCCAATCATAGAAGAGTGAGTCATGAATTGATCTCAGCCAGCTACAGTGGTTTGATTTGCTTTGCCAGATTTTAGTTTAGGCTTGAACATGTGATACAATTCTGAACTAAGGGTTAAAGATAAATCTCCTGAGGAACTTCTTGGAAAGGCTTTATTCACTCTTACAAAGAAAAATCATGGAAATGTCATCTTTTTCCCATCTCTAGATTCAACTGATGAGGAAGTGATGCTTGGTACTACTGCAGCCATCTTGTGACCATGAGGCTGAGGACCAAGCTAACATCGTGAAGATGGCAGAGAAGAGATATGAAAAGAACATGAGCTTTTAAGATAGTTCACCCATATATTAAATAACAGTGGAATCACCCTGCCTTTTTTATTGTTTGAGATGTGAAAAGTACCTGCCACTCAGGTCAGCCATTCTCAACCTGCCTGCACATTAGGAAAAGCTGGGGAATATTTGAAACATACCAATGCCCCAGTTCTACTCCCAGAGATTCTAGTTTAGTCAGACTGCTGTGGAGACCAGACCTCACTTTTTGTAAGCTCCCAGATGGTTCTGCTCTACAGTTAGAATGGCAGACCACTGCAAGAGTATAAGCTTCCTGAGGATAGCAACTATGCCTTTGTAATGTTTAATGTCCCTGTAAGTGCCAGACATAGGGCTTACTGTGCAAACAGGCTCTTCCTTAATTTCTGAATAACTCTCTAAGCAGATAACGTGGGCTCATCTCTCTGGGGTTAATTTCCTTACAGAGAAAAAGCTGTGCTGCATCTTGGAAGGAAATGAGTTGTGACTGGTAGCAGGAGTCCATGAAGCGGGGTCCCAGCAGCCCTCTTCTAGACATCCATGGGTCTTCTGATGCTCAGTGTCTCCCCAACCCCTTCACTACCTGACACATACCTCTCTTCTCTGTGGCTCCAGTGTCCAATCCCTCAGTCCTTCCCAGACCCTGGGAAGTTTTAAAGGCTGAGTCTGGGAAGATGCTTTTCTGTGTCTGGGTCTGCTGAAGCCTAATAGAGAAAGATCTGCCAATACTGCCCCATCTACCATAGAATAAACACCAATCTGATTTCCTTTGCTTTGAAGCCTCCAATTCCATGAAATAAATTATTGCTTTACTTGATGTTGAAAGCTCAGATTCTGTACAGCAAGTGAAAGCAGAGTCTGGCTGGAGAGAGCAAACAGCCTGGATAGGGAGCCCCTCTCTATCCCTACCCCTGTGGCTTAGGAGTCCCCCAACTCCAGGAACTGGTATGGACTTCCCTCCAAAGATAAGATCTGCCTCTTTCCCTCTTCATATTTCCCTAGAACTGGGAGAAAAATCTCTGACTTCTACCCACCTAGCCATATTTCGTTTCTCTCATAGAGCAGCACAGTTTCAGGCTAAAGTACACTACAGCTACATACCAGTTACCAGCACACTCCAAAATGAGCTCAGACTAAGCCTTACTGCAAATCTGTCCTTAAGTATAAACACTGATATCTAAAACCACTTACCGTGCACAAGGCACCAGGCCAAGAGCTTCACAAGCATAGCTCTGAGCGAATACGATTATACCTATTTATGGTGGAGGGAATAGGCACAGAAAGGTTAAGCAATGTGTCCATGATCATATCACTCACGAATGAGTGAGCTATTGCTGAGTTACAAAACTTCCCAAAACCTCTTGAAAATTCAAGCTAGGATCACCTATGCACTTTTTCTTGGCTTGGTGGGGCTCTTTTTTTGCCATCAACTGCATGTTGGCAAGGCATCTCCAATTCCAGATGCTGGCTCCTGTTGGCTGAAGTGCCTCCATTCACCTGCCCATGGTCTTTCATGCTCCAGCTGGCTAGCTCTGGCCTGTTCCCAAGGCAGAACCAGCATTCTGAAAGAAGGCAGAAGTATATAAGAACCCTTAAGGGCTAGCCTTGGAATTGGTGTGATATCACTTTGTCTGCATTCTGTTGAACAGAGCATGTCACAAGGCTAGCCCAGATTCATAGAATAGAGAAATAGACTCTATTCCTTAGTGGGAGGAGCAAAGACACTTTGCAAAGAACAGAGATTTGGGGAAGCTATTAATCCACCAGAGCTAGTAAGTGATGGAACTGGATTGGAACCCAAGCAGTACAGATTTGGATCCTGAGCTCTAACACTGCACATTCATGTAGCTTTTCACACTCCCAGCTATTAAGATTCTATGGTTCTGGTTTGAGCTCCCCAAGTATTTCCTTCGAAGTTAAAATTCCTAGGTATTATGCAAACACATGTTCAATGCCACATCAACAGACAATAATTGACACCTGAGTCAGCCATGCCAAAAACCAAAGCTAACAGAAGGAGGAAATATCTAAATCTTGTTAAAACCAATCTTCATATCTCAACACCACCTGTATTAGTCCATTTTCATGCTGTTGATAAAGATGTACCTGAGACTGGGCAATTTACAAAAGAAAGAAGTTTAATGGACTTACAGTTCCACTTGGCTGGGGAGGCCCCACCATCATAGTAGAAGGTGAAAGGCATGTTTCATATGGTGGCAGACAAGAAAAAAGAAGAGAGCTTGTGCAGGGAAACTCCCCTTTTTAAAACCATCAGATCTTGTGAGACTTATTCACTATCACAAGAACAGCACTGGAAAGACCTGTCCCCACAATTCAATTACCTCCCACTGTGTCCCTTCCACAATACATGGGAATTCAAGAGGAGATTTGGGTGGGGACACAGCCAACCCATACCATTCCGCCCCTGGCCCCTCCCAAATTTCATGTTCTCACATTTCAAAACCAATCATGCCTTCCCAACAGTCCCCCAAAGTCTTAACTCATTTCAGCATTAACTCAAAAGTCCATAGTCCAAAATCTCATCTGAGACAAGGAAAGTCCCTTCTGCCTACGAGCCTGTAAAATTAAAAGCAAGTTTGTTACTTCCTAGGTACAATGGGAATACAGGCATTTGGTAAATACACCATTCCAAATGGGAAAAATTGGCCAAAACAAAGGGGCTACAGGCCCCATGCAAGTCCAAAAGCCAGCAAGGCAGTCAGATCTCAAAGCTCCAAAGTGATCTCCTTTGACTCCATGTCTCACATCCAGGTCACATTGATGCAAGAGGTGGGTTCCCATGGCCTTGGGCAGCTCTGCCCCTGTGGCTTTGCAGGGTATAGTCTCCCGCCTGGCTGTTTTTATGAGCTGGCATTGAGTCTCTGCAGCTTTTCCAGGCACACAGTGCAAGCTGTCAGTGGATCTACCATTTTGGGGACTGGAGGACAGTGGCCCTCTTCCCACAGCTCCACAAGGTAGTGCCCCAGTAGGGACACTGTGTGGGAGCTCTCACCCCACATTTCCCTTCCACATTGCCCTAGCAGAGGTTCTCCATGAAGTCCCCACCCCTGCAGCAAACTTTTGCCTGGGCATCCAGGCATTTCCATACATCCTTTGAAATCTAGGCAGAGGTTCCCAAACCTCAATTCTTGTCTTCTGCATACCCGCAGGCTCAACACCATGTGGAAGCTGCCAAGTCTTGGGGCTTCCACCCTCTGAAGGAAGAGCCTGAGCTGCACCTTGTCCCCTTTTAGTCACAGCTGGAGCAGCTGGGACATGGGGCACCAAGTCCCTAGACTGCACACAGCAGAGGGACCCTAGGCCCGGCCCACAAAACCATCTTTTGCTCCTAAACCTCTGGGCCTGTGTAGGGAGGGGCTGCCACAAAGTTCTCTGACATGCCCTGGAGACATTTTCCCCATTGTCTTGGCGATTAACATTCAGCTCCTCTTTACTTATGCAAACTTCTGTAGCTGGCTTGAATTTATCCTCAGAAAATGAGATTTTCTTTTCTATCACATTGTCAGACTGCAAATTTTCCAAACTTTTATGCTGTTTCCCTTTTAAATCTGAATGCTTTTAACAGCACCCAAGTCACCTCTTGAATGCTTTGCTGCTTAGTAATTCCTTCTGCCAGGTACTCTAAATCATCTCTCTCAAGTTCAAAGTTCCACAAATCTCTAGGTGGGGTGGCAAAATGCCACCAGTCTCTTTACTAAAACATAACAAGAGTCACCTTTGCTCCATTTCCCAACAAGTTCCTCATCTCTATCTTAGACCACCTCAGCCCAGACTTTATTGTCCATATCACTATCAACATTTTGATCAAAGCCATTCAATAAGTCCCTAGGAAGTTCCAAACGTTCCCACATTTTCCTGTCTTCTTTAGAGCCCTCCAAACTATTCCAACCTCTGCCTATTACCCAGTTCCAAAGTCACTTCCACATTTTTGGATATGTTTTCTGCAGTGCCCCATTCTACTGGTACCAATTTACTGTATCAGTCTGTTTTCACACTGCTGATAAAGACATATACAAGCCTGGGCAATTTAAAAAAGAAAGAGGTTTAATGGACTTACAGTTCCATGTGGCCAGGGAGGCCCCACAATCATGGTGGAAGGTGAAAGGCACATCTCACATGGCAGCAGACAAGAGAAGAGAGCTTGTGCACAGCAACTCCATTTTTTAAAACTATCGGACCTCATGAGACTTATTCGCCATCACCAGAACAGCCTGGGAAAGACCTGCCCTCATGATTCAATTACCTCTCACCAGTTCCCTCCCACAACATGTGGGAATTTAAGACAAGATTTGGGCGGGGACACAGCCAAACCATATCCCCATCCAACTAAATATTGTCCTTGCTGAAATCTCAAGCACTGACAATATAAACAAAGCCCACAGGATTATGTTTTGTGGTACAATCAAAGGCTAAGAAGTGAAGTGCCAATTTACATAAAATTTCAAGAAGAAATCTTTGAATGGTGAAGACTTTTTAGAATAGTTACTTTCCCTTTAGAGAGTTGAGAGTTCAGCCAGAATGAAGGACCCAGTCCCTGAACTGACAGCTCAGAACTCAGACTATAATTTCCGAGAGAGCTTTCACCCAAAACTCCATCTTATAAAGACTGCTTGATGTCCTTGAACTCCCAGTACAAGCATACTTCATTTTTTTCAAATTACCTCCAAACAATTACATTTGTATTGCACTCATATCCTGTAATCCAAATCCCATTCTTCCAAATTGCCTGCAATATGAAACATGACTAACTCCTTCCTTGCGAGAATATTTTTTCTGACATGTGTGGTGACATCTTTTAAATAGATTCTTACAAATTGAACTTGCTACACAGTATGTAAGTGCTACTTGGAATGTGTGAAGAAATCTTCACTGCATAAACCCAGAGTTCACCAAGAACATAAGCTCCTGCCCTACCCCCACCTCTCTCCTCTTTGGGACATATTGAAGTTCCTGGGCAAAGTGGGGCACCCCCAGAGCACCTGTGCACCCCTGTACCCACCTGCCCTGAGTGGTCCAAATGCCAGTGAAATGCTATTTGGTGAGTGTTTCCTAGACTTTGCAAAATTTTCAAAGTAGAGGGAAATTTTGCCTGTAGCAACATACCTTACTTGCCTTTCTCACCCCTTCCTTCTATTTTCCCCAGATAAAAATATTAAGACAATGTTGGAAGTATTTCATTGAGAGAGAGGGAGAGCAAGAGAGATATTTGGAATGAGAATCCCTCTTGGTAGCTGATATGGTACATGAAAACAGATTAATACAGTAGCCAAAAGAATTCAAACGAATTGATAATAAAGGATTGGAGTTCTCTGATGCTGCAGGCACTATCCCCAGTGTAAATATTCTCTTCAGTTCTTCCCTACATCAAGCAGGCCACCTGTTTTTAGTTCCATAAACCCACTACTCATTTCTTCCCCACACTCAATAATCCATAACCCTCATACAGAGTACTGGCCCATCCCACAGCCTTAAGGAATTCTCCCTCACTCTCCACCCACCAACACACATACCAAACCCTGACTAGCATAGAGCTCAACACATAATTTCTTACCGATGCTAATTGGGTTAACAGCTCAAGGTCTGACTGTGGGTCTCTGGGTAGTGCCCATGGCTCAGGTCAGTGTCTCCCAAACCTAGAGAACCATCAGTATTTCTGAGTGAGCCCCTTACAATTTCAGATTCCCATCCTGTCCCATCACCACAGGAGAGGGATGGGCATCTCTGCTTTTAAAAGGCCGTTCTTATCATTTTGATGATTGGCCAAGTTTGGTAATGAGTAACCAGAAAATCTTTGAGGAACCAGACATTACCAAAAAGAAAAAGACTTGAGAGGGCTCTGGGGTTCACAGGAAAACACTCTTATCATGCACCTACTACTGCGTGCAGATTTCATTCTGAGGACTTTGGTGGCCCATGAAACCAAATCATTTTCAATAGCCACTAACCTTATAGAAAAAAGCCCTTCAGCTAGAACTCAACATATTCAAATTTTTTTCTTTTTTTTTTTTAAGAATTAGTCTATGATGAACAATTACTAAGCTTATTGTTTCCCAGCAGTTCAGGATAACATAACTTCAGTGGAATTGTTAGCGGTGGAAGAGATTCGAGTTACCCCAAGTTACTGGTGGCAAATTCATACATGTCTGCAGCAAATTGAGTCCTAGCCTCCTCAGAAGAAAGAATTAGACTGAGGGGCATACAGCAGAAAAAGAGACCAAGGCAAGTTCCAGGACAGGAGTGAAAGTTTATTAAAAAGGCTTTAGAACAGGAAAGAAAGGAAAGAAGAGACCCAAGTGGGCACCTGAAGGTTAAAGAGAGAAAAAGTCAAGTGGCCTGTTTAACCATGATCTTAGGACTTTTATAGACTTGCCTCTTTTCCATGATTCTTTCTTTAGGGTGGGCTTTCTGCATGTGCAGTGCCTTCCTTGCCTTTGGGAAGTGAGCATGGACAGTGTGTTTAGGAAATTGCACCCATGCCCATCTGAGGCTTTCTTCCTTTTTTCCAGTGGAGTGTATCCAGAAGATCACACTTTGCCAATTTTGTCTCTCAATGTGTATGCCCAGTGATATGGTTTGGCTGTGTCCCCACCCAAATCTCAACTTGAATTGTATCTCCCAGAATTCCCATGTGTTGTGGGAGGGACCCAAGGGGAAGTAATTGAATCATGGGAGCCGGTCTTTCCATGCTATTCCCATGATAGTGAACAAGTCTCATGAGACCTAATGGGTTTATTGGGGGTTTCCACCTTTGCTTCTTCCTCGTTTTCTCTTGCTGCCACCATGTTAGAAGCATCTTTCACCTCCCGCCATGATTCTGAGGCCTCCCCAGCCATGTGGAACTGTAAGTCCCATTAAACCTCCTTTTCTTCCTAGTCTTGTGTATGTCTTTATCAGCAGCATGGAAATGGACTAATACACCCAGGAAGTTTCTTCTCCCTGGGGCTGCTTTTAATTAATATTTTAATGTTAACAGGTGTGGACCATCCGGAAATGGCCTCTCCCTGGCTCCAGCTGCCAGTTTATT
The DNA here is from genome assembly GCF_009828535.3 of Hylobates moloch. Lineage (NCBI taxonomy): Eukaryota > Metazoa > Chordata > Mammalia > Primates > Hylobatidae > Hylobates > Hylobates moloch. The sequence continues at coordinate 21,347,567 of NW_026652278.1, read as the reverse complement.
ACTTTTAGAGAAGCAATGCAATAATTGCCAAACCATCACCCGACATTTCTGGTGGGCGGGGGTAAGAGCCCTCTCCTGCCCGCTCACACCTAATTACCTGTAACAGAATCCGACCACCAAAGTGCAAGCCATCAAAGATACTCATAATAACTTCTCATCTGGGTCTCTCTCCTTAGGTTGCCTACAATAATCAAGGTCATTTTTTACTCCAAAGGACACTTGGCAATGCCTGGAGACATTTCTGCTACAACTGGGGAAGGGGGTTCTACTGGTACATAATGGGTAGAAGTCAAGGATGCTGCTCAGCATCCTCCAATACACAGGGCAGCCCACTCTCACAACAAAGAATCATCGAACCCCAAAAATGTCAATAGTGCCAAAGTGGAGAAACCCTAGCTTAGAATAATACTCTGCAGTGTTCAATTGGCAATTCATAAACTTGATTTAGGTCTAACTCAATGAAAATCCTCTTCTATTTTGATGGTGGAGTAATCACCACGACAGATTTGGAATATGGCAAATCTTTTATTTATTTACTCAATGGTTGTCTTAAATACCAACTATATGCAAGCATCATACTGGGAAGAGGGCTACAGAGTGAAGAAAGCATGGTCCCTGCCCTCGTGGAGCTCACAGGGTTGAGAGAATTGTTGGAGAGATGGGCACTAGGCAAAGAATCACCCAACTCAGGGTGAAGTGGCAACTGTAAGCACTATAAGGAAGTGGAAGAGTGATTAATGGTGAAATTTCACCTAGTCAAGGGGTCAGGATAGGCTTCCTTGAGGAAGCCATGATTGGGCAAAGTTCTGAGGGATGCATAGAAATTCTCTAGGGAAACAGACTTTTCCAAACAAAAGGAAGCAGCACATACAACGGTCACAGAAAGGATCATAATACATACAAGAGGCTGAGATGCATACAAGGAAAATGAAGGTGGCACCAGAAGAGGCTTGGTTTAGAAGACAATAAAGGGGTTGGTCTTTATCTTAATAGCAATGGGAAATCATTCACAGTCTTTTAAACTGGAGCTGGAGAGTTATGAATGATTTAGGTATCTCCTAGTCCATTGACTCTCATCCCTGATTGTACATGGGAATTGACGGGGGAGCTGTTTAAACATACACATGTTTAGGCCCCACTTCAAATAAGTCAGGATATCTAGGGGTGTTATCCAAGCATGGGTAATTTTTAAAAGTTTGTCCTAAACCATTCCAAACCCCCAATTCACATATATTTCTATAATCTATAATTTAGTCCATAAAATATAGCTGAGGAAGAGTAAAGATTAAAACAATAGTTACCCAGATGCAACCAGAAGCTTCTATTGATGGAGAAGTGATTCTATGCTAAGGGTTGAATAAGTCAGGCACGTTCATTAGCAAGGACCTCTCTCTAGCATAGCAGCCTGTGCTATGTACAATTCTAATTCTTGTTTTTGCAAAACTACAAATAATTTTAGGACCTCTGAAAAATAGTCAACCCCATGAGTTTGAAAATCTGCACATGCCAAGGATCTACTGTATTTAGAAGATGGAAATGCTGTGGCAGAAATCGGAATTAAATAATATAGCAAAGCAATGGCAAAAATGGGAAAAAGAAAAATTGAACCAAACAGCAATTGGTATCTCTCTCAGGTTATGCAAAGAGATGTTAGGTTTTTAAGTAGTTTCAAGGGGAATAGAAACGGAATTTATCTCTGAAGTTTGTAGGTTCAATGTTGCCTAGAATTACAAATAATTTATAAAGTTATGTGAGATACCTTAGTGCAGTATTCTCAAGCAAAGGGACACTGTCTTCTGCTGACTTACCCCATTAGGATACAGAATAGGCGATTAAACCAAAGTGAACATGACACAGAGATAATTGCATATCATAATAAAACCTATACTAAGCACCACCAACAATAAAAAAGACCCAGATTTTAAACTAATAAAGGCAGGCACAGAAGTGGGAAGTATTTCAACACAACTTATTATGCCAAACAGTATGGATAACTCAATAAAACAAAACTAGCTGCATGTCATCAGCTTTATATCAGCAGATGATTTATTTGCTTCAGTTCACCACATGCAACAAAACACTGCTCATTAGAGACACCTGAGAAATACAGCACCTCTCAGTAGGATTCATAACTGTGGCTCAGTCAAAGCTCACTGGAAACATTGATTGAGAGACGACCCGTAATTCCTTTGGTGTTTTTTATACAAGGGAGGTGGGGAAGAGGCAAAGAAAGGGAAGAAAAAAGCAATTGGCTTCTTGGACCAAAAGTAGTCAGTTGGGCCCAAGTATCTCTAACTTTGAACATAAAAGACCAAAGTAGACTGAATCTTTCCAGAAACTTCCATTTGGGGATAAACTCAGTTCTCTGCTGAGCTTGCATTCTATGACTCTACAACACCAGATAGCTAAGATTAAGGAAATAGGGCAAAAACACAGACAATGGTGGTATTAAGAAATTGGGGATATTTTGACCCAAAGAGAGACTGATTTTTTTTTCCTAATTCTAATTATTTGTCAACTCAAACAGCTTTTAGTAATTCATTGATCTGTAGTCACACATAAGCCAAACACCTCCAGTGCAATAAATGTCATTCAAATGACACACGCCTGAAAGTTAGAGAGGGTCAGATCACTACTAGGTCACAAGTTATGATACACAAGCTAAATACTAAATTTTCTCCAGGCAAAGGAAAAGCATAGTCAATATTTTATAAGGATTGCGGCTGGGTGTGGTGGCTCATGCCTGTAATCCCAGCACTTTGGGAGGCCGAGGTGGGCAGATCATTTGAAGTCAGGAGTTCAAGACCAGCCTAGCCAACATGGTGAAACCCCATCTTTACTAAAAATTCAAAAAATAGCCAGGAAGTAGTGGCACATGCCTGTAATCCCAGCTACTAGGGAAGCTAAGGCAGGAGAATCGCTTGAGCCTGGGAGGCGGAGGTTGCAGTGAGCCGAGATCGAGCCACTGCACTCCAGTCTGAGTGACAGAGTGAGACCCTGTCTCAAAAAAAGAAAAAAAAGGAAAAAAGAAGTATTTCATAAGGATTGCTTCTTTATTTTTTTTTTACCAGTCTATCAATTAATAGTGAGTGCTACAGAACCCATTTTGGATTTCTATGACAAAACGTGACTTGAAGCACTAATCAGGAAAATTCCATTTAATTAAGGCTTTCTGCATACTTTACCTTTAACACATACTCCTCCAAACTTGAAGATAGATGTAGATGACATTTACAGAAGGTATATGCTATAGTTTCCAGACAATGAAGCATTTCATCTTTTTCAAATTTACAGCTCCATCCGAAAATGAAGAGATGGTGGGGTCATTTTGTTTATATTTTATTTGCAGCTAAATGAAACAGGCAACTGACAACATTCCTGGAAGGGGGCCCATTTTCAACCCAACAGGCCAATCTCCATTATATTTAGAAAAGGTTGTCCAACGAACAAGAAGGATTACCCTAACCAACAGCAAATTAAAGAACAACTTTTTAATAAAACAACAGCCTATGCACTCTATATATGCTCCTGAACAATCAATTTAATTTTTAAAAGGTTTGGTTTTTTAAATTTTATAATTTGAGATGTTTCTCTGTAAGTTAGAAAAACCAAGATTTCTTCCAATATGTCATCCTGAGGAATTGGGAATTCAGGGTAGACAGGACTCACTGTGCTTTCATTTTCCTTTATACTGATGCTCAGATCACTGCTTTGAAGATCTACTCTTAATTATACCATCAATGGGCTGTAGCTTAATTGTTTCCTGAGATTCATGGAGACACAGTAGGAAGCTGTGAAATGATTAAGAGTCTACTATTTGCGAAGCACTATTCTAGGAACTGAGGAAACAAAGATCAACCTGTCTTTCTCAGGCTTAATCTAGCTGTGGATGTGCAAACAGAAATAAGGACACACCAAGGTGTCACCTTCCTAGGGTGGAAACTTGCTCAGACTATCTCGGGTTCAAATCAGAGTAAACATTTGCTGAGGGTTTCCCATGCACCAAGCACTTTACAGGATTATTTCATTTAATCCTGAGGTGAACTCTATGACCAAGGCACTGTAACCTTCACCTTTAAAGAGAGAGAAACTGAGGCCTAGAGAAGTTCAGTAACCCGCATGGATCACACAGAGCAACAGTGGTGATGCCAAGGGGTAGACTGGGATCATCCACCTCCAAACCCCATTTTCTTTTTGTTTATGCTGCAATAGAATCCCACAACAGGGAAGTGGTGAGTGTCATCTTGGATAGGGCCTGGGAGAAGAAAGCAGGAAAGGCTTCAAGGAGGAGGTGATTCTTGAGCCAAGTCTAAAAATGAGTGGTGCACTTGGGGTGAGCAGCCAAGAAGAAGGAAGCTGGGCAAGACGAGGCGTACAATCCCAGCCCTCCAGGGAAGCTTCTGGGCCAGGGTTGGAGGAGCTGTGAGCAACACCCTGAAACTGTCTGCAGGGCCAGGCCACCAAAGAGTTTGAAGTGGATGTGTTCATGTGGTCTTATTAGCATTTTAGAATGATCTGGTGACAGGGTGGAAGATGGATTCAAGGGACACCAGATGGAAGACAAGAAAACCAGGCAGGAAATGGTTGCATTAATATGGAGTAAGATCAGTCTCTTCGCAGCACTGGGGATGGAAAAGAGAGGATTCGATGAATATAGATGAATGACGAACAGGGTTGTGATTGATTAGCCCTGGGAAGAGAGGGAGAGGAAGGTGGCAGAGAAGGCACCATGATTTCTAGCCTAGAGGACTGAATGATGCCATTTCCTAGGTCAGAGAGTGTAGAAGGAGATGCAGCTTGATGGGACTGCGGGGAGATGGCAAGCTCACTGTTGAATATGTTAAATACCAGATTCCTGTGGAGAGTCTAAGTGGAGGCATATCCTATAGGCTGGCGGATGTGGAATCAGAGCTCCTGACAACAGAACCTATCAAAAACAATAAAAGAAGCAATGGAAAAAGACACCCTGGTTCCCTGTGGGCGGGTGTGGACTCATGTGCATGGACCACCTGAGGAACATTTTGAAACTCCAGGGGCAAAGGAAGGCGCATGCTCCCAGCTTCACCACATGAGGGCAGCACAGAGAGCCCTCCTCGCTGGGGACCTGCTGCTCTCCTGTTTCCCTGATGCATTGCCTCTAACGGGTGACACAAAATGACAATGCTCCACCTGCAAAATGGTCCCAAGGGAGGCCCTAGTGCTTGCCCTTTGCCTCTTCCACAAAGAGGCCGACTGGGAGAAGCAGTTTTCCATTTAGTAAATTAGTCCTGATCATCTGCACCCCCGTGACGGCTAGGGTGACTTAATCTCTCTTCCGCCTAAAGCGAGGAGGACCTAAAGTGTGCCAGAGGTAAAGGTCACAGGCGTTTTACGTGGCCATTCCGTCATCAATAATTCCACATGCCCCTGCATGGTTTTTCCTTTAAGGTATTTCATAGTTTATAATTCCATCTGTAGGTGATCATTTGATGTACATTTCCCTTACTATTTCTGTAAGGGTCTGTGTCTGTCTACCCACTTCATCCTAGCTGACATGTAACATCCAAAAAATAATATTGAATGCCTACTCTGTGTCAGCCACTTTGCTGGGTCCTGAGGAGGTCAAGTTGGCTAGGTCCAGTCCCTAACATGGAGTTGCTTACAACCTGCTATGGCCCAGATGTCATCCTTTTGGTTAGGTAAGGACATTAATTCTGACTCTGTTTAAAACAGACTCCCCTCTGGTCTCCCTGTAGCAACCTCTGAAATGCCCCTCCAGGTCTGGTCCTCACACTAAAGCCGAAGACAGCTCAGGGAGAAGAGAGCTCCCGTAAGTCATCACACGAGGCAAGATCCGAGATTCAAAATGACTTTGAATTGCTCTTATAAATGACATTTGCAATTCTTAAGCGAAATGGAAATTGTACTTCCTTTCAGAGTCCCACTTGCCCCCTTCCATTTTGAGCTGTGAGATGCATCCCCAGTGCTTCATAATTAAAAGACACTGCCTATTTCTGACAGCAAACACAGTCTCATGAAACAACACAGTCAAAGCTAAGATTTGCATCTTTGTCCTTGAAGTTAAGAATATTAAATCTTTCTGTGCAACAACAAGCATGTTCATGAATTAGTGTAAAGAATCTGAGACCTAATACACGATTAGAATGACATGCTTGGAGGGGAAAGGGACATTCTACTACTGTTATTGATGAAGTTACTTCAGCACTGAATGTTTTCGTCAGCTAATTTCTATACCATCAGAGAATCCTGCAGATTGAACACCCCAGCCTGAGATTCAGCCAGACAGCCCTCTCTCCATGTACACACAAACACACATGTCCATTTTGAGATAAATTTACATGCCATACAATTCACCCATTTAAATTGTACAATTTTATGGTTTTTAGTGTATTCACTGAGTTGTGCAACCATCATCATTATCTAATTTCAGAACATTCTTATCACCCCAAAAACGTCAAGGAGGCCCTCTCCATAACCCCTTCTCCCCAGCCACCAGAAATGGCTAATCTACTTTCTGCCTTTGTGGGATTGCCTCTTCTGGTTATTTCATGGAAATGGAATGATACAATATGCGGTCTTTCGTGGGGAGATTCTTTCACTTAGCATGATGTCTTTAAGGTTCGTTCATATGGTAGCATGTAGCAGTACTTCATTCTTTTTTGTTGCTAAATAATTGCATGGCATGAATAGATGGCATTTTGTTTGTCTTTCATAATTGATGGACATTTGGGTTGTTTCCACTTTTTGGCTGTTATGAATAATGTTGCTATGAACATTTATGTTCACAGTGTGTGTGAACATGTCTTCATTTCTCTTGGATATATACCTAGGAGTGGGATTACAGGTATATGGTAACTATGTTTAAACTTTTTTGTTTGGTTGGTTCAGATATTAACCTCTTTATCATACATATGGTTTGCAAATATTTTCTGTCAATCTGTAAATTCCTTTTCACTCTGTTGATTTCTTCCTTTGCTGTGCAGGAGCTTTTTAGCTTGATATAAGCCCACTTCTCTATTTTTGCTTTTGTTGCCTGTGCTTCTGGTGTCATATTCAAAAAAATCATTGCCCAGACCAATGTCAAGAAGTTTCTCCCCTAGGTTTTCTTCTAGTAGTTTTATGGTTGCAGGTCTTTCTTATATTTAAAGGTCTTTAGGCCGGGTGTGGTGGCTCACACCTGTAATCCCAGCACTTTGGGAGGCCAAGGTGAGTAGATCACTTGAGGTCAGGAGTTTGTGACCAGCCTGGCCAGCATAGTGAAACCCGTCTCCACTAAAAATACAAAAGTTAGCCAGGCGTGGTGACACACGCCTGTAATCCCAGCTACTTGGGAGGCTGACGCAGGAGAATCACTTGAACCTGGGAGGCGGAGGTTGCAGTGAGCTGAGATCATGCCTCTGCACTCCAGCCTGGGCGACAGAGTGAGACTCTGTCTCAAAAGACAACAAAAAAGTTCTTAATCTGTTTCAAGGTAGTTTTGTATACAGTATGAGATAGGGGTCCATTTTATTCTTTGCCTGTGGATATCCGATATCTAGTTTTCCCAGCACCATTGACTGAAGAGACTATCCTTTCCCCATTGTGTGTTCTTGGCACCCCCGCTGAGGATCAATTAACTGTAGCTGCATGGTTTTATTTTTGGGCTTTCTGTTCTGTTCCATTGGTCTGTGTGTTTGTTTTTATGCCAGTGCCATGCTGTTTAGATTACTGTTACTTAACCTTTTGAGGAACTGCAAGACTATTTTCCAAATTACTACACCATGAATTCCTCCCAGCAGTGTATGAGGGTTCCACTTTCTCTGCACCCTCATCAACACTTGTTAGGACTGGATCATAAGAAGTTAGTCTAAGATTATAAAACCCATCTAAACTCACCTTTCTGATGACACCATCCTAGTGGGTAGGAAGGGGTATGTCACTGAGATGATTTTTGTTTGCATTTCCCTGATGACTAATAATGCCCATGGCTTTTTGATGGCTAAGCTCTGGGATATCATTTAGACCTTTTTTTCCCTGCATTGAAATGAAAATTAGCACTTCCAAGAACTTCAGAAAATAAAGCCATGGGATCCATAAGGTCCCTATAATATCAGTAGAACTTGAAAGTGCCAACAGTAGTTTCAGGGGAGACACTGGAATATGCAGTCAAGATAAGCTGTCAATGGAACATGTTTGTGTTCTTGGGCCTGCAGACAGAAGGGAGTCAAGAATCCCATCAGAGCTCCACTAAGCAGGGAGGGTTCCTCCAAGACTCCCTGAGCAAGCCCCATCCCCAGCTGCCCCAGTCATATCCTTGTGTCAATGACTTTATGAAAAAAAAGTCATAACCCAATAAGATATGTAGGAATCTAGGGCAGAGCAACAGGTGGTCTTGCCTCAGAGGAAGATCTGGGTTGGAGTTTGAGAGGAGCTTGCACAGTGCACCGAGGATTGGATCATAGGAAAGTTAATCTAAGGTTCTAAAACCATCGGGGAGGCTATAATGAGCTTGTTCAATCTGCAATTTCTGGCATCGCAAACCAGTTGTCAGCACAGATGTGGCCATGGCCACCATTAAGTAAGTGAAGTGTTTGTGTGCCCACAGCCCCTCACCTGTCCTATCTGCAGGGAATGCAGAAAATGTCTGTGAGCCACAGCCCCTCACCTGTCTTATGTGCAGGAAAGGAAGCACAGCACGAAGGATGGAGGAGCTCCTGTTCCTCAGGTGTGTGTAACTTGGTTCCTGTTACAGGAACTCGTAGGAGCTACTGGGTTGAGTGATGAAACCCTTAGAAAAGACGCTGAGGCCTGGCCTCCCTTTAAGGAACTTACGTGTTTAACAAGGGGCAAAAAGTGATGTTTTTTTGCCCATCTTTATAACTTATTATATGATACTTATCAGTAAACCCAACTCTGGAGTTTACTTTTTAAAAAATAAAAAATCACCAGCTAGGAAGTAACTATTATTGAATTCAAATTGTCAGCCCCCAGCTTATTCCAGAACAAAAAGGAAATGTGGGGGCTGGAATACCTTGTGTGACTACCATGTAATCAGCAAGCTCTTGTCTATAGGTCATTGTTCAACATGGAGAGAGAAAGATCAGGCTGCCCATCTAAACCCACCATAAGCCCAGGAGGTTTCTCCCACTCTGAGTGAGGTCCCGCCCTTACTCTCAGGCCATGTTGGTTGCTTGGGCCAGACAAAATCCCCAAATTGGGGGAAGTACGGAACCCACGACTGGCCAATGAGACTGAAATCAGGGACTTTAGCTTGGATTATTAAGGAAGAGAAGCCTTCACTTTCTGCTGGACTTGAAGAAAGTGCCTGGGGATCATTGTGGAAAGGAAGCCTGCCCCCAGGTGTGGCCCACAGACACAGTGGTGCTAAAAGTGATGCCAGAAAAACAAAGGCCTTTGACATCATTTGAGTGTCTGCAGACCCCCATGCCTAAAAACAATCACCTCTGGGAATTTTCATGACATTAACAAATGGTCCCCTACCCCACTCACACACAAACACACACACTCACACTTGGTTTTGGTTTGTGTGTTGCTTAAATCAGTTTAAGTTGGGGTTCTATCACTTGCAAACACAAGTCCCAATTGACACAATTTGGAATGTTTTTTGTTTTCTATGGTCTCTGTCCTATCCACCTGAACCCCCTTTGGCACCAGGGCTGCTATTTAACCAGCCAACTGTGCTTTGACATACTCTCCTTATGCACTGACAAGGCCAACCATGTCCATATTCCACTAAACATGCCAACTATCTCTGTCACTGGCTTGCCCGGAGGCCTCCTTCCTCTCACTCTCGTAGTACTTTGTAACCTGCCCCATGGCCCTACCCAGGACCTGCTCAGCTCATCTTCCTGTTCCAACACCACCCGCATCTTCAGCCACAGGAAAATAAACCTGATGCATCCATCAGTTTAGCAGCTCCCTTACAAGGCACCCCCAGTTCACTGATGCTCAACGCCCCCTTGGTTTTTCCATTTCCAGTCCACATATGAATGAAGGAGTTTTTAACTACTATTTCAATATGCTCATTAGCAGAGGCAATAACTATCCTAAATGATGCCTTCATTTTTCCCCTACTTGCTAATTTTCAGGGAATAAAGCCAAGCACAGTGGGACCCTTCACAGCACCAATCCAAGCCAAAGTTCCTATTATCCCACAGGGGTTTTCTGGTGATATTTGTAAAAATTCACAGCTAAATAACTTTGCCTAAAACCTCCCACTGGGGATGGCAGATGTATGCAGATGTCCTAAACCCCACTCGCTGTCCTCTTGCAAGTCGCCTCCTCTCCACTTCCCCCGCTGCTACTCGTCACTGCCTGACACTCCAAAACTTCTCAAACAGGCAGAAGCATGGACAGAATGAGGTGCCTTGTCACTTACCCTGGGTGGGACTTCATTCCCGTGCTGCTCCCCAGGGAGCAGAAAGCTGCCCAGGCTAATGTGTTCCCGATAAGAAAGATTTAGTGCAAAAAGCATCCCTCAATTTTTATTATAATGTGTTTTCAACCTAAAATTATATTTCTCTGGTGTTTGCGAAGACTGAGTTATATTTTTCAGGAAATGGGAAGAGACATGCATATGTATATGGCACGGCGATTTACGATGTGGTCTCTGGAGTCAGATTGTCCAAGTCTAAATTCCAGGTCAGCCATTTGGAAACATTATTTCGCTCACTGTTCTCATGTCTGTAATAGGGATAATAATAGAAGCCATATTATATAGTCGCTGGGAAGATAAAAAATGATAATGTATGCAAAGCACTCAGCATAGTGCTGGGTAGAAAGCAAGTGCTCGATAAACACTCAGGATTGGGACAATTACCTTCCACCGTGACAAAGGAGCTCATTACATCCAAAGGAGCTTGGAGTTGGAGAAAGCTGGTGGCCTTGCTGCCCCACCAGCAGGCAAGTTTGGTAGTGCTATAATGGGTCCCACCAAAGGGATTCTCCAAAGAACCCCCACCTCCCTCCAACAGGTAGTCACCAGGATGCAAAGACACCGTCCATACATGGGTTGGCTGCTTCCAGCACAGCTTGGCTTCAGTGGGAGGGTAATTTTCCCAAAGCGGTGACAGGAACCTCCTCACTTCTAGCAACCTGTGTTGTGTTGATCAAAATGTCCAATAGCAGGTCCCAAGGGGAAACACTGTCTATGATAGAGGTTCTTAACCAAGGGCAATTTGCCACCCAGGGAACAACTGGCAGTGTCTGGAGACATTTTTAACTGTACCAACTAGGGAAAGGGGAGTTGCTACTACATCTTGTGGATGGAGGCCAGGGCTGCTGCTAGACATCCTACGATGCACAGGACAATTGCCCAATAACTGACTGTCCAGCTCCAATGTCAACGGCACTGGTGCTGAGTAACCCTGGTCTATGGTTACATCTTTTGAAGTTTGGTTCTTGGACTACCTGCATCTGAATTAGTTTGGGGTATGGCTACAGATGCACATTTTGGAACAGAACCCCCCAACCAACTAAGTTAGACTCTCCAGGGCTCCCTGTTGATTCTCAGGAGGACCAGGGTTTAATAGGATTCCTCCAGGTCTCTCCTAGAAGCCTGAGAACTTGAACTGTGCTTTGGGAAGCAGACTTCATGGGACCTCCCCACACCATCTTGCTGTTGCCCTGACCAACTTGTGAGATCACAGAAGATTAACACCGGAAGCTGCTTTAGGTGATGACACATCTCTTCACCAAGTTCCAGAAACGTGAACAAGTGAATTTGGGGGTGGTGAGGAGAGGCACTGTAATTGATTTAAAAGCCGGAAGGGATCTGTGAGATCACCCAGTCCAACACCTTCTGTTTGCAGTGCAGGAAACTGACATTGTTAAGGAAAAAAAAAAAAAATTCTTGCTTGGTAAAATTTCAGCGTCAGTTACTATTGTTTCTTTTTTTCTTTTTTCCTATCTTAATCAAAATCATATCAAAAGAGAAGTGGAGGGGGAAAAGCTGTGTCTAAGGAGGTAGGAAGGTGAGGGATCTGAGAGCTGGACAGTTGAGACTAAAGCGCATTCTTCCATCACTAGGGGCTGGGAGGGAAGTGGCAAGAGGGGAGATTTTAGGCTCCAAGCTCCTAGCTAGTGAATGATGAGCCAGTGACTCCTTCCTCCACCATGAGAAAGCAGCTGTGGTTCCTGCACAGTTTACAGGCCTGAGGGGACTGCAGCTGGCAGGGCCGTCAGCTATGAGCAACCAGGAAAATATCGTTAGCTGTATTTTTCTATCCTTCATTTGGAGAAGAAAAAGCAAAAGTGTTATTGACTTTGGGTTGTTACATAAAAGGGCAGACATCTTTTTTTTTTTTTTAGATGGAATCTTTCTCTGTCACCCAGGCTGGAGTGCAGTGGCGCAATCTTGGCTCACTGCAGCCTCTGCCTCTCGGGTTCCAGCAATTCTCCTGCCTCAGCCTCCTGGGTAGCTGGGATTACAGGCATACACACACACACACACACACACACACACACACACACACACACACACATTTGTACATACAGAGACCTGCACAGACACTATATACGCACACGCACAACACACATGCAAACATACACACACACAGACACACACACACACACACACACACAATATCCAGGTAGAGACAGCCCACGGAAAGAGATTGACACGTGCTTTTCTCCCCCTCCAGGCCTATCTGCCCAAGGTGCTTTTAGAATGGCATCTTAAAAGTAACCCCTCAGGCTTGCTAGGAATAGGAATCAGTCTCTGCCCTCAAGGGATTTTAAATCTGGGAAGAAAGGAAGGCAGTCTTTTTCATGTGGCTTTGTCCATATGTTTATGGAATACATGAGAATGCCATAGGTGTCCCATAAACATATGGACAAAGCCACATGAAGGAAAGTTGGATCAGCTGTTATCTGGGTTGGGTGTGTGTGCGCAAGGACGACCCTTTATTTCTATTCACCCCTCTCTGCCTTCCTGACCCAGGTCTGGACTTCAAGTGAGTCCCAGAGCTCCCCACCCAAGGGCACAGTAAGGAGATACTAACAGGCTGTTAACCTCAATCAAGAGGGATTCCCTCATCCTGTGCCCTCCTCTCCTCCACACTGATGCCCCAAATTCCTTCAACAGGGATGATCTTCCTTGCAAGCTACAGCTAGAGCCAGGATTAGACTGTAATCATCCCTGAGGAAAGGAAGTTTTAGACTGTAATTTGTTCACCTTAAGGAGAAGAAGGCATATTTTACTCCACATGAGTGCTCTGCAAAAATGGAGCTGGTTGATGGAGGTGGAGGAGTCACCTCCCTGTTGCTGGAGGGATCCCCACAACAACAGATATCAACCAGAGAGAACCCACCACTGGGAGGAAGCACCAGGGTTGGCAAAGCTTTGCCAATGCTCTTAGTGTTCAGTGTGAAAAGCTGAGTCCTCACCCCAGTCTGGAAACTCATGGAGATCTGGCTCCTGCCTACCCTGTGCCACATCTCCTGCCCAGCCACTGACCTCCCAGCAACTCCTGGAACATGCTGGTTTCATGACCTCTTCATGCACAGGTGCACATGCCTTTCCCTCTGTTTAATGTGCTCTTCACGTGAAGCTCCTTTTCTGTTTTCAGGCGTCAACTTTGATGGCCTGTCCTTAGAGGGGCCTTCAGAATCACTCTATTGAAAGCAAGCCCCCTCAATATTGCCCCTCGCAGCTTCCTACTCAACATCTCCTCCTCCTCCTCTCCCCCATGCCCTCTTCTTCCTCTTCCCCTTCTTCTCCTCTTCCTCTTCCTTCTCCCCCCTCATTAACCTAGCTAACATTGATTGGCTGTTTCCTACAAGTTGGGTAGAACTCTAAGCTTTCTATATGGATTATCTCATTTAATCTATTAACAACTCAATTGTCTGACTGATACGTCCCAATCAGGATTCTTGATTCCACACAACAGAAAGCAAGACTCTTTATGCAGAAAGTACATTTATTGGAAGGATATTGAATAGCTTGCAAAATCAATGAAACACCTGAAACCCATCAAGACTGGATGTCCAGAATCCCAGCCCAGGTCCATCCATAGGCAGGGCCTGGCAAAGAACAAATGCCACTGCTGGACACGGGTCACTATCGTCACCACTACCCCTGCACCTAGAGACACTCACCACTGCCTGCATCAACTCTGTCATTGCACCTTTGAGGCACTTACTTTCTCAGGTCAAAGTCCTCAGTGGAAGCATTCAATGGCCTCAGCTAAGGCCAAAGGCCCTTCCTAGTCTGCCATGGGACCGAGATGTCATCTGGCAGGAGGGCTGCTGCTGACATGGGTATATTGGGGATAGACAGGATGTTCAAGTCACAATTTTAAAAAATCGTTGCCAAAACCAATGCCACTCCCACTAAAGAAATGTTGAATAAGTACTTTAGGACTATCTGTTTGAAGAGGAGCCAAATTCTGAGGTAGGGCACCTGACTAGGGCACTGCACTTCCCAGTCTCATTCTGCTGATAAGGGTGGGCAGAGAAGGTTCCCAGGGGAACGTCTGCAGCCCGCATTCTCATGGACTTGTAGTTTCTGACAGCAGAGTCACATGGCTGGGCCTTCCAAGTATTGCCACACCGTGTGGTCTGGAAACCAGTGGCAGCATCAACTGGAAGCCCTTTAGACATTCCGAGTCTCAGGCCCCGCTGCAGCCCTCTCGAATCAGAATCTGCATTTTCACAAGATCCTCAGTCATTTATGGGCCCACGAAAGTTTGAAATGTACAGTTCTAGCACTATGGTTCTCCCCCTCATCCACACACTGAAATCACATGGGCAACTTTCACAAAGGATTGAGGCCCACCCTACTCCCAGAAATTCTGCTGTGACTGTTCTAAGGTGTAGCCTGGGCATGAAAATTTTGAAAAGCTCCCCAGAAACCCTGACGAGAAGCCAAAGTCAAGGACTACCTAGAAGGACACGATCCAATCCAAACCAGGATAGCCTTGAAATGAAAAAATATTCTTATGAAAACTCTGTCAACTCAGGGAGTCATTTCTCAGCATGTTCCCTCTGAAAGGGTCACAGAGCATCACCACTCACTAAAGGTCCGTTCCCAGAGAAGTAACTTTATAAACTAAAGGGCGTTGATCGGTCATGGCCTCTCTGAGCTGCTTATTCTAGACCTTAGTGGTTTAATTTTTTCCCACAAGTATTCAAGTTCAATAAAGCAGCAAAAGGAGCCTCAGAGGCCATAGGGTCTAACCCTCTCATTTTACAGATAAGGAAACAGGCAGAGAGAGACAAGAGCTGATTTTTCAAGCATAATCAAGGAGCTGACCTCCAACATTCAGACCACACACAGCCTCTCAGGCAAAGAGTGTTCATGAGGAAAAGATGCTGGATGAGTGCGTGGTCAAAAGGCCATCACCAAAATGTTTATTATTAATAACGAGGTTAAGCTTCAAAGCCAATCCAGCAGTGCCGGTGGCTCCCATGAAAGCCATTTTTTCAGTTTGTTCTCATCTAATTACGGGTAGGTACAGTAATTGGAAACAGGCTATCTCCAACGGGCAGGGTTTCAGGAAATGGAAACCCCTAATAACAATTCTGCCTGGGTAGAGTCAGCATCCACCATTGCATGCAGCTGGAAGGAGGAAAAGGAAGCCCATTCCAGGATGAGTGGGAAAAACAGGCTGAAAAGACAAGATCCCCAGCGTCTGGGAAAGTTATGCCCCCTACCTCCCTGGATGGCTGAGCACTGGGCTCCGGGTCCCCTCTGTCATGTGCCAGTGCTCCACAAGTTGTTACTACAATGGTTATTATGCAAGGCCCCCATGGTTATGGTCTTGAAGTGACCTCACTGAGTAGGTACTGGATACTGGGTGCCAGGTACTGCACTAAGTATGCTGTTCACATTATAGTATTTAATCCTCAAAATCTTTCTGAGTTAGGTACTCTCTTTTGACAGAGGAGGAAACTAAGGCTTAAAGAGGTTTAAGTTACTTGCCTGTAGTCCCACACATAGGGGTGGGGCCAGGATTGGGGCCTGAGTCCATCTGGGCACAGAGCTCTCCCCTCCACCATGCCACTCTGTCTACCTCTTCCCATTGCAACAGCCTCAATTCCTAATCAGGACCAGCCTGATCCTGGCAGGTGGAGGTCAGCAGAAGCACCAGGCTCCATTGAAGCAGAAGGGCAGGTGCCAGCCAGAGGAACGTGGACATGGAAGGAAGGAAATGGAACACACAGAATAAACAGGTGCCCCTCTCGACTGTTCAGGGAGTGCCAACAACATGAGTTCAGCTGACCCAGGAGCTGTGAGCCCAGGCATCTGCTTCAGTGTGTGTTCCCTGCAGTGGGACGCCAGGTCCACCACCACTATTTGCGCCATCTGGCCTTTGAGCGGCAGAGATTCCACCACGACTTGCAGCTGGGCATGAGCTGAGCAGGTCTCCAGCAGATACCGTTTAACAGGTTCATGGCTCAGTGCTTCCCAAGATGGATTGCTCCAAGCCCCGTGTTCTGGTGCCAGATTTTCTAAAAAGTCAGCTGCAGGTGGTGTCTTATGGTTCCTATCAGCCTTGTAAACAGGACCTGATGTGTAGAGCAACATTTTCCCATCAGGTGCCCATCAGCTGGAGGATTGATTTCAAAATCTCTCTCTCTCTCTCTTTCTTTTCTTCCTTTTAACTCCTTCTACACTTATGCATTTTTATTCTAAACAATCTTTCTCATCAGTTCAAAACCCCATACCCCCTTTGATCTGTTTTCAAACCCAACCTCACATACGTTCTGCCCTCTATCACATACAAACATCAACCAAGAGTGACAATACTCTCTCTTGTCTGACCAGGGTGGTGGAATTCACATCAGCCAATTCAGATCCACCCACCCTTTCCCCTGAAATAGCCCAGAAGGCTCAAGAAGGTCAATGCGATGCCCAGGTTTGGTGGGGGCAGAGAGAAGAAAGGTCCATCTGGGCTGTGATGACCTAGGCCCATGCAGGTCACCACCAAGCCACTCCTAGTCCTGCCTATGAGGGCCGTTTTGGCTTCATGGCCTCTGTGGAATCACCTGCTGTGCCTTTTTCATGTCAGGTGGTGGATACACGAGGCTGTTCAGGGCATGCTTTATCATGACCCATGAGGCAGCTGTTTCTTCTCTGAGGTCCTTTGACTCCCTGCAAAACAGACACAGCCTGCTCCGCCCTCAGCTCCCACAGATACACCTGGGGATGTGGCTACTTGCCCAGCGCTCAGCCTGGGGGACAGGAAGCCAAGCTCCTCCTGGGGTCTCTCCGTGTCTACGCCTTCCCTGCCCCCCTCCACCTCACATTCCTGCCTGCAGCCCTGAGAATCTTTCTCTGGCCAGCGATAGGGATGGGAGGAGGGTATTCCTCTCATGCATCTCATGTCCTTCAAAATAATTTTTTGCAGACAGGAGTGCTTTTTGTCTGCCTGAAGGTCTGGGCTACTGAAACTCTGAGGCCAGCAAGAATGTCCCTTTTTCATCCCCTTTCTGCCATCACAGGGAGGGGTAGGAAGACGGGAGTCTCCCCGATGAATGGAAGGAAGAGCTCTATGAGGGAAAAAGAAATAGCAATAATAACGACAATCAGATCACGTTTTAAAAATATGGTCCCGCCACAGGTTAAGAGGCTGGGGCTCAGAGACATGAGGTGCCCTGCCCAAAGACACAGAGCAAATGCTTGTGGAAAAATTCGAGCCAGAAATTAGCCTCAGGAATATGAACTATAGGAGAGAATTTTGTTCGGTGGGTTCAGCTGTGAGTGAGAATCACCTGACCTCACACGGGAAATCCAACTTTAAGGAGAGCTTCAGGAAACTGGGAAGCAGTAATTCTATACTCTTTGGAAACCATGTTGCAGGATGAAGATGCTAAGCTCAGAGGGAGTCTGCTTTCTCAGTTATCATTTACAGTCCACCTACTTCCAAAGAAATTGAGGCCACTCTTCACAAGGTCATGGCATCAAGACTAGAATAGATGCCTAGCTCAAGGTTTCTTCCTCTAGAAACCAGCCTGTGGTCTGTCCTCTACCCTGTCCACTCTGTCAGGGGAAAAGTTTTAGCCCTTTTTTTTCTTTTTTTTTTTTTTTTTTTTGAGACAGAGTCTTGCTCTGCCACCAGGCTGGAGTGCAGTGGCACGATCTCGGCTCACTGTTACCTCCGCCTCCCGGGTTCAAGCGATTCCCCTGCCTCAGCATCCCGAGTAGCTGAAAATACAGGTGCGCACCACCACAACCAGCTAAGTTTTTGTATTTTAGTAGAGACGGGGTTTCACCATGTTGGCCAGGATAGTCTCGATCTCTTGACCTCATGATCTGCCCGCCTCGGCCTCCCAAAGTGCTTTTATCCTTTTTTTTTTTTTTTGTGGCCAATTGATTCATGCTCCAAAAGTTATCCAAGAAGCCAATATGATTGAGAGAGAAATAAAAAAGGAGCCTGTGCCCAGGTGTAACTGCATGAGCAAGAAGTGATGTAAATCAGGGGTCTCCAACCCCTGGGCCACAGACCAGTACCAGTCCATAGCCTGTTAGGAACCAGGCTGCACAGCAAGAGGTGAGCAGCAGGCAGGCAGGCATGACCTCCTGAGCTCCGCCTCCTGTCAGATCAGTGGGGCACTGGATTTTCGTAGGAGCGCAAACCCTATTGTGAACTGTGCATGCAAGGGATCTAGGCTGCACACTCCTTATGAGAGTCTAACTAATGCCTGATCACCTGAGGTGGAACAGTTTCATCCTGAAACTATCCCCACCCCAACCCCCGTCCATAGAAAAATTGTCTTCCACAAAACTGGTCCCCGGTGCCAAAAAGGTTGGGGGCCACTAATGTCAATAAATACACGGTCAACCCTCATCTGGTCTAGGGTGTGTGTACGTGTATTTGGAACCAATAAACCAAGCAGAGATGAACCAAATATGCCAACCAATCTGACAGTAGTTACTCTATTAGTCCTAGGAAAGTATTGGACAATATTATAAATTTTATTTCTGTCAACAACTGGAGACTGGAGATACGCTTAAGAATGTCATATAAGGCCCTACCCTCAGAAAATTCACATTTTTATGGAAAGGTTGGTAAAAAACTAGGGAAAAAAACATGAAAATATATAAAATAATTACACGTGCAGTATGGCATTGAAGAAAGCCAATGAGAGGCTGAGTTAGAACAGGGGTTGGCGAACTTTTTCTACAAAGGGCCAGATCGTAAAGATTTTAGGCTGTGTGTGCCATGCAGTCTCTGTTGCAACTACTCAGCTCTGTCAACGTAACCCCAGAGCAGCCAAGTCCACAGGTGAGGGAATGGGTGTGGCCGTGTCCCAATCAACTTTATTTACAAACTCAGGTTGTGGTCAGATTTGGCCCTGTAGTTTGCAGACCCCTGAGCTACAGTATAATGTTTGTGGGGTGAAATGGGGTAGAGACCTATGTTACATGGATGGTCACAGAGGATGTCCCCTGAGGTGACATGTAAGCCGAGACTTGAAGGATAAGGAAGTGCAGCCGTGGGGACACAGAGCCCCTGGTAGGGACCAGCTTAGCTGAGTGGAGCATCTGGTGGCAGAACAGGGGTCAGGGGCTGGCAAAGGAGGGGGTGGCAGGTAGTGGGCGTGGTTCATGGGCCCTGCAAGAAGTTGGAATTTTCTTCCAAGTGCAACAGAAAGCTATGGACAGTTTCACGCAGGGGCTCGGCAGAATTTGAGTGACTTTTATCTTAAAAATCTCACCTCCTTGAAGCTGCTTTGTAACATACAGACTACCTGGGAGACAAGGACGGCTGCCAGGGCCGGTCATAGGCTTCACGCAGCAGCTGGGTGGGTAGCAGGGCTGCGGTGGCAGCAGGGATGCTGGCCAGAAGTGGGGCCTTTGAAATGTGGTAGGAATCAAGACTCAGCTTGTGAAGGGGATACTCCTGGGCCATCTCCAGATTTCCTGGCTGAACAGGTGGGCAGGGCTGGGGATGCATCATTGCTGAGTGAGGAAGATTCCGATGCCTCAGAGGATGGAGCAGGTCACAGAAAGAGGGGACTGGACCCTGTCACTCAAACCATCCATGGCTGTTCATTGTGTCAGTCAGTCTTAATTGAGCACCACTGTGTGCCCAGCACAAAGCCTCCTTGTAAGGCCTCACTTGGATGGAGTCGGACAGGTAAATGAGGTCACACGCCTGCTCTCTGTCCACGCTGCTACACCTTCCCACCCCCCAGTTCTCGTCTCAGGCTCCCAGACATCAAAGATTCAGGACAGCAGCAAGGACAGAAGCCGGGGCTGCAGAAGAAGCAGCGACCTGTCCAGCACTGGCAAAGTTGTTGAAGAAGCTAGAAAGTTTTTTGAAGTTTAACTTTTCTATAAAGTAGAACAGTCACCTCTGTGAGCTTTAAGTAAAACCTGAGCCAGATGAACTTACTTAAATGTCAGCCTCCCAGAGAGCGTAAGGTGAGGTTCTTGGCTTGGTTTTTGCTGTTTTTCTGAAAGGAAAGGCTCGAGGGAAGCAGGAACAGCACAAGGAGACGTGGATCCAGGCCTGCGATGCCACAAGGGCACACCCACGGTGGGCTCTGGGCAAGTCACGTGCCTCTGAAGGCCTCGGTGGACCCCTCTATAAACTTGGAGTTGGAGCAGATGCTCTGCAGGCCTTTCTCACTCACCCTAACACCTGGCATCAGGCCTGTGCAGTAAATTCCCTTTGTTGGGTGATGTCGTTCGCCACAGTTGTGGCCCAAAGGGTCTGTGGCCCTTGTAAATTGTGACCACCTGCACTCTGTCTGGGAGCCATAAATCACAGCACAGGGAGCTGAACGTCCTTTCCTGCTCAAACTCAGGGCCTCCTCGCCGGCAAGCAGAGCCACTTTTGCCCACTGACAGAGTCATCTGGCACATTGATGAGCGTCCAGTGCCCCCAAGTTTACAATGAGATCCATGGCCCTCCCTCATCAATATGTCTGACCCCCGGAGACATGGACTGAGTCATTTCTGATCTCCCCCCTCTTCTCCGCCAACCCTGCATTTGACCCTCTCTACAGCCTCTTCCCATGAGGTATTTTCATTTATGTGTATGTTGGGTATATTTATTCAGCAGGCATTTATTAAACACCTACTATGTGCCAGATGCGGAATTACGGGCTGGGAATACAGCACAGACAAGACAGATACGTGTGCCCAGGAAGAGACCACAATCTGGTAAGGAAGCCTCACAATTGATTCAAAATCACTACTTGGAGTAAGCGCTATGAGGAAGTTAAAACCGGATAGGTGTGACAGAGAAGCACAGGCGGATCTGCTTTTGATTACGGCAGGGTCAGAGAAGGAAAGGCCAGGGAAGGTCTCTCTGGGGAACTGGCATGTCAAGTGATTAGGAGGAGGACAGATGAAACGTGAGGTGTGGACAGGGCACAGGCACAGGCACAGGCAGCAGGGGAGAAGGACTGGCACATGCCAGACCTGGCAGGTCATGTGAATGGTTTGGGATTTCATTCTAGGTACAATGTTTCAATGTTGAATGTTATTTATTAAGGGTTTTATTAGATTCCTAGGGCTGCCATAACAAAGTAGCACAAACTGAGTGCTTAAAACAACAGAAATGTATTCTCCCACAGTCCCGGAGGGTGACAGTCTGAAATCAGGGTGTCAGCAGGGCCGTGCCCCCTCTGAAAGCTCCAGGGAAAAATTCCCTCATGCTTCTTCCTAACTACCAGCAGCTGCCCACAGTCCCTGGCATTCTTTGGCTTATAGCAGCACGATAGGGTTTGGAGGTCTGTCCCCTCCAAATCGCATGCTGAAATGTGATTCCTAACGGTGGAGGTGGGGCCTGGTGGGATGTGATTGGATCAGGAGGGTGGATGCCTCATGAATGGTTTAGTAACATTCCCTTGGTGAGGAGTGAGCTCTTGCTCAGTGAGTTCATGCAGGATTTGGTTGTTTAAAAGAGTCTGGGACCTCCCGAATTCTCTCTCTCTCTCTCTCTTGCTCCCAATCTCACCAGGTGACCTGCCTGCTCCCGCTTCACCTTCTGCCATGACGGGAAGCTTCCTGAGGCCTCTCACCAGGAGCAGATGCCAGCACTCAGGTTCCTGTCCCCCCCTGCAGAACAGTGAGTCAATTAAACCTCTTTTCTCCATCAATTCCTCAGTTTCAGGTGTTCCTTTACAGTCATGCAATTGGACTAATACATCACTCCAATCTCTGCCTGTCTTTGTGTGTCCTCTCCTCATCTTATAAGAACATCCGTCATTGGATTTAAAGCCCACCCTCATCCAGGATGACTTCAACTTACTTAGAATTACAAGGACTCTTATTTCCAAATAAGGTCACATTCTGATGTTCTGGGAAGACATGAACTTGTGGGGGCGGGGAATCCCTATTCAACCTACTATAAGATTTTAGGCAAGGGATGGGTATAATGAGATTAATGTTTCAAAAACAGGGTTCTGGTTGGACTGTGAGGAATGGATTCGAGTGAGGAAGAGAGGAAGCAGGAGTGAGCCAGGACACTTGGAGGATGATGGGGGCCAGGCTGGGCTGGGGGAGGTGGAGAGAAGGGATAGATTTGGAATCTGTTTTGGAGGTCGAGGGGACATGATAGGCACCAGATGGATGTAAAGGGTAAAGGAGAGGGGTAAAGATCGCCACCCAGTTGCCTGGACACCATACATACTTTGAGAGCATGAGACAAGCCCCTTCTTCCCCCAGCACAGACGAGGTGCTCACTAAGCACCTGCACAGTGACAGATGGCTCAGGGCAAACACTTCCGGTGCCAGAGCAGGTATCTGAGTTGTAGCACACATGGCCTCTTTCTCCACTTTGCAGCCGACACTTCCAGGCTCAGTCTCTGACTTGGACAGGGGCTTCCACCCAACCAGAGAGGCAGAAGCTGACCTGTCCTCCCAGGTCCTCCCCCAGATCGCCTTCCTCTGTTTTCAGAGCACCCCTGGGGACCTCTGGCTAGCAGGTGGGTGAACGGTTGTTGTTGCCATTTCCGCAGCAACTTAGGTCCAATTTCATTCTGTCCATACCCTCTCCACTCTCCCACCACTGGAGTATTTCATAGTAAATCTCTGACATCATCTCATTTCATCCATAAGTATCTCAGCAGGCAGCTCTAAAGGATAATGACTCTTTAAAAAAAAAACGTAATCACAATCCCATTATCACACCTAAGCACATCAACAGTAATTCCAGTCAGTGTTCAATGATCAATTGCCTCAAAAAATTTTTTTTTTACCAGTTGGTTTGTTCAACTCAGCATCCAAATTAAAATCCACACATCGCATGTAGTTTCATTTGACCTGCCCCCCTCAGACCACAGGACCTTCGGGGTAGAAGCCCAGGTTTATGTCTAACTTCACTGGAGCAGAGCTGATATGTGGTAAGTCATTCATAAATCGGGGCTGAACAACAGAAGGAAGAAGGAGGAGAATGCTGGCTCCTCAGACCTGTTAAGGATCCTGACAGGAAAGACCCAAAGTCAAAATATGGGCAACAGAAGGAGGTAGCAGGAGGAAATTGAAGTACAGACATTAAAAGAAATTCTGTCTGTGCTGAAGGCTTCTTTGAAGCTTTGACAAGGAGAAACACTTGCTCTTTGCTCCTTGCCTGCTCTTTGATAAGTAGCCTTGAAGCAGTTTTGTAACCTTAAGAGGAGCCTGTGTCCACCAGAAAGTGGAAAGCAGTGGTTTTTGAGAAGTGGCCCAGGGAGAAGAGAAAAGCCCAAAGGCACATACACATGTGTGCACACATACACAGGCACACTGGCACACACACCCACATACACAGAGGTCAGCAGGCTGCCTGTGATCTGTGCTTAAGACACTGCCACTACAAAAACTCAGACCTGAATCTGCTCAAGACTCCCAATTCAAGTTCTAGGTTACAGGAAATACAGGGGACAGAGGAACATGCTAAACAGGTCCCCAGGGATACAAACAGCAAATGTGAGGTATGGAAACCACAGAAGAGATGACCAGATTGTGTAAACAATTACATTGTAAGGAAAGAAAGAGGGAGAGAAACTATAGCTCAAATGAAACTAC
Organism: Hylobates moloch; assembly: GCF_009828535.3. Lineage (NCBI taxonomy): Eukaryota > Metazoa > Chordata > Mammalia > Primates > Hylobatidae > Hylobates > Hylobates moloch. Next base: position 21,323,602 of record NW_026652278.1, on the reverse strand, counting down.
TTGCAGTGTGTGGACTTTATTTGGATCCTGAGTTGAACAAACAAACTGGTAAAAAAAAAAATTGAGGCAATTGGTCATTGAACACTGATTGGAATTACTGTTGATGTGCTTAGGTGTGATAATGGGATTGTGATTTTTTTTTTAAAGAGTCATTATCCTTTAGAGCTGCCTGCTGAAATACTTATGGATGAAATGAGATGATGTCAGAGATTTACTATGAAATACTCCAGTGGTGGGAGAGTGGAGAGGGTATGGACAGAATGAAATTGGCCCTAAGTTGGCGACTGTTGAAGATGGATGTTGGGATCATGGTACTTTATTGTTCTCTCCACTTTTGTACATGTTTGAAATTTTCCATGTTGAACAGAAATTAAAAACAAAACAAAACAAACAAAAACAAAACTCTACCCAGGGAACTCCCAGCTCTACCACTGACTGGCTGAGGCCCTCCCAACCATTCCTGGCTTCCCTGAGCCTCGGTGTCCCCAGGGTAGGGGCTCCTGCCTTGCAGGGAGTAGTGTCTAGCAAGAACTCCATCCCTGTTCATTATTTCTGCTATTTGTTTATGAGTGTTTACTCTCTGTTTCTCTTGGGACAGTCTCAAAGGAGCATCAAATTAATGGATTATCCTCCAACAGGGCACAGGTATTTTTTGCTTCCTCCAAGAAGCTTGCCTGATACCTGACTCGGCTGAAGTGGGCGACTCCCCAAGATCATCCTGACACTCTGCAGGGGCATCCCCCATTAGACTGAGCTGTCCTCGGCACCTAGCATGCCGTAAGCACTCAGTAAGTACTATTTGACCAACCAAATGCATGAACTCTGCATCCCTGGCTTTTCAGGACGCCACTTTACTGAAAGAACTCCAAAAGATATGATGCAGAAATCTGCCTTCTCAGCATTACTCTGTCTCTGCTTTGCTGTGTGGCCCTGAGCAAGAATCTCAACCTCTCTGAGCCTCTTAAGTCACTCTTCCTGATGGCCATGCTGTGATAGGAAATGGATGGAAATCTGACCGTTGCCCATTGCCTCCCAGTTTCAGGTGCATCTGCCTTTGTAACACAATATTGCCTGGGGGCGAGGCCTGTACTGAAGGGAACTGCCCAAATGCCCAGCCCGAAGCAGCTCCCATGGCCTCAGCTTGAAAGGTGCCACCACATCCAACCCACCCACCTCTCCTCTCTGCTAGATTCCCTCGTGGTCCACAGAGACTCAGCACCAAGTCCTCGGTCTCTCAACGACTTTCATCAATAAGACTCTCATTGTGATAAAAATCACTCACCGATGACATTTAAGAACAAATAGATTAACATTTCAGACAAGCCCATAACACAACAAACCCCATGAGGGATCCGTTTCAGACAGGGCAATTGGCTGCTAGAAACCACCAAGTAAGCGACGTCCTCTGACTGCCAGAATTGCAGCTTTAACAGCTGGGAGAAGAAAACACAGCCTGCCAATGTGATTTTACCAATGGTCCAGCATGCCTATAACCCATGTTAGTATGGCTGAAAACCCACACAAGAACTTCGGGCAGCTCCATACCCAGGTGAACAATATTCAGAGATGCTGGTGGTGACAATCACATGAACTGCAACTTATGCAGATTATGACACCTGCACCTGCACCTGCACCTGCAGCAGTGGAGACCTTCATGGATCCTGCGGGGTACACAGGCCCCCAGCAGCTCTGGGTCCTCGGCCCAGGACACAGAGGAAAGGCCCAGCCCAAGGCTGTGGCTGAACAGTGTCTGGACAGAAGGGCACAGCTGTTTGGGGGGATCTGATGGCCGGTCCCCCTGGATCCTCCAGAGAGCTTCGCAGGCGATACCACAGCTAAAGGCCAGAATGGAATAAGGAAAACATTTCCCCTCCGTTCCCTGGCCCAGAACAGCCTGGAGGAAAGGGCTTTAGGGGCCAGGAGCAGAGCCAGCTTCCTGGGTTGGTTTCCTAGTTCTAGAACACTGGCAGCCCAGGTGGCTACTGGACCAAACCCTTGTTTAATGTGGCTCTCCTGTGCCTGTCTGAATCCTTCCCCAAGCTTCCAAGACCAGCTCACTGCCCTCTCTTTCCTCTACACCCAGCATCCCCAGCCTCCCAGCTCTGCTCTGATCCCATTTTGCACACCAGCTGAGCCTTCTCACCCACTCACTGTTCCCGGGGCTCTACTGCCACTCTGCATAGCAGCTGCCAGGGCCAATGCCCAGCATGCACACAGGTGCAGTGGATTTGAAGAGTACCTACTCAGTACTCTACCTACCTCAGTACCTACCCTGAGTACCTACTCAGTACCTACCTGTACCTACTCAGTACCTACCCTGTACTGTAGTACTCAGTACCTACCCTGAGTACCTACTCAGGGTCCAGTGAGGCCCTAAGGAAATAGAGAATAAACAAAATACGCAAAGACAAGCTCTCTTCCCCTAGCAAACTCTCCCTCCAGGGAGGAGGCCATAGGAACCAGAGGCTCCAGGGCAGGCAGACCCAGCTGCACATAGCAGCTCAGGAGTCCCTCTGGTGCTCATCACAGCTGCCTGAAGTCCCCAGGTCTAGCTGGAGGTCTCATTCTGGCAAACATGGGGCCAGTGTTGGGTTGGGAGATACCCAAGGAAATGCAGCCCCATTGGAGCAGCAGAGGGGAGCAGGGAGCTCAGGGGATGCAAGGCAGAGGATTCCAGGTACAGGGTGCTTCTGAGGCCCTGAGATGCCCCAAACCTCTTCCATTCTCAGCTGTCTTCCCAGCCAGGTCCCAAAACTCCAGGCTGCATTGCAGGGTGCTGGCGCCCTCTAGTGGACGAAATGGCAGGTGCCCCCCCCCCCCCGCCCCCCGACACCGGCTCCTCTACTGAGGAAGGAGGATTCAAGTTCCCAGGCAGGCACCAGCCCAGAGCAAGACTGTGCAGTACAGGACACTTGCTTCCGGCCCCAGCGTCCCTCCCCTTGTCCCTTCTCAGCATTTCCCCCTTCTTCCCACAGATCTCAGACACAAAGCCACGCATTCTCCCTCCCGCTCTTCCCCAGTTTGCTTTGCCAATCTTATGTCTACCAATGTGTGAAATTTACACTGTAAATGAATAATAAGGGATAATATGGTGGGTTTTTTAGGTGCAGCTGGTACAGTCTCTGTTAGGAGTGAAGTTCCAATATGGTGATTTAGACATTAAAGACGTATTTCTAGGCGGCATGTGAGGCACCACTTTCCCCTTCTGAGAGGAAGTAGGCCTCTATACCATATGACTTGAAATCAGGAGCATTCCACTTTTCAAAGGCCAAGGTATAACCAGTGGACCCTATAGGGGAGTGAGGGGGATCCTGAGCTCACTGCCTAAGCAACATCCGAGACCACCAAGTGGGCTTGGAGTCCCCTAGGCACAGCAATGGAGGGCGGAGGAGAAAAGCAATGACTCGCCCTCACCCTCACTCTGCAGCCACTGGAGGCATCCCTAGGTGCTCCCAAGACAGCAGGTGGCATGTGGCAAGAGAAGCCCATCCAGACCCATTGGCACCCATTTCTCCAACAATATCAAATCCCTATGCTTGTCAGAGAGGCCACTTCCCCATATCCCAGGAAAAGCTTTTTAGGAGACACAACAGTGAATCAAGCACAGTTCCTGCCCTCGAGGAGTTGGGAGGCCATTCATCGAGTGTCAGATCCAACTGCCAATCTCACACTGCCCCTCCTGTGCTGTGCTGCACTAGAGCTGTCAAACACATCACACTTTACCTCCCAGACTGCACCCCTCAGAACCTCTCAGAACCCCTCCCTCACTGTGCTCTGGAGGCAGCTGTCCTCCACCCCACCCCAAGCCACTGGAGTTTACCTTGACAGTGTGCCCTATCCCTGTATGGTGGAGAAGGCCTGCTCACCGGTCTCCAGAATGCTCAAATCCACCCACTTCTCTGCATCCCCACCCAAGCTACCAGCATCTCCTTCTGGACTATGGTTTCCTTTCCTTCCCTTCCACTTGGGACACTGTATACAGATCAGCAGAGGGAAAAAAATGCACTTTAAAAAGCTTGAGTCTTCATTACTTTCCTTCAACAGCTTCCCTACCTGGCCCTCTGGCATCCCTCTCAGCTCAGACGCTGCCTTCAGCCTTGATATGGTTTGACTGTGTCCCCACCCAAATCTCATCTTGAATTGTAGCTCCCATAATTACCATCTGTTGTGGGAGGGACCCGGTGGAAAATAACTGAATAGGGGCACTTTCCCCCATACTGTTCTCGTGATAGTGAATAAGTCTCACAAGATCTGAAGGTTTTATAAGGAGTTTCCTCTCTCGCTTGGCTCTCATTCTCTCTTGTCTGCCACCATGTAAGATGTGCCTTTTTCCTTGATTGTGAGGCCTTCCCAGCCACGTGGAACTGTGAGTCCATTAAACCTCTTTTTCTTTAGAAGTTACCCAGTCTCAGGTATGCCTTTGTCAAAGGCACGGAAACGGACTAATACAAGCCTTCTCTCAGCTTCTCCATCAGCCCAGTCTCTTCCCGCCTTAGGGTCCTCCTCACGCCATCCCCTCTGCCAGGGCAGCCCACTCCCACCCCACTAGCCTCTTGCCAACCTGGCTGTTTCTCAGTCTTGAGGCTTGGCTGAAACACCACCTTGCTCAGAGAAGCCTCCCCAGCCGGCACCCCACAACACACAACCACAGCACCCATGGGTTCCCCACATTGCCCTTGTGGCAAACTGTGATTGTTTTCCTTACACTGTTTACCTTTAGGCCCATCTCATCAGCTGGAATGGAAGCTCAAGGAGAGTTGAGATGTTGACTTCATTCACCATTGTATCCCTGGCATCTTGCCACACACAGTAGGTGCTCAGCAAACATTAGAATGAAAGAATAAATGAAAGGGCCCAGCACCATAGAAGCAATGCAATGAGGGTTCAGAGGAGGAAGCAATCACTTACGGGTTGGGGTGGAGAATAAGATTTGAACATGCAGAGGTGAGGAATAAGAAACTGCAGAAGCAAAGGCACGGGGTGGGGTGTGCCTGAAAAAGCACTGAGTGCAGTGAACAGGGAGGGCCAGGGAAAAGTAGGTGTTCTTGGAGAGCTCTGACAGTGATTGAAGGAGGAGCAGAAAGGCTCAGGGAAGTTGGGCTGCAAGGCAGAGGTGGGCAGAGAAACTGGAGAGAAGGCGATAAAATCAGCAGAGACAATTTGACAGAGTGACCAGAGCCTGGACCAGCACAGGGGACGGGCGGATGTGAAACCCAGGCAGAGGTGACAGGGCCTGTCTCCTGGCAGGGGACGGGCTGCCTTGGGTCCCCATCAATCCACATCCCTGTGCCTCTAGGCTGCAGACAGGAAACAGAGGCTAGATGGAAACCTTGGGCTCCCTGAGCCATGCCCATTGCTGCCACTTTTACCCCACTTCCCACCCCATCTGCATTTCTGTCTCTCCTTTCCTTTCCTCCACTTGAAGAATCCATCCTGAGGTCTCATTTCTGGCCATCAGTGATAAGCTGCAGTTGCTAAGAAGCACCCCAGGAGGCGTCCACCTGGTCCCAGGGTCTGGGCGGAGGCCACACCTTTTTTCCAGTCCTGGGCCTGGTACCCCTTGATGAAATCTGACCGCCATCTAGTGGACAGAGTTGGAATGCGCAGTGTGGCCACACCCTGCATCCTGGTCCAGGCAGGGCCTGATAAGCATCGGGAAATTCATGACCAACAGGAAGGCTGAGGAGGCTGGTGAACCCAACACCACTAGTCCTGCACACGGATGCCCCTGTTTACGCGGTGGTTTCAATATGCTGGCCAAAGGAGCCAGTGGGCAGGCAGGGGTAGACAAGCAGTGGCTCCTGCAGAAAGTGTGCAGACTCATCTGGAAAAGGGCAGGCCTCTCAGCAGAGCTAATGTGTATAAAGCGTTTACCATGTGCCACACTGGTGCTAAATGCTTCATGCATGCTCATTACTTCATTTGATCTCCTATCAGGTGGCAGTGACTAAGCAAAAAGCAGGCACAAGGTTCATGTGGCTGGTAAGTGCAGAGCAGGGATTTGAACCCAGGCACCCTTAGCCAGATTCTGAATCATAAAGCTATAAACCCCTGGACGGCAGTCACATGCAAAGGCAGTTAAGCCAGAAGGCATTTAGGTAGGAAGCTGCCCCCAGACCATGCACCAGACTCTAGCTGCTCGAAACTCTCGTCTGTTGGTAGTTCAGAGCTCTGTACTGGAAGAAGGCTGTGAAAATGGACTTGCCCATGACCTTCCAGGTTGTGGCTTTCTATTATCCTGAGGCCCCTGACGTGAGATTGGCCTACCCATCACACTCAACAGCAATGTGTGCCTCCCCACTTCAAATAGTTATAGCCCCTTTACCCTGGAACGGGTGGGTTTAATTCCTAAGGCAGACACATGGGTCCTGGGAAGCGGGCTTTACTTTTTTTTGGTAAAGTCCCACATTCTAGTGCATTACCTTCCTTCTCCTTCCCCTCATCTCGAAACCCATATCCAAATGTATTGTGGGAGGGGTACTTAGTATACCCATATCATGAAATCCAGACATCCAGGAAGGAAATCAAGGTCAAGGAAACTTGGGGTTCAGTGGGAGGAGTTGGAGGTTGAGTGCCCACCGACCAAGCTTCCCCTAAGAGCTTGAGGAGTTTCCCAAGACCCACTCATTCTGCTTCTCTATCTGTAAAATGGGAAGTGGCTAGTCGTGCCTGTAAAGCTGTTAGCCCAATGACTGGCAATTAGTTCTTGCTCAATATATATTACTTTACCTTTAACCTGAAAAAAAAAACAAATTGTCCATCTGCTTTCTTTTTTTCCATTTTAAATAAAGATAGGCATTTGGAGACATTGCTTTCTATTTTGGAAAAAAGAAAAGTGTATGTCCAATAATTAACAACCCCTGACCCTTGGTGTGAGAACCAATTGGGTAAGGGGAGTGTGGCACATGAAAAGACACACGCCCCATCCAAATGCTCTCTGTTCACTAGCAACCCCTTACTCCACGCTGGAGCACAGGCCCAGGGCCGTCAGGTCTTCTTACAGATTTAACAAAAGCTAGAATTTTACAGAAAAATTTTCTGACATCTGAAGCATTGACCTCATTTCTTTGAAAATTTAAAGTTATCAAAGTAGCTTTAAATAACTAAAGCTACTTTAATTATTTACAGTAGCTTTAGTGATGTGATGTGATGGGTGGGCCATCTGTCTGGAGCCCACAGGTCACCACTATGTGTGGCCACGCACAGGATTTGCATATTATCACTTAAGAGTTTTGTTAAATTTCACTGTTGGGGCCAGGCACAGTGGCTCATACCTGTAATCCCAGCACTTTGGGAGCTGAGACAGTCAGATCACTTGAGGTCAGGAGTTCGACCTCAAGTCGAGGCCTGGAGGCCTGGCCAACATGAGGAAACCCCATCTCTACTAAAAACACAAAAATTGATCGGGCATGGTGGCGTTCACCTGTACTCCCAGCTACTCAGGAGGCTGAGGCAGGAGAATCACTTGAACCCAGGAGGCAGAGTTTGCAGTGAGATGAGATTGCACCACTGCACTCCAGCCTGAGTGACAGAGTGAGATTCTGCCTCAAAGAAACAAAAAGCAAAAAACAAAACTGTCTGGTGAACTGTTGAAGGGATTCCTGTCCCCACTCTCTGGTTCTTGCCCTTCCTTCAAGGCTCAATTAAAAACTAACTCTGATATGAGACCTCCCTCAATCACCATCCAAATCTCCAACTACAATATTGTTAGGTAACTTTTCTTGGATAAAGTCCTGTGTCCCCTGAGAGCCAGAGGGCTGCCCCAGGTGAGGCCATGGTTGGCCCTTTGAATCTTCTGCCTTCTCTAGGCTCTGTGAATGTGGGTTGATGATGGTAATAACCCTCCCCAAATACCTCCCACCCTGAATCCTAATCTCTCTAAGCATATTTGATCATCTTTCTTCCTGGCAACCAGCAAAGGAACCAGGGCAGTATTTCCAGATCACTCCTCATCACCAACTTCTGGCAGGGACCTCAAACCTGGAATTAGAAATATCAGCTTCCCTCTCTCTCCCTCTAATTGTTCCGCAACCTGGAGTGACACTGAATTGGTTAGTGCAACTTAGCAGTCTTTGGAAACACTAGCTGTTGACGTGGCTTTGTGGCTCAGCATCTTTTTCTGTTTTTTTTTTTTTTTTTTTTTTTTTTTTAGTCTCTGTTTCCCTTGCTGGGGTACAGTGGCGCGATCTCGGCTCACTGCAGCCTCTGCCTCCCGTGCT
>NW_026652278.1:21171725-21314983 GCF_009828535.3 Hylobates moloch | reverse complement strand
TTTGTGGCTCAGCATCTTTTTCTGTTTTTTTTTTTTTTTTTTTTTTTGAGATGAAGTCTCTGTCGCCTAGGCTGGAGTACAGTGGCGCGATCTCGGCTCACTGCAGCCTCTGCCTCCCGTGCTCAAGCGATTCTTCTGCCTCAGCCTCACGAGTAGCTTAAATTACAGGCATGCGCCACCATGTCTGGCTAATTTTCATATTTTTAGTGGAAATGGGGTTTCTCCATGTTAGCCAGGCTGGTCTTGAACTCCTGATCTCAAGGGATCCACCTGCCTCAGCCTCCCAAAGTGCTGGAATTAAAGGCGTGAGCCACTGCGCCCAGCCAGTTCAGCATCTTGTCTGATGAATAGTCATGAGGCCTGTCTTAATTTGGGTCTCCCTAAAAGCTGCCAGAGAGACAAGAGTTTGGCTGCAAGTCATTTATGTGCGAGCTGATGCCAGGAAGGCCAGTTAGGGACTGGGACAGGGAGACACAGAGGGGAAAAGCCAAGAAAGGGGTGCTCATGAGTAGGTCACTGATGAGGGCAACTGGAGCATCATCCCACCCACAGGGACCCTCCAAAGCATGCCCTTGAGGGGCAGAGAAGGTGGGCTGTTTATCCCCCAGCTCTCACCTCTGAGGTGTTAGCTCCCAAGCACCAGAGGCAGAAACCAAGAACATCCTCCACAGAGAGACCCAGGAAGAGAGGGGGTGCAGGAACATCCGCATCTGTCCTCCAGGGTGGCTGAGGGGAGAGAGGTAGGGCCTACAGAATCTACTGCAAAACTCTGCCTCAAAAGTCCAATTCTGTGACCGAAGCCCACCTTTACACCTAAATTACACTGCAAAGCACCTCACACTGGTTCAGCAGGTTTTTCTAACGCTCCCGCGCTAGACATGGGGTCAGTCATTGTTATTAGCCCTAATTAACAAAAGGGAGAGATCAAGTGTGTGCCCGAAGTCATATAACCAATTACTAACTCTACTTTGCAGACTCGATGACCTTCATATTACTAAAGACCTTGCCAGGGAGTACTTTAAATAGCAAAGCATTTAATCCTTTAAAATCATGTTGTAATTTTTAAAGTTGATTTCCTAGGAGCTTTTTGGGAATTCACCTGGTGTGGGGTATCTCCTGTCTCTGTGTGCCTGGCCTGGCTACAGTAACTCCATATTCAGTATCTACCAAGTCCTAGCCCCTCACAATGCCATGAGACCCAGATGTCTTTCTGACAGTTACTCTTTCAACCTCTACATTTCACCATTATGTAAAATTATTTCCTGGGCCCTGACAAGATTTTATCTTTAATAAAACTGAATTAAAACAGCAAGCACAGGCACACCATTTCAGCTGACCCTCCTGGTTCAAAAGATTAGAATAAAGAAGTGCAACGAATTGTCACGAAGAGAAAGAACTAAATGCAAGGTTGTTGCCAATAAAAACTAAGTTTCATCCTGACCAGAAACAATGATTGTGTTCCATTGCCCATTTTAGATATACTCTCCAAATTTAATTTCTTGCCTTGTGTCTGCAGTGAGAGGGAACTTCTATGGGAGAATGTTAAGGAGGCTAGAAGCCTCCTACAAAACAGATTGTACAAAAATTCCTGGCAGGGCACGGTGGCTCATGCCTGTAATCCGAGCACTTTGGGAGGCCAGGGTGGGTGGATCATGAGGTCAAGAGATTGAGACCATCCTGGCCAACATGGTGAAACCCCGTCTCTACTAAAAGTACAAAAATTAGCTGGGTGTGGTGGCACGCGCCTGTAGGCCTAGCTACTCGGGAGGCTGAGGCAGGAGAATTGCTTGGACTTGGGAGGCAGGGGTTGCAGTGAGCCAAGATCAGGCCACTGCACTCCAGTCTGGGCGACAGAGGGAGACTCTATCTCAAAAATAACAACAATAACAAAATCCTGACCCGGAGGCAGAAAGACACTTTGTGTAAAAACAAACAAATGAAAAAACAGCCTGTAGTTTAGAGCCTTAAAGCATGATGTAGTTTTGGCCCTGTTAATATCATTACTGTCCCAGGATTGCAGGTTTGGAAGTGATCCATTCGGTGTCTTGGAGGGGAGAGGTCTCTCCTGACTGCAGAAGGAGGGGGCCAGGACCACAGCCTGCACAGTGAGGGAGGACAGGGTGGAAGTGCCACCTGTTTCCTCAGCCACAAGAGAAAAGTAAGTTTTCCAACCCAGTGAACACAGTGGGAGACTTCAAAGTGAACCTGACTAAAGCTCACTTCGTGCTCAAAACACTTCCCAAATAAGTGCCATCTCCAGATTCTGTTTCAAAGTTAGTTGTTCTCTCTTCCAGACATGGACCCACCATGTGGGATGCTTAGAGAGTGGATGCTAAGTGACTCCACTGAGCATTTGTAAAACACAATGCTGAAGATCAAGTTGGAAAACCAGCCACACCGCTTGCCAACACCATGACCCTGAGAAATTGCTCACATTCAGGTTACTATTAGGGTTGTTTAGGACCATGATCAGCATGGTGTCTGGAGCATACAATAAAAATACTACCCTATGCTAAGTTGCTGAGTGTGGCTCTGTGCCATAACAAATTTGCAATAAGCGGTAGCACATTCTGGCTATTTTCAACCTCAAAGACTCCCCTCCTGCTCAACTCTGTGCATGAACATTTTAAGAGATCTTCAGCAAAGCCCTTTGCTCACTTTCTCTTCCCCCATCCTGAGGATGTTTTCCTAAGCACTGTTTTCCCTGTGCTTTTGTCAATTGCTCCTAGATGAAGGTTCCTTGGGCTTGCAAACTCCAGAAAGAAGCATGTCACAATGATCAAGAGAAAATGTGAACTCTGTGTTAACAGTCTTTAGCAAACTACTTCACCCCTGAGTCTCAGTTTCATCGCTGGTAGGATGGGGCTAATAGTATCCACCCCAGAGGACTGAGATGATACATACAAAGTGCTTAGCACAGTGCCTAATAATAGAAGCACAAGTCAGTCCTAGATATGTCTGCCACGCTGTTTTGCTGGAGCCAATTAACTTCCGTCCAGTCCACATCATTATGCCATTTGCCAAGCTTCACATCAAACACATGCATGATTCGACTTTGCTGCAGGAAAACTTGGTCATTTTACTGACTTGTCTGTGTTCCATTTGGCTGGTGTTGACAGGACTGTGTCAAACAATGTTGCTTCTGGTCTAAATTCTATCAACTTACTGTGTGAGCACTGGTAATCTTCTCTTCTGTAAAACTTGGAGGCAGAATATTGGGTGACCCTTAATTTCCCTCTGAAGGATGCAGAAGCTTCCTCAGAGCTAAACTTTCTATCCTATGATTCTTTGACATCTTAAAAAGACTGTCTGGCTGGGGAGAGACTGCCCCTCCTGGCACTAGCCAATTCTTAGAGATAACAAAGGACTCAGCCAGGAGCCTACTCTGATATACACACTAATTAATCCAGAGCCATTCCTTCTCAATCTGGCCCATACACCCTCGTAAGCAATATTCCTCTACCTAACTCATCCCAGGGACTGATACCAGAAAACTAGGTACCACTCCTATAGTTTAGAGCCCAATGAAATTATCCAGACTATTCAATTATCAATCCTAAACAGTTCACACTGCCCTGCCCTGCCTTTCCCTCAGAAGCATCAATAAAGGCTCTGACACAAGCCCCCACCTCGCTCCTGTCTTCTGCCTCCTGACCACCCCTGTGTCTTTCCCACGTGGCCCTGTGTGGTGTGTCCCATGCCTCCTGTCTCTACGACCTGTGACTGTAACAAATCGTGTCTCTTCTGTGGCCACACCTGACTGGCCATCACATGAAAGCATACAAAACACACACAGTTGTTTCACACTTGATGGCCTACAAAACACTTCCACCTTCATTAAACCTAATTTCATCTTCAAAAATCCACTGTGCATTTGCTCCTATGCCATATGGAGAACAACCATGTCCACAGAAGTGATGTGACCAGCTCAGAGTCTGTATGCACACAAGAGAGCCAGCTCTCAGTCCTAGATTTACTGACCAAGGGATCAGTTTAAAGGACTGTGTAAAGCTCACACACAGAATTCAACTCGGGCAAGCCTCCTTTTCATAGATTGAGGGCTGAGAAGCACCTCAACGCCAAACTTTGTGGTGTAAGTCACCCAACTGCATGGGAGCTATGCCAGCATCTACAGAGATGGCTAGGCAATGACAAGGCTCAAGGAGCCATTTCCCATTGTAGAAAGAAACATCTCCAGGTACATAAAGGATCTAAGCACTGTTACCTGAAAGCCCAGCTCTGTCCCGTTTACTTGATCACTTTAACACATCCTGGAGGAAAAGCCACTTTAGAAGGGCGTTTATCACCCATGCCTTCTCCCTCATTTTTACTTCCGGAGTATACTGTGCAGAACTGTGAAATGCCCGATTGTGCCAAGTGTCTAGAGCAAGGGTGCTCAAACTTCATGTGTATCACAATCACCTGAGGACTTGTTAAAATACATATTGCTGGTCTCTGGGTTGGGGCTCAAAGTAGTTGCATTTCCAACAAATTGCCCAGGTGATACTGAAATTGCCCAGGTGATACTGAAATTGCCCACGTAATACTGAAATTGCCCAGGTGATACTGATGCTGCTTGTCTGGTAAGCACACTTGACAATCACTGGTCTAGACAGAGCCACCGTATTCCATGGCTCCTTAAAATCCTCACTGTGGGCCCCGTGCTGTTCTACTTTTCCCTTGTTAGGCGAAGGGAGTCAGCACTCTCTTCACCACCACGCACACCTGGAATCATGAAATAGAAGCAGGATGTTTGCCCACCATTTCAACAATGGAGAAATAATAAAGCAGGTAAATTGGGCCTCGAACCCTCCAAAAGTAGGAGAAGAGATGGGCTTTGTAGGATTCTCTCTCTGAGAGAGATTACTTGGGGACAATTGGGCTATTTCTGAGCTCTCCCCAACAAGTGCTAAGATTGGTTCAAGAAGCAGAAGTTAGATGTTTTATAGTGCATAAACATTTCCTTACAAGTAAACTCAAAGACTTAAAATTCTCAGGTGATAAAAACCTGAATATATATTCTTAAGATAGCTTCGTTCTCAATTCCAGCAGGATTCCTTGTCACTAGCAGCTGCAGAGCCCATGGATACAGCAACCATATAGTCTATTATGCACACCTAGACTCTTCTAAGAGTCAAAGAGGGCATTGTTAATAATTACAAAGAAAAAAGAGGGTATGGGCATAGGATTAGCCCACCAGTAAGGAGTGAGAAACAAGGTGAAATACACACTCAGGCATGCTACCTCTGCTCTTGCCTTAGGGAGTCACCTCACTTCTACTAAGTTCTGTATGAAGTATCTTGGCTATGTAGGTTGGGAACTTTCAGCAGGTGGTTGAGGGTGTGTCCACTTGTGTTCTTTCCTTTCTGATTGTCCACCAACCTGCAAGACAAAAGAGGCAAGATGTTTTCCCAGAGGGCTGGAAATTGCGTTTGTCCACTCATTTACTCTAATCACCTGTCATAGGTAGCCCACTGCCAGCAGCAAATGCTAGTTTGTTTTGATACACACTTTCTTTGACATGGGCACAGGAGTGAGTCAGATGTCAAAGGCTGACCCAGACGTGTTCATTGCCTAGTTAAACATCACCAGTCTTCATCAGATACTTGCCTCAAGCTCTAGTCCTGCCTAAGTCAGGTGACCAAGGTTAGCTTTCTCTCCCCTGGGGACTGCCTACTAGCTCCTCCTGGAAGGGGCACCTTGAAACTGGTACTTTCATGCTTCTTTTTCCTAGGCCAAAAGATACAAACTGGCAGTTGGCAAGATAGAAATGTCCTGGAAAGGCAATTTACTTGATTCATATATGTTGTTGGACCATTGTGTAAAAATTAGATGCTTTCACATAAAAATACAAATTCCAGATTATATTGAAAACATTTTTTTTTTTTCAAATCAGAGGATCAGGCAACACCACCAGGACTATCTGGTAAGGGATGGGAGGCGAGGAAGTGTTGGAGAAGCACGGAGTCGTGACGGTAGACAGGAGACAATAGGGCCATGGAAACTGAGGGGGCAAGAGAAGCCAGGTAGGGGTGTCAACACCACAAGTGCCCTTGTACATGTCAAGGAGGTACGTTGGAATTTTACTAGCTAGGTGTGTAGAAGACAGCAAGGGCTTAAAAAGGAAAATGATAGGACTAAAATTAGAGAGTAGACTAAACAACAAGAGATGAGACTTCAAAATTAACATCCACTTACCTAGTGGCTGTAAAAGTTAGAATTTAGCTACAATAAAAGGAAGGTAACCTCTGGCAGCAGCAAGAGAGTTGCTAATGCAAAGACTGAATGTGCCAGAGTAAGGGCACAGTCACGGCAACATCAGAGGAAATCAAAAGCGTTCAAGTAGAAAGTTTAGGGAGAGAGGCTGGCTGGAGAACGGATGGGATGGTCTTGGGCGTCAATCAGTTTCACAGCCACATCATGCATCCAAAGGACACGGACGTCATCAGCAGGCACACATTTACTACGGTTCCCAAAAGGAACACTCTGGAGATCAGGCTGTATTTGAGAACTTTCAAAGAATCCACAAAATCTGTGCTCTGATAAAAGAAATAATATTCTTGTCAAAAAAGTAAACTAATATTGTTTGAGCAACTGTGATAAACTAGTGGAGAAAACACTTTTTATAAACTTAAATATGTAAAAATACAACAAAAAGCACCAAGCTTAAAGAAATCTTTATAAAAACCCACAGAATCTCCCTAGAATATGAATATTTACTAAATAAAAGGAGAGCAATATCTAAGAAGAAGACCTACATCTCCAAATGCTTGATCAAATTTGGAAAGCTGTGGATCAATAATAAAAGCATGAACTGTAGGTTCACACATTTATGTAAGATATCGTTAAGCATTTTAATAAGTTGCTATATAAAGTCAGAAAACAATAATTGTTCATATAATGAATTATGTAGGAAACTGTTTTAAATACAAATCAAACACATCAAGAATATGTTCAATTTTTGGTTTATTAAAACAAAACTACATTTTCTGTGTTTCTTGCAATACAATAACAAGCCAGCATTTCCAAGTATGTTTTGCTCACAAAATCGCAGTTATTTCACAGTACCTTATAGTAATTCTTTTCACAACAGTCTTAACATTTCTTTGTACAACAGGCAAACAGTTTAATACTTTCCCTCAAGACATTTCAGAGCTTTAGATGTTTAGAAATAAGGTCAAGAATCTCTTTCAAATGCAATCATTAGTTTGTATTAAACTAAAATGCCAGACGGCAAGTCTCAGGTTTCTAAAAAGAGTTTTAAAAAACAGGTTTACAGCCCATAGTAAGTCCTATAAACCTCAACGATAGGTCCTCTCATGTCTAAACACTACAACTATCTGTGGATAAAAATCTGCATTCAAATGTACAATACTTTCTTCTAGATCTGAATTAAAACCTTATTTACCCCAATTCATCCATGTATTCTGATACGTTCAGTGAAAAAGCCAGGATCATTGGGGCTGTTCTTTCTATCAAAGGAAAGAGCGCCGATCACCTACATTATAATTTTCTGTGCTTATTTTCTGTAGGGGAGGAAATACACATCTATTCAACGCCACACTGGATGTTACAAAATACATGCATATTCCGCCCCAGTGCCATCGGTTCATTACCGTTTTGTCTCCTTAAAGAACTATCTAACATAGTGTTTCCCAAAATGTTCTCCACAGGACATTAGTGAGAGGTTCATAAGTATCCCAAAGGAGAAAAAGGTCCTGGTGTCAAAATAGTTTGGGCAATGCTGGGTTAGACAGTTTTTCACTGCCGGATGCCAAGCCCTTACTGCGCTAAAGTGCATTGTAAGTTTCCATGTGCAAACTTAGTTTCCCAGCAACACCATTTCTATAAAACACTGATGAACATCTCACAGAGCACTCATATTACATGGAGTGCTATGGGAAATGCATTTCCCCGTCCAGGTTACTGTCAATTCCACAATTTGGGTTTACTTTCATTGTAATCCCAGAAATATTTTCTCCATTTACCCTCATGACTTTGTGAGATTTAACAGATTTCAGAAGGAAGACTCGATGCCGTCTCAGTTAACAGTTCTACAAATTTCACACTAGTTTTTGCCTTTGTTTTTCATGCATTTTCAGAGTGCATAAATTCCTTCCTCTCTTCTGAATCACTTAGGACATTCTCATTTTTAAAAACAGAGTGCAGCTGCATATTGCTTAATATTGTTTTTTTTTAACTTGACTCACAGTCTTCCCCTGAAGAAGGGTATGCATTTCATGTTACAGAAATGCAATAAACTGTAATAAATTATTTACAAGCACCTAGTTTGTTTAACCTTATGTGGAAGCCATCACTGTTGGAAAACAATGAGAATGTATCTTTTAGCAAAAAGGTGCCATCTGGAAGCTTTATTGTGAAGATGCTTTCGTTTTTTTGTTGTTGTTGTTTTTTTTTTTTTCAGTCATGAGGCACTGAAGAATGAGTTGTGCTGAAATTAACTCAAAGGTCAGCTTGTCTGGATAAGCATAACTTTGGTCAAGGTTTTTCTCCCTTAAAAAAGATTTTCAAAGCACCAGTTAATTACAAAAAGCATGCATGTTTATCCTCACAGTGAGTTAAGTGGTGAGAGAGCTAGCAAATCATACATTGCATTCCCCAAAGCATCTGATCATACTTCTAGAAAACAAACCAACCAAAAGGGAAAATAATGCAAGAGAAGCCATATTTTCTTTGCTTAGGCTGGCAAAGCAGCAGCTCTTTGCAGCAGTGACAGGCAGGGCAGAGTGTCGACTGGGAAGTGAGTCCCAACCTTGAATAACGGTGAGCTTGAGTAATCCTTAATCTACAATTTAAAGGATGAAAAAAAGAGACTAGTGAAATGTTTGCTTCCCCAGATAAGGAACACCCAAGACTCCCTGGGTATCCTCCAAATGTAACCAAGAAAAGTGTTCTTCTACCCTAGTCAATAAAATGGAATGCTAAAACGTGATATCTCATTCAACATCAGAGATACTACAACTGACAATTACTTAACGGTACATCAATTCCTATAAAGAAAAAATATATTTTAAATGCAGAATTTGAGAGGAATCACAACAGCATAGCATTATTGCTACGAGTTTCAAACACGGTATTTCATACCATGTGAAATATCAATCAGCATCCCTCCCTCTCCCAAAACACATGTTATTCATGAGATATTATTAGTGTTTAAAATCCAAGCTTATGGAAGTACAGACTTAATTCTCAGTACTTTTATACTAAATTCAAAGAATCTATGTAACACTCATCTGGAAAAATTCTTAATTCCATAATATCTTGGAGATAAGCAACAGTAAACTGTTGGAAAATGTTTTAACATTACATGATATTTAAAAAATCACCATAATTACCATAATAAACTAATAATTATGCTCCCTGCTCACAAAAGGCACCTACCGATTATGAACAGACCATTTTTCATAATTATTTACCACTATGTGGCATAAGGGTTTAGGCATATAACCCACAAAAATTTGTTGAAAGTCATGGTTGTTCCTCAAAGCTAAAAATCCATAAATGCCTCTAACCATTATCAGTCAGTAGGGCCACCACACACATATACTGGACAGGTTGTGCACAGCACAACTCGAGTGGGTACCAGTCACCTGGACTGGGGTGCAGTACACAATCTGTGTGCAGTACAGAAAGCCCTCATCAGTTGTGACCAGAGCACTGTATTCTAACAGAGTCTGTCAGCTCAAGCTAATCAAGTTAGGAAAGTTGCTATTTGGTTGGAGGATTTCCAAGAAACAGCTGTACCTGTGAGAAGCAGGTATTACCTGAGGGGTGGATGAGGTACAGACATAAAACAGGAAGGGTTCTAAATATTTGCTGGTCATTTAAAACTCAATGGCACTTTTTTATATGAGCAAAAGCCTTCAACACCAGTTTTCTGGCCAAGTTTCCCTAGAATTTTGCCAGCCAAATTAACTTCCTGATGTTAACTATTTGATTACAATATCTCAGTTGCCGACCTAAACTAATATTGTTTGTTTTCAAATAGCTCTTAAAAACATTTTCTAAATCTGACAGCAAAGGACAGCACAGTGATATCTGGGTGTGATGTATACCAGTCCACTCAATTTATAAAGCACTTTGGGATAAAAGGTGCTCCCATTAAAAATGTAGCTACTATTGACAGATAAAACTGAAAAAGAGTGAATGGATGACTCAATTATTTTTAAAGGAAGCATTAACCACTAACCAGATAATATACCAACAAATTACCCAACAGCACGAAGTATACAAGATTCAGTTCTAGAACACAGCTACATTTCTGTGTCCATCACAGTAATTAGTCCTTAAAAGTTGTACTTAAAATGTCAATCTTTAATAAACTCAAAAATAATTTATTGAGATTTCATCTTGTAGTCTACGGATTATGAGTTGCGAATAGAGGCTGAGGTCCCCCCAAGTGTTATCTGCAGGCTGCTGTGTTGATGCAGAGCTGGGAAGATCACAGATTCATGGAGGGAGAAGGCACTTGTCTTCCAGGAGATCACTTTGGGACAGGGCAGGCCTGACCCTGCGACGGCACCTTCAACTCTCGAGCCAGAAGCTGGTACCTACAAGGGACTCATCTCATGACCTTCATTTGCCAATGGTGCCACACATTACCTACAGCACCACAAAACTCAGAATATATTCTAGAAGTTTTTGTCGGTTGCATTGAGGTAGAAAAGTGCTGCTCAGTTCTAAAACAGACACTCTCTTTTGTTTGGTCTCCTTGAAAACCTAAAGAAAAAGTTTAGATTAAATTAAAGGCAAAAAATAAAAAATAAAAAAAATTTCTATTACCAACCTGACCTGTGGTGTCCTAGACCTCAGAAGGCAGTAAAGGCACAGAAAACCATATCCTGGCTTTAAGTAAATGTATGCATGGGTGTGTGTGAGTATGAGGTGGGAGTTTCCAATGCAAGCAAGGTTTTCTTTTTCTTTTTTTTTTTTTTTTGTTTTGATGGAGTTCAACCAACATTAACTATATTCTAAAATTTCAACCAACATAACTATACTCTAAAATTGACTTAGAATAAAATCACAAACAGTCCCTCACAAAAGGCCACTAGTATCTCTATGGAACTTACATTCCCCATGAATCACGAAGGTAAAGGACACCTGAGGATACTTCTAGAAATTCTCGTAAAAATACAAGAAAGTAACTAAAAATCATATGGAATAATTAAGAGCCAAGATTGCGGTCCTAATCCCAAAATCAAAAATCTGAAGTACTCCAAAATCTGAAAGATTTTGAACGTCAATATGATGCTCAAAAGACATGCTCATCAGAGTATTCTGGGTTTCGGATTAGAGATGCTCAACCTGTAAGTCTAATGCACGTATTCCAAAATCCCAAAAAAATCTGAAATCCAAAACATTTCTGGTCCCAACATTTTAGATAAGGGATACTCAACCTGTAGCACCTTGAAACATATTGATACCAGTCATATATAGCAGCTTGGGAATAAATGTAAAACCAGTAAAATTCCAGAACATTCAAATAAATCTACACTGATGGGCTTCACCTTCAACACAGCCCAACCTATCCTACATGCCCCATTCCCAAAAATGCCTTTATCATTAAGCCAGCAGAAATTGCTTCTCTCGGGGTCCACCCCACCACAAAGGTAGCTCAAACAGACTAGATCTAAAGAGAACAGAAGTTAAGATAGCTTTTATACCATAAATGGTGGACACCTACCCCAATATCCTTAAACATTTTCACAGCATTCTTCACAAGACAGTATGTGGCACTCTCAGCTGAAGAGAGAGAATAAAACCCTGTCAAATGGTTAGGCCCAACAAATCATGACAATCCCAGTAGCCACAGTAAGAAAGCATGGGGAGCGAGGAAGAGAATGAGAGCAAGTTAGCAGACGGGGTGGGGCCCCACTTCCACCACTGGCAACCTGTGAGTTCTCAGATGACTGGCTGTTAAACCTACTTTGCTTACACCTACTTTGTCCTATATTGAGGTAAACAAGAAAGGGAGGGGCAAAGAAAAGGGGGTATAGAGAGAGAAATAGGGAGAACAGAGGGAAGTAGAAATACCTAAAACATCCATTTTCCAGGACTGTTGTGAGAATCAAATGAGACAGTGTATAAGTATTCTTTAAGCTACCCAGTGGTACACAGATGATTGTACATCAGTGGAACCAGAGAAAGCATAGGCCTCGAGGTTAGGAAACAAGAATTCTGATCCCGAGATTACCCATTAACTAGCAGTGAGACCTTGTGTATTTTCTTCAACTATAAAATGAGGTGATTAGATTAGATTCCTTCTGGCTCTAAAAAGTGATTCAAAGTAGTTTCAGCTCCAAACTACAACTGTATAAAATACTACTCCCACCCCAATCATACCTTCTAAAACAAACAAGATGGAGTGCTGGCCAAGATGTGCAGCACGTGAAACACACACGTGAGAGTACAAGTAGGTATAACCCCTTGGAAACTGTTTGGTGGTATCTACTAAAGCCTAATATACCCAGAGCCTACAACCAGGCAATTCTGTTCCCACACATATGCTGTATATAGGGGCACAGATGTTCACCAAAAGATGTATTCAAACACGCTCATAGCAACACTGTTCAAAGCAGCTGTGAACTGAAAACAACCCAAATATCCGTCAACAGCAGAATGAATAAAATGTGGTATTTATACAATGGAACACTACACAACAAGAACAAAGGAACAACTATATGCAACATGTATGAATCTCAAAAATAACGTTACGTGAAAAAAGCCAGATGTAAGAGTGTATAACTGTATCATTCAACTTATATAACATGCCAAAGAAGATAACAGTAATACTCTATGGTGTTAGAGGTCAGGATAAGTTTGCATTTTTCCAATTTTCTACAACTAGCGAATTTCTGTAATCAAAAAAAAAAAAAAAAGATTTTAAAAGAACAAATAGTGACTTAACATACCATATACTGCAACATTTCTTTCTGTTCTGGTTATTAGGTATTTGTGCAACTTTTGCAGATACTCAGGTTCTGGAACAGGACCACTGAAGTTGTGAACAAAGATAGCAGCAGAGCTGTAGGCCTCCAGCAAAGGCCCAAGGAGTCTCTGTAAGAAGGTGATAAACTGCTGGTGCTCCTTGGATTGGCTCACCTGAGTGTGCAAAAGCAGGAGATGAAGTCATGAGGAAGGGACAAGAGACACAAGGCAAGTGGACAGAGGACTTTCTCTGGAGAGCCAGTAACGTGAGAAGATGGCCACTCACATCAGCACTACATGAAAGCGGCTCCCTGCCCCTCATGCAGAGAATCTCTGCTGGAAACAACTGCTGGCTTTCAAACACATTCTTTATTGTAATCATTCACTTTTTTATAGTATTTGAGGCTTGTGTTCATTGAACAGCCACCTAGAAGAAATTTTCATAAATGAATGCCCTACTTATGATATGCTGTCATCACTGAAAATAGCTGCTCCTAAGACCAGGCCCTCCACAGTTTGAAGCCTGGGCTCAACAGTCACTCAAGTCTGCAGAAAGACCAATGGAAGACCACCAAGATCATCTCACTCCTTCTGCAGCACCTATTCCCTGCCTCCCCTAAATGGCCTTTGCCCACAGTCCAGCACTGTGGGGAATGATGTCCACTGTGACGGCAGTGCTTTATGGCTGAGAGGCTCTCACTGTACCTACCCAAAACACACTGGTTTAGTGAAGCCCCCTGGAGTGTGAAAGCAAGATCACTGCCCCATCTTGAAACTAAACTAATACCACCCAAGTGAAAAAGAAGACAATTTCTAAATGTCAAAAAAGAGTAATCCTCTTAGAGTATTCAGAAAAGACGGGTCACTATTACTAAGTTCTAAAATTATAAATTAGACAAAATTGATTTTTCTAAATCAGGGACTTTTTTTTAAATCTCAATTATCTCCTATAATGGTATTTGTTTTAACTGACAGCAAAGAGCTTAATATATGAAATTTTGGGAGGGACAGCAAGAGTGACTCAAAAAGAACAACGAGGCCAGTGGCAGCTCAATAGCAAAATAGCTGCCTCATGAGGGGTGCAGGTGTAGGTAAACAGGTATGCATCTGTGTACTTCATAAAACGATGGTGAAAGTCTCACCTATGACATTCATCTTCCTGACTTTTCAGACTCTCCTTTCCTTTTCTACTTAAACTGAATAATTTAAGGTATTAATTCAACTCAAACAGTTTAAGTGTCTTTACCACACAGAAGGTACCAGAGCTAGTTGGGGGATTCTTTAGATATGAAGACATCACCAAGGCTCCAGCTGATCTCACTACAGCATAAACCTCAACATATCCCTGTAATATTCACCAGAATTCTTCACTCAAGTACCTTCAGGTAGCAATCTCGCTGTTCCTCCCCAAAGTCACTGTCTTCATCTTCTTCATCACTTCTCCAAGACAAAGGTTCAGGAAGCTTCTTGTCCCACTGCTGCTCAGCAAGACTAGGACTGATATCTTCCTGGTCATCGTGCTAGGCCAAGGAGATGATGGATAGTAAATAAAGATGCACTGGCACACAAACAACTGCCCAGTGGAGCCAGGACGAGGCAGTCCTCTTCTCTGACCCTTCCTGGCTCTTCTCTGTTTAGCCATTCATAATGTCAATCCACTTCCCTTCCAAACTCAAACTCAGTCAGGAGACAGCAGGAGACAAAAGAA
Source organism: Hylobates moloch (assembly GCF_009828535.3). Classification (NCBI taxonomy): domain Eukaryota; kingdom Metazoa; phylum Chordata; class Mammalia; order Primates; family Hylobatidae; genus Hylobates; species Hylobates moloch. The sequence continues at coordinate 21,300,327 of NW_026652278.1, read as the reverse complement.
AGGGCGGGTGGGAGGGGAGAGCTACCAGAAAGATCAAATAAAAGTACCCCTATATGTTCTAAATTGATATGTACTTTTCCAGGCCATCTCCTCTACACTAAATCTACCAAAATTAAAATAGAATCTCAAAAATGAAAACTGCAGATGTGCAAGCTACAAGCATACCGATAGGTGTAACATCTCAACTTAGCATACAAACTTCTGGATGTCACAGAATCAAGTCAGGATATGTTTTAGACAACACAACTTACAAATAGGAACCAAAATATTAAATAATCCCAAAGGACACTTATTCTCCCCATTCTTATTTTTCGCTTCTCTACATCTGAACATGACCATATACCAAATGTAATTATTGGTTTGTTCATTTATTTATTTATTTATTTATGAGACTGAGTCTCACTCTGTCGCCCAGGCTGGAGTGCACTGACACGATCTCGGCTCACTGAAACCTCTACCTCTCTGATTCAAGCAATTCTCGTGCCTCAGCCTCCCAAATAGCTGGGATTACAGGCGTGTGCCACCATGCCCAGCTAATTTTTGTATGTTTAGGAAAGACAGCGTTTTGCCATGTTGGCCAGGCTGGTCTCGTACTCCTGACCTCAGGTGATCCACCCACCTTCATCTCCCAAAGTGCTGGGATTACAGGCACATGCCACCACGCCCGGCCAATTATTGGTTTAAATAAGTGGTAGAAAAGATAAGGGAATAAAGAGCAAGTAACTTCATAAAGACAAATAAAGGAAAGCTCTACCTCTTACCTCTGCCACTGTAAGAATGCCATACTGGATAAACTTTCCTACTGTTTCATGGCAGACTTGGTAAAATGTCTGGCAAGGCTGAAAAGAAAAGTCATTTAAATGTAAATGCCACCATTTTATACTTCTTTTTTTTAAGGCAGAAAACATGGTACAAGGTAGCTGCCAAAGTCTTCCATTCTGTTACCTCCGTCACCCCACTGAGCAAGTCCTGTGATTCCCAATGCCCACCGTCTTGATACACACATGGTCACGGACAAAGCCCAATAAGAGACCTCTGTCACTTAACGTTGGCAGAGCATCCAATGCTGCACCACCTGCAAGGGGTACTCCTGAGCTCAATTCTCTCCCTACACCCACAATGTGGCAAGCCCTCTGAAGACTGCTTATCAGCCCCCCACCATCTATTTCTTCTACTTCATAAGACAGTTTCTCTGCAATAGTTATCTTATAATAAATACTGTACATAAAAGTGGTGATTGAGGAAACACAACATTGGAATAAGTAAATAAAAACCAGAGAAAGGACAAGGTCAATCTTAGGAGTCTTATCTGCCCTCATCCCTCCCATCCCACCACCCAATGTTCATGCAAAACAGATTCCCCAGCAGGACCACAAGTACACGTCACACAAAGCACAGTGTGGAGGGGGCGGTACTCCTAACACATGCACTCATCTCATCAACATCTCAAGACACATTCATACAAAAGAAAATATCGGAATTCAAATAAAATATGAATTCTACATGATGATGATTTTGAGAAGAAGGAAATCTACTACTTAATACATATGTCTCATGATAAATGCCTAAAAGTGTTTGGGTATATAATATAAATGCTCATTAGTACTGCTGGGCTTGGTTTTCCTCATTTGTAAATTGAGAGGGGTTGAGCAGATGATTTTCTTTTTTTTTTTTTTTTGAGATGGAGTCTTGCTCTGTCACTCAGGCTGAAGAACAGTGGCACAATCTCGGCTCACTGCAACCTCCACCTCCTAGGTTCAAGTGATCCTCCTGCCTCCGCCTCCAAAGTAGCTGGGACTACAGGCGCGTGCTACTACACCCGGCTAATTTTTTTTTTTTTTTTTGTATTTTTAGTAGAGACGGGGTTTCTCCATGTTAGCCAGGATGGTCTCGATCTCCTGATCTCATGATCTGCCCGCCTCAGCCTCCCAAAGTGCTGAGATTACAGGCATGAGCCACTGCACCCAGCCGAGCAGATGATTTTTAAGGCTGCTTCTGACTCTTACCATCTGTGGTTCCATCATCTACAGGTGGATGTGTTAATTATTTACAAACCACTGACCCAGTGCCTCACACACAATACATGCTCACTAGCTTTGGATGTGACTGCCTGAGATCATTGAGCAATTTGTCCTATCATGCAGGATAGATTCAGTGGAGCAGTAACCCAGAGAGCAAACCAAGATAGTAAATGACATATTGGTTTGGTGGTCACTGAAATCCAGGAGTGGAATATACAGTATCAACAATGGGCCATTCTCTAACAGAAAAACATGGGGGGTTATGTTTTCATGAAAACGCTCAAAAAAAGAGACCAGGCAACACTGAAGAGTCTTCACTCACCAGTGAGATGGTGCCTTCATTGGAGAGAAGGTAGCACAGGCTGGCCGCCTTCCGCACCAGCTGCTCCTGGCTGATCAGGTTAGGCGGGGTGCTGGTGGGCCCCCCCAGTCCCCTCTTGTTCAGAACTGCATAAAGGCTGCAAGCTAAGAAAAGAAAAGCAACAATGAAGTTGCCAGCTCAAAGTCTCCAAGAAAAACTTCAACTGGCTCGGATAACCTTAAGAGATTATTAATACATCAAAAATAATGGCCTGTATTTGGAGAAATTTAAGTAAATCCCACAAGATTAAATTCTCGTGATTCCATATGATCCCAACTGCATCAAAAACCTTCTCCAAAGACATAAGCCCCCTCTTCTCTCCTTCCTCTCTTTTCTCTTAATCACAAATGAGGCCCTCCATTCACTTTGTTGCCCTGTGTATGTCTCATCTCAGTTAGATTTTCAGCTCCTGGATAGCAAGACACTCTACCTCTCCTAAGAAATAAGGGTAATACTAATCAAATGGTAATTCAGTAACTACTCATTGTAGTTATAAACAGTGACATAACAGGAGATTACATTTTCGTTTGAAAACTAAAATTATAGCCACATTCCCTCAAGCAAGGGGCTATCATCCAAATTAAAGTAGATACCACTATGTGTTTTAGGCCTTTTTATTTTCCATGAAAATTACTGAAAATATTTCAAGGCCTGACATACCTATGATGGCCTCCATGATAAAGACATGAAGTACCCCATTGCTGTAGAAGTTGAGTTCAAAGACTGATGGGACAGTTGTGCTGGGGATGATAAAAAACTCATCGTTCCTGCTAGTGTGGGTGATTGTGACACAATTTCCCAGCAGCTGTATGGCATGCATTACTACATCTTCTGAATTTCCTGAGAACCCCAGGTCAAAATCACGAGCCAGGACTTCCTCTTTCATCACAAAGAAGTCTTCAACCAATGTGGAGAGATCAATTCCCTAAAGAAAGACAGAAACAGTATCATGACAGTGGAAAACTTACTTTCCAAAAAGCTGAGAGGCCAACACTCCAAGACTTTCTTTTTGCCTTGGCTTTCCTGCAGCTCACTGCTAGCACATAGAGAAGTAGGGCCAGAACACCAATGCAGAGCGAGTCAGAAAACTATTAAAAAGCTGGTCCTCCAGGAATGTCAAGGTATTACACATGCTAGTGAACACTCTAGCCATGACACATGATATGCACACGTAAGATCACAAGGGGGAGAAAAAAAGCCATCTGCAAGTAAGGAGTGCTTATTTTTTAGCAAGATTTCCTTCATTTTAAATATTTATCTGACAAATATTTATTTGGTGCCTATATATATTGGCACTGTTTGGTGTTGAGAACATGACTGAACAAGACTGCTGTGGTCTCTTCCATCATAAAGCTTAGACAAATGTATTTTGGGAGGATAAAGGGTGGGTTCTAAAATGCCAGTCGATTCGTTTGGAAAGCATTTGCTATCAGAATACATACCACATGTTAATGAGACAGACCTTATTTACATTAACAGTATTAATCAAGCAATAGCTTAGTACTACATATATTAAGCAGTCTGTTTTGTTTTGTTTTTAAATGTAGATTCTTCCTCCACGAAGTTGGTAAGCTCCTTTGGGCAGGGTCCTCAGCTTATTTTACTGTTTACCTTATACTACTAGCCATGAGTGGGCCAAACCTGCCCCTGAATATGTATCTGAGCAGCTGACAAAACATTCTCCTGCTTCCTACTTAACTGCAGGTGACATTGCAGACATACCTGCCTGTGTCTGTAGAGGAGCAGGCAAGCCACAATGTGTGTGGACATAATGGCACAGGACTTGCTAGCAGCTGGAAGGCAAACACAAAGCTTTTTTTAGTTGCACTTTTTAGAAACATAGCTGAACTTTTTTGAAATACCTAAATTTTAAACAGGAGTATTTAAAACTGTGAAAGTCTTCTATCACATTTCCCATTCGTGTGATTTACCAAAAGGAAGTTATAATACTAGTGTTCTGGTATAATGGAACCTCATTAGAGATCACTATTCATTATACAACAGACTAAGACAGGTCCACCTTCAATCCAGGCCAATGGAATTTAGTTACTGAATGATGAAGAGACACTTTTATTGAAGTATCAAGACCCAAAGTACAAGCCTGTTTTAGTTCTACAGGATTTCCCATTTCCATAATCCTTGACTTGCTCCCACCTACAGTCTATTATAACTACAACTCCACTTCACTCTTCTTGCTGGTATTCACCATATTAAAACGAAGGTGTAGTAGAAGGATAACAGCTGACTTGAAGTCAGAAAAATCTGGGCTCAAATCCTAATTTACTCATTAACTAACTTCATGACTTGGGGCAAATTACTTAAATTCCTGGCCTCACTTTCCTCACTGATAAAATGAAAATACTACCTAGCTCATTAGACCACATGAGAATAAAATGACTGGCCCGGCACAGGAGCCACAGTAATGGGTGCTCAATATATTTGTATTTCTTCTTTCAACCTGACCCAGAGGTAAGAAGGAAGGGCACAGACACAGGTTTGAGAATGACTACAGTGCACACCCCTACACTGAATTCGCATAAAATTATAATTATGTAAATCAAATCTGAGAACACCCATGGAATAATTTGAAATCACGATAACATTTGTGAGTTTTCTAAGATAACAATAAATTTATGAATACTTCATTCACCACTCGTAATTGAAGTTGTCTCCAGTGTTTAAAAAAGGTACTCAGTACTATATGTATAGCTATTAAAAATATTTATAAAGAATTTTTAAATGTGAATATTGTGTTATAAATGGAAAGCTGCAGAATACAGAACTGTAAAAAATATTTTTAGAGACTACACAGCAACACCACTGGTTATTTGGGTAATGGGTTTTTGCTATCCATTTCATCTTTATTTTCAAACTTTTTAACAATAAGGTATTATTTTTTGTATCCAGATTTTAAGCAGGATAGAGACATAATCAAATGTGCTTGAGAAAGAATCCTCTGACACAAAATCAAGCAGGAATAGGAGCCTCCAGAATGGGAGGAGCAAGGTGAGGGAGGAAGGCCTCCCCAGTAGCATTGGAAGGGGGCGCTGAGAGTATCATCAGGGTCCTGGCCCAGAGAGCAGCAAGAAAGAAATCACAATGAGGCCGAGCACCAAAGAACCACTGTGCTGCCTTGGGATTTTAAAGCAGCCTCCACAACAGTACACAATTGTACAGCCTGGAACTTAAAGAAGACTGGTCCTGCAGTGAACTCACACTCCTCTCTAGGTTCACTTTAATTATTTGTGTATAACCATCCCACTGACATGAACATAAGCTCATTGAGTTCAGAATCATTAATTATTCATTTTGTATTCTCCACGGCTAAGGCAAAGCTTTTTATACAAGGCCACTCATATTTGCTGCATTACAAAAACTCATGGGGTCAAAGGAGAAATGGACATGCAACTATAAATCTAGACGCTGTACCACAAATTAGTTCAAGTAGTTCAAAGAAAACACATTAATGAGCAACAGAGGCAACAAATCATTTTAATAATAACTATCTTTAAAAAGCACAACAACTACCACATGAACACCTACTAATTACCAGACACTGTATAAGATGTTTAACTCCAACTAGCTCAAATCCTCACGGTATCACCTTCTTTCTAATAACTTACCTATCACCATCTGTGAATTAATAGAAGTGGAAACTAACCTCAGCAGATTACAAAACCTGTATAGTCTGCACTACACCATGATGAATCTAAATTGTAGAATTAAAGAGTCTGGTATTCTACTTACTGAATAGAATATGCTCAGCCAGATTTGCAATCAACCTCCTTCGTAGGGATTCATCTGTTGCATTTCTGGACTCATTAATGGACGTGTCTCTACCTTCATCAGCAGCATCATTGGGTCTAAAAAGTGTTTCGAAAATCAACACACAACTGCACTCTTTTACAAGGCAAACCATGTGGAACTCATCTTTAAATGAATTAGATACTTTAAATTACTATATATTTTAAATTTAAACCACACACAGATTATTTCTATGGGTTATTTTCCTCCATAATATACTATATAATGGCCTGGCCAAAACATATTATTTAGTTATGACTAAATAGTCTGTTGATACATCACTTTCAAAACCACTGGCAGAAAGAATACATAAAGCAAGATGCCTTATTTTAAAACATTTCTGAAAATTCAACACTTCCACATATTAAAGGAAAGGCTTCATATTCAATTTCTCTAAGTTAAAATTCAATTTGAATTCAATTTGAATTCTGAAAAATTCAAACAGCAAAATTCTTTCATACGGTTCACTTACATACAATATGCATAACCTACTACCAAAAAAACTCAGTTCAAGCATTCAAAAAGCATAAATCAAATAAGAACTCCTATATCAGTCACAAAATCAAAAAGATTTTATAAGCAAATAATTAAAAACTTCCAAACTAATATGAAAACATGTCATCTCAATATCCTTTATTGGACTAAGAGAAAAGTTACTTGAGCAAAGAAGTGAAAATCAGAATGTGCACATTTTTAATAAGGTTAATCTATGCAATACAAGAAATAACAGATGTTTGGTAGCTTGATTAGGATTAAAAAATTCTACAAATTTTACCTTGAAGGAAGTATAGCTGGTAACAACGCTTGCTCCAGAGAAAGTGGAGCAGACACCGGTTTCTGACTTTGGCTTTCTAAATATTCCTGGAGAAAAAAAATACAACATGATCATTTACCCTCACTTTCGAACCAACATATAAAATGTAATTTCATCTTCCAAAGGTTAAAAGGCAGTTGTTTATGAAATAAGCCATGCTATAGAGCATGGGAAATACTTTCTATATCCTAAACTGTCTTCAGAAGTCCAGAATGATTCACAGAATGTTGCTAAGCATGAAACTGAACTTGAACACTGAAGACACAAATAGGATGCTTAAACAAAATCATTTTAAAATTAAAAGAAATTTTTAACTTTTCTCACACATCATCATAAAATTGACATTCTTAATATCATTAATAGTGATGATAGACATAATCATACTTAAAAAAATCTGGCAACCCAAGGGTCACATTATTTTCAAAAGAACCTCAATCTAAAAGCAAATCATAATATGACAGAGGAGCTATGTGACCATTTAAAAAATAAAGAAAAAGAAAAGTGGCAAGAAATGATGAGATTCTAAAAGATCAAAGCGTTTAAGGTTAGCAAGCATCTACCACAGCAGCTGGAATCTCTTAAAGTTAAGCCAGGAAGTAGAATAAAAGCAGAGGCGGGACCTTCTGCTCCTTAACCCTGGGCTCCCTACTTCTGTACCCATTCTTCTCCTTCTCCTTTACAATTTGAATATCTTAAGAATTTAAGACAGCAAGGGCCTCAGGGACATGCCAGTCCAAGACTTTCAATGAGGATGGCACTATCCTTTGGGATGTGTGGGTACTGGATTCTACACAATAGGACATAGAGAGCATTATCCTGTCAAATTTGCCCAGCTTTGGCTGCCCGAAGTGGCTCACACCTCTGATCCCAGCACTTTGGGAGGCAGAGGCGGAGGTGGGCAGATCACCTGAGGTCAGAAGTTTGAGGCCAGCCTGGCCAACATGGTGAAACCCCGTCTCTACTAAAAATACAAAAATTAGCCAGGTGTGGTAGCGGGCACCTGTAATCCCAGCTACTTAGGAGGCTGAGGCAGGAGAATTGCTTGAACCTAGGGGCAGACGTTGCAGTGAGCTGAGATTGCGCCACTGCACTCCACCCTGGGCGACAAGAGCATGAAACTCCGTCTCAAAAAAAAAAAAAAGTTACCCAGCTTTTAGGGGAGGTGTTTGGAAAAATTTCCCCTAAAGGCAACTTTAAAACATAAGATATAAATACATATTATAAAGGCACACGCAAGATTCACATGAATTTTTATTTTTTTACAATTATTTATTCATTTATTCATTCATCCATCTCAAAATTTTTTTGGCTTTTGGGGATTTTTAATTGATATATAATAGTTGTACATATTTTGGTGTACATGTGATATTTTGATACCTATATACAATGTGTAATGATAAAATCAGGGTAATTGGGATAACCATCACCTCAAACACTTACCTTTTATGTGTGTGTTGGGAATTACAATTCTTCTCTTTTAGTTATTTTGAAATATACAATAAATTACTGTTAACTATAATTTCCGTACTGTACTATCGAATACTAGAACTTATTCCTTCTACCTGTTTTTTGTTCCCCTTAGATGGTCATGAATTAAAAAATAATAATAATAGCAATAAATGTTGAGCCTGATATCTCCCAAAAACAGATACTCGCTCTCCTTTGTCAAGGCAAATTTTGTAGAAAAATTTAGGCAACACCACCTTTGTCATAGTCCTCATTTTACAGGAGAGCAGCCCCAAGTTACACAGAGATGTGCTGTTAGAGTCAGCACTGGAGCCTCCTGACTCCAGGTCGATGCTTCAACATGGTTGCATTTCAACAGACACTCACCTTTAAGGAAAACGGCTGTGCAAAATCCACTCGGACACAACCATAGTTTTTTCGTAACATTCTAATAACACCTCTTGCTACACTCCACAGGCTCTCATTCTTCTTAGGTTTGCCCTAAATTCCAATAGTGAGAATAACATGGTGAGAAATAAAGCCAACACATACACAAACATTCTATTATCCACAGAATAATTTGTTTTATGGAAACTGTAAGTTCATCTTGAACAATGAAGAAGGAAAGGAGGTAGTCATTAACTGCGGCCTGTCAGAAAATGTTTAGTATTCAAAGATGCGCAAAGATGTAATCAAGTCATTGGGAGATGGAATTCAGTCAATGAAAAACAAAACATTTAATACTATTTCATTTAGTATCATGTTCACACAATTCACAAAAATACAATTGCAAATGAAGGAAAAAATGACATAGCCTGGAAAACTGTTCTGTGGTTCTTAAATAAGAATAAAACATCAAAGAGGCCATTTATCTGAGGTCTGATGATCACCAGAGTCTAAATGTCTAATATTAGGCAAGTAATTGCAAATCCAGCCTCACAGTGGCCTTTGAGCTGAGTATTCATTCAGTAAACACCTAGTATCTATTACACATAAGGCACAATGACAGGACATATAATGCACACAGACTCAGATATGAACTCCTGAGACACAGTCAGGATGAGTAGGGTATACATCAAGGACAGATTCATAGAACACAAGGAGAAGAGTGTCATACAGATCATATCACTTAATTTGTAAGCCTATCACCTAATTTCTAAAGCCTTTGATTGTCAGATGTCCTTGAATTTCTGACATGTCTGGAGCCGTAAGCTTGAAATAAGTACCTCAGCCAAAATTTCCACAATAAATAAGAACAAAACTAAATTCCTCTTGAACGTTAACTGCTGACTGGAGTGGTAAGCTGGTAAAATCATTCTGATAAAGTGGTTGGCAGTAACTACTAAAGCTGAAAATACATATTTTTTAAGACCAATCAGTTCTTCTCCTAGGCACATACCCAACAAAATGAATGTATATGGTCATCAAGAAAAAAATCCAAGAATGATTACAGCCAAATATTTTGTTAACAGTAGAATAAATTATGGTATACTCATACACTGGAATACTACACAACTATGAAAAGGAATAGACTACATGTAACAATGTGGATGAATCTCACAAACACCTGCTTAAGCAAAGGAAACCAGATGCGTACAGACCACATATTATCCAATTTATGTAGGTGCAAAAATCTGCAAAACTAACCTAGTCTGTAAGAAATGAAATTAATGATTATCCTTGAGGGATGATGATAGGAGAAGCACAAGGAGGGTTTCAAAGGTCCTGGTAATATTGTTCATTGATCTGGGTGCTAGTTGCATAGATGTATTCACTTTGTGATAATTCAAGCTACATGCTTATGATTTATATACTCTTTTGTAACTACTATACTTCAATAAAAAGGTGTACTGAAAAAGTCATTGCTACTTCTCAAATTAATCTGTAGGTGTTTTTGCCAACATGACCCCACAAGTTCTTCAAGCCCAATTTAAAATATGCACATATTCATTAAGCCCTGGGGAGAACAAACCGCAGATAACCTTCCACAGCACAGATGGCAACACGGTGGCAAGTCTTCTCCCACTTCCCAATCCCATGACCAAGGTCAGCACTGATAAATCTAACCAGGTCACTTCTGCCAAGCTCAACAAACACCACATAAGCACTACCAATCAAGTTAAAGATAGGGCATGAAAGCTACTCACCATGCCCATCCAATCACATTTCACACAGTGCTTTAAACATAGGGAGTACCCAAAAAATTCTTAATTCTAAAAGCAAATGTAAATTCTAAAAGTTAAATCTAAAAGACTTGATAAGCGAAGATGACTTTTGTGTAGGTACCCTTACCAGTTGTTCGCCATTGTAGTGACCTTCGATAATGCGATCATAGGAGATTCCAACAGGTATTATCAAGATGTCTGGTATGACATTGGTAGACAGAGTATCTACCACAACTGACAAAAGTCCCGCCCGAGCACAGGAGGTTTTTCCACTCCTAGAACGTGTGCCTTCCAGGAAGATCTCCAAGAATTGCTGCTGTCGAAGTAATTCAACTATATGCTGGGATATAAGAAGAAAGTAAAACATGAATTCAAGACCACTCAACTTAGAATGAGCTCAGAAAAATTAAATCTTTAAAAGCAAAACAGAAAAAACTGTAACTTCACTACTGACAAAGTATCTTATTCACACTAATAAAACAGCTCCTCCAATGCTATATTTTGGTAATAACAACACAACAACAAATTACCAAACTCAAGCAATAATCACTCTAGTTACTCAAAGGGTAGTTTTTAAAAATCTCAACTCAAAAGAGTCGTTTTTCCTTCCACTGTGATAACCAACACAATATCCCTAAGGATAATTAGAGATCACACATACCCCATGGAGCAAAGCTCTATAGAGAACATCTTTCCGTCCATCTGGTGTTTCATCGAGCCTTCGTCGTATGAAGAAGCCCCCAAGCTTATGGATCAAGGTACTATAAATTCAGAATGCATGAATTATTTACAAAGAAAAATGTAAAAAGAATACTCACATTCCAAGTTAATTGAAAACATTTGCCAAGTGGATACAAGCCATATGTGCTGTTTGAGCAGCTGACAGTAAAAATGCAGGCATTTTTTTCATTTTCCATATTATTGACATGTTTCAGTCATTTACATTATTCTTCAGTCTTTGGGATATCACTATGTATAATGAGCCTCTATTACATCTGTTCCAAGCCAAAAGGAGTTTGCATGACATATTACCCGTAAAAATGGTAGTACAGATTTTAAGAGGATTATAGAACACTTCTAAATTTTAACATCCTGCCCAGGGTCTCAAGATACTGACCCTTAAACATTCTGAAATTCGCCCACGGCATGTTTACTACAAAATGAATATGATGTTTATTACGAAAGCTCCTTGGGGGAAATTTTCTCAAATAATTATTGTTTACAGAGGGTCCTTATAAGACAAAAATAACTTTATCCAACTGAACTCAAGCATAACCATCTTTTCAAAACATGAAACAAAAATGTGCTTCATTTGCACATACACAGGCATAAAACAATTCTTTTCCCAACCCCGTGTCTCTTTCTACAACACTAATTTTGATATGAAGTTGAAACTAAGTCAGTGTTTCCAAACTCACAGCCTCCTATTCTTTTCAAGTAGAGTGATACTAATATAAACATTAATATATATTTTTGGTATCCTCTACAGCAGGGGTCCCAAACCCCGGGGCCACGGACCAATACCGGTCCCTGGCCTGTTAGGAACCGGGCCACACAGCAGGAGATGAGTGGCAGGCAAGCAAGCAAAGCTTCATCTATATTTACAGCCATTCCCCATCACTTGCATTACCCTCTAAGCTCTGCCTCCTGTCAGCATCAGCAGCAGCATTAGATTCTCATAGGATAGGAGTGCAAATCCTATTGTGAACCGCACATCTGCCCATGAGGGATCTAGGTTGTGCATTCCTTATGAGAATCTAATGCCTGATGATCTGTCACTGTCTCCTATCACCCCCAGTTGGGACCGTCTAGTGATTCTACTTCGTTAGTTGTATAATTATTTCTTTATATATTACAAAGTAATAATAATAGAAATAAAGTGCACAATAAATGTAACATGCTTGAATCATCCCAAAACCATCCTCCCCACCCCCATGGTCTGTGGAAATTGTCTTCCATGAAACTGGTCCCTGATGCGAAAAAGGTTGGGGACCACTGCTCTACAGTAAATAGAAGGAAGCCACAGTAAGGTGTTGCCAAAGCTTAGTATCACTCTTTGAGAGTAAAACTCTGAAGAATAAAATGAATGAGATGAGCCATCCACAAAAATAACACCTGAGAAGTGGTTTGTGAATGGGTAGACTGTCATGTAACAAAAGAAAGCTGCACAAAAACAGGCTGGGTTAACTACAGCCTGCTGTGTCTGAAGGACAGGTGAGCTACACCATCACTGGCATAAAGTACATGAAAGGGAAGTTGGATTATGAAAAATTATCAGTGTTTATGAAGAAGTTCCAAGAAATCCTAGTTGAGAACCAAATGTGAAGGAAATGGGTACAGGAAATATTCTAATTACAGAGAAGCAAGGCTTCTCTCTAGAGCCCCAGTGGAATAGTCCTCTTCCCTCTAAGTCTGTGCCCACCAGAAACTTCCTGATGACTTTCTAATTCAGTTTCCCAGGTTCCTTGTTCCTGGAGAGAGGTTCCCTGGAGAGCAAACACAGATATTCTAATTCCTGGAAAAGCACATCTACGCTGTAGGATCATATCACACACTATTACAGCTAGCTGTCTCTCTACATTATCCATTATGCTATGTGAAGGCAAGGATTATATATTTTGTTCTCTCTTGTCTAAAGCACAGCTGGATAAATATCATTGACTGCATGAATCCATGGCTTCTCTTCAGTTAGGTCACAGGAGTCTGGTTAGCTACAGAACTCTGAAAGCCTGTAGAACTCTGAACCAAGGGATTAAGAAGGAGCTCCTTAGACTGTGATACTGAGGACATAGCACACAAAGGTGATGAAGGCCATCTTGTGAAGCTCCACCTGCACAACCTGCCAGCCCACTTTCCTCCCAGTCTCTTTCTAAATTCATGCTCCTCTTATCCACTCTCTACCCACAGAGCTGACCTTAGAGATGCTGTGTGCTTTCAGGTTTCAAACTTTAATTTCCCAAACCAGCTCAACCAGTTCCTCACCAATTCCTTGTTGGTGATCAGACCTACCACCTACCCAGTTTCCTAGTTGGTAAACACCTGGGAATCTTGCTCCTTCCTCTCCCCCTCTATTGAGCCCCCATATAGACTAGCACTGGGTCTTTAAATTCAAGCTACTAAGTACTTTTTAAATCGATGCCCTCCTGTCCAAAAACAATACTACAATTTAAACCTCCATTATCTTCTGCCTGAACTACCATAATGGAAGCAGAATTGATTTCATTCTTTCTAATCCAGAATGACCTTTCAAAATACAAATCTGAACATGTCATTTCTCAAGTACAGGACAGACTCTAATCTCTTGGCTTAGAAATTGTTTTGATCTGGCTTTCACTACCTACGCAGCTACCACCTCCAGTCTCTGATCCTTCCTAATGCATCCCATATTCCCACCTTACCCAACTGTCCATCACTTCCCAACCATACCATGCTCCTGTATCTCTCCGCATTTGCACATACTATTTCCCCTGAATGGAACGCACTGAGGAAAACCTCTAAAAAACCTTTCAAAAGGTGAAAACCTCTAAAATACACCTTTCACATGATATTGTACTTTTTAAGTGGTTCTAGCTCTACTAAATTATGAGGTCAAAGTAACAGGTATGGTTATCTTTATATCACGAACCCTTCTCCCACTTCACTGCCCCCTCCCCCGCCACACAACTCCCTACTGCTGAGCCTGGTACGGTCATTTGTTATCTTGCCTTTCTAACTGCCTTTTATCTGTTTGATAAATAATGCCCATAAAGTTTAGGTAGTCACAGTTCACCAAGTATCCCATATAAAACATATAGATAATGATGATAAGTCTTAATGCATTTTTGCACTCTCCAAATTTTACACAATAACTAAGTATCACTTTTATAATAACAGAAAAAAGGCTAATGTCATCTTTACAATAACATATCGAAAGATATAATTAAAAAAATAAAAATTCAAAACATAATCTTTTTAATTCCTTAAATTCCAAAATCAGCTCATCTTACCTGAAGATTGGGATGTTGAGATTATTGCCTGAAGCAATGTATGGTGCTTTGATGTTATGGCAGAAGAGAATGAAAGTGAGCAGCAGATAGTCAATATGGGATCTATGAACTGGTAGAAACAGAAGCGGCAAATTTGTCTAGCAAAGGGAAAAATGCCAAATTTAAAATTCAAATGTAAAACTCAATCACACTTTGCAACTGCATATTTGGCTAGTCACTCAAACACTGGCTAATCAGTGACTCACTCTTTAAAAACATTTTCCAATAATAGGAACTTCCTTCAGTGTAATACTTTTTGAGCTAAAAAAAGAGCAACTGTAACAACAGAAATAAGTTGGGGAAAGAAGAACAATCAAGAGTTCCAGTTGACCTATACCTTTTCTGAGAAGCAGCTCTACTGATATAAAAAGAGCACAGGTTTTGGAGTCAGGCTTGGTTTGGTTTGGTTTGAAATCCAGGGCAAGTCACTTATTATCTGCCACTTGAGACAACCTATTTATCTATCTGTGTCTCTATTGCTTCATCTACAAAATAGGGATTGTTCTACCAGATTTTCAGGGTTGTTGCAAGGTAACTTACAAAAGGAATCCTGCATATTGCTGGTAAGTACTCCTGTATCCCATTTCTCCTCCCCAAATACACAGCTACTGAAGTTATCACAAATGAGGGAAATCTTCCAAATGGGTTGAAATACATCACAGTACACAAGAAAACATTTCCACAAGAACTCTAAAATCACTCTACAATTGAGGGGAGAATGGGGTAATAGATTCACAGAAATTCTTGCCTCAGTTGCAGCTTTAACCATCTCAAGTTGACCTTTGTGAATTTGAATGTTCCAAAAGAAGCTGTTGAACAGTTTTAGCAGCACCCACCCAGTCAGTCTGAAACAAAGTACAAACAAAAAAAAACATAAATGAACACACATATATTTTTACATACAAGCATATACAGTTTACTTCTGTCTACTTAAATTTATGGACCTACAACCTAAAAGTACTTGTAAATGACTTTGTGTGTGTGTGTACACATGCATGCATGTATGTCTGAATTGCTGAACTAGAGCTAACTTTATATATATATACTACTTACAGAAGTAGCCATTTATTATAGACTACAATCATATTTCACTCTAATAACATTTTATACTGCAGGAGCAAATGACCAAGGCGAATGAATATTTAGTGAGCAGAACGATCCCTCTGACATACACAAACCACTCCTTTCATGACTCGGATATGTGAAAGTTGATTCACAAGTAGTCTAGGCGAGCAGATGTTAGTAGTAATACATTGGCTGCTATCAATTAACAGAGAGGAAGGCACCTTCAAGCCTACCACAGTGCTACTTTGCACGAAAGCTGAATAAGAATATAAGAAGAGTTTAATTTAATATCAGGATTCATTAAAACATCTTTTGGACAAACAGAACTGTGCTAGGAAAGTTCAATAATTCAGTCTTATTTGCTCACACCAGCATGGCTGTGATTGAAAGCTTTTTGCCTTGCCTTTTAATACCTGATCATTGCCGGTGAGACAGTGGCAACCATTTCTTGAAGAATCCTTTTAGCTTTCTTTTTCACTTTGTTAACGGCTTTTGATTGCTGCTGGGCAGAACCAACAGGGTTTAATTCAGCAGCCACTTCTGCAATTGCCTCTTGTACTCTGGTATGAAAATGGAAAAAGAGACAATGTAACTGGTTCTATACTACATTCTGTATTCAGTATTTTCTAAACTGCAGCTGTAAATCACAAAACAAAACGTATGTTCTCTTTAAAATGTGGTCACATGAAAGAATAAGCTCAAGCTAGAAGTGCTCTTTCTGGCTATCTACTAAATATTAAGAATATTATATTCCTAAATCAATGAATCTCTGAGGAATCTGGAAAGCGGACTCAAGAATTTAATTCAAATTTACTGGGTGACAACTATGTGAATTTGGATGTTCCCATTAAAGTGTGAGGGACACGAAATCGTACTCTACAAGAAGAGAGAAAAAGAAAGGTTATCCCTTTAGGCATACAATTCAGAGGGATCCAAAAGTCTACTACCAAATTAATGTGTGATTTTTCTTTTGAAGACTTAATTTACTTTTAATTTGTACTGTGACTTTATTAGTAAAACTATATGTAAAACTCTGGGAGGGAACAAAAAGGGTCATAAATATTTACAATTTTTTTTTCAACTCAAACCAGTAACTTTTAAAAGGCACAGCTCAAGATCAAAAGATCACAGCACAGAATAATAAGCAGTGAGATAAAAGGAAACACTTAATCCAGTTTCATAAATCTTCCAGCTGACTTAGGGGAGAAAGCATGAGGTTCAACCTCCTTAAACCACTTCTAACATCCCAGTTACTAGTCAAAACATCTAGAAGAAATAAACGTACTTGAAGGTTTTAACAAGAAAACAGAATATATAATAATCTAAGAGCTTCAAATAATTGTGTTTTACCCTACTGGTGCTGATTTTGGACTAGTGAAGTACAGCAAAATTCCACGTAGCTCCATAATTTACTAATACAAAAAGACCAATACCACAGGACACTGATGCCCCCCAAGTCTATTCCCTAAAAAGCATTCATTGCATTCTGGCCAGGAATGTTTCTATAAGTCATTACCATGACTGATGCACCTCCATTATCAACTACTCACTCATCCATTCGAGAAGTATTTCTTGAGTACATATTATGTGCCAGCATTGTTCAGGCCTTAACAAACATAATGAAGGGTCTACAGGTGACACTTATGAATTCAAAGCAGCCTTTTAATTCACCCTGGTCTCCTGCTCCCCAAATCCAGGTAGATCTCTAAAACTGGCCATGCCAATGAGGCCAGTATTCTAGAATCAATATTCTGGAGTATGGGAGTTTGGAACACCTTCACTCAAACTCCCATACTCTAGAATATTTATTTCCCCATTCCACCTGAGTTCCAGTCAGTCTTTCCTACTGTAAGCAAGCTCCTGTAAGAGCAAAGGCAGTAATTCATTCTATTAAGATTTCTAACAATGACTTTCTAGTACAAGAATTTGTGCCTAGATACTCAGTAACTGGCAAAAATATCAAACTCAATTCTCTTTCAGCTATAAAATAGGAAATACAATGTCTCCAACATTGTTATTACAGAAAGCAGAGAACTCTGGAAATATGTGCATCTCTGAACTCCTATTTGCCTTTCAGGTTTTAGAAACCCATTCAATTATTAATCCATAAAACAAGGCTGCTATTCCCACATGGCACTGTCACCAAAGCATCTGTTCTCCTGCCTTTCTTTAGTTTCCTTTGGAGCTTAACATTTAATGTTTGGAAATGTGAACACTTCTTGAGACACAGTCCTAGAGAAACTAAAGGTTACTAAGAATTACTTCCCTCTCCCACTCCTACCGCCCCTCCCTGCCTCTTCCCACCTTTACACCTGTGCCCCGCCCTTACCTACTGCTGTTCAGCACATTTTCAGTCACATTGGTGGCAAACATGCCCTTATGCACATCTCGCTCTTGAATAAAAAGAACGTAAGAAAGGCGTCTTGCAAGCCACCCCCGGTGTCTGTGAAAATGATTTAGCAGAGAAGTATTAGAGGTACCCCTAAAACAAGTTGCTTAAATCATAAACTAATTTTCCGCCCATAAAAACAAAGCCTAATGTCATCTATTTCTGAGATTTAGGGTTCTCCCACAGCAAATTCTCCTTAGTAGTTCAGAATGTTGTGCAGCCAATTTTATTCACGTACTCTCAGCCAAAACTGAAACTTGGAATTTGTGTATTAATGTTTGAATAGTGTTACTGTGCTGAATAACCCTAATATGAAAACAAAAGAAATAAGAACATCTGGCTTTATTAATACTATTAAAAAGGCAAAAATGTTTAATGCTATATATAAGCTATATCTATTCTGATAAACCATACAGCTTATAATTACAGCTATGGGCTATAAAAAGATAAATTTGGAAGTCTTTTCCTATGATCAAAGGCTAATTTTTTTTGTTATAGTTTTTGTTTGTTTTTTCCTAAGATAATCACTGACTCTCTAATTGAATTGACAAGGCTGATCAGTTGAAAGAAGTCAAGCATGATCTAAATATTTGTACTCTAGGCTAACGAAGCCAGAATTTCTCACTTTTTTTTCCCCTTCACATTTTAAATACACCTGAAGGACAGAACATATTCCTGTCAGTTACAAATGACTATGTGGTGTTTAGATGGGATGATGGAGAGATGAGTTTCAGAATAAGAATGCTACAAGCTTTCATTATGTAATAATTTGAAAACATTTGTAATGATTACATGATATCGCATTATCATTATCAATTCAGTAACTCTGAAAAGACCTAGAATACCCTCAATTGAGAAAAAGTAACTTGAAAGAGAACTGTTTATGAATCACCTATTTCTTCACCTCTCCTTCCTGCCATTCTCTTTTTCTTCTTCCTTTCCTTTGTCTAAATCTTCCAAAAATTTGGCCCAATATATTAAACGTTAATCCTAAACTCTTCCTTCAGCCAACATTTTCAGAAATATTATTGGTATGTACAAAGTCCAGGCTCTCTATGAAATCCCTTTGCAACTGACTGAAAGCATTGTGTGTGTGCACATGTGCATGAGTGTGACAGAGACAGTGTGCCTCTGTAGGTGAATGTGTAAAATGTTTTAGGCTTTGCTTCATAGAATACACAGAAGAACTAAATAGCTGAACATGCAGCTTATTTCACGGAATAGTTTCATTCTGCCTAGTCATCATGGCAAATGCAATTTTCCTCAACTGTCTCTAATTGAGGGCAAGAAACAAACCTCTTGGCTCTATATATAAAATATCTACTTACATAAGGAAGACTCTATGAGATCCCTTTTCTTAGGATCTTATCACCTTATCAAAAAAAATTCAACGGACCAAAGTCTCTCCCCTCTTTTTTAAATTTAAATTTAAATGTAAATTTAAAAGAGAGAGAGAGAGACCAGCAGGCTGGGAATGATCTGCTCATGTACTTAGACTTAAGTTCTGTTTTTAAAAGTTTACTATATATGCAAGTATTATCATTCTCATATGTGATCTAATCATCAAATTATGAGAAGTAATATCATAAGGGCTTCAAGTAGTTGATTTCTTGCACTAATTTTCATAGAATTTCAAGTATTTCTCATCTGAGCCTATCTGCCTGCCTACTCCAGGTATCTATTTTTAGAATTACAAGGACTGCTAGCATTTGGTTACTGATTCTCTTGCCTCACAGACATTCACATAACCTTTCGACCCTCCTTCCCTGTCCCCTGGCCTAGAGTCAGATAAAACAAAGACCCTTTTCTCACACTGGTGCTTATAAGCCTGTCCCCATATGCCTAGAAACTGTAAGAATTCTAAGTAAAGTCTTGGGTAAATTGTAACTCAAACAACATTTGCTCAGTAGAGAAAATGTCTTTTAACACCCTACAGACTGGGCAGATTTCAGTAATTTATACTTTTTTTTTAAGTATTAAATAGTCATAATAAATCATAAGAGATTCAAACCTACCGGTCCTCTCAGACAAATATTTCCCACATTTTGGCCTACTTCATATGCAAAATCAATATAAGTCAAAGAACATTCTAAGTGACATCTACACTCCCCTGAAAATATCTGTGAGTACACAAGTGGTAACAGTAATAGTTCTCTCTGTGGCTATACCGCTTGCAATTTTCAGATAATCTCTCTTGTGTCAGAAACTCATATTCTGTTAACTCTCAGTAATGCAAAGCAATTCAGCTTAAAGTGTGTTAACTGATTATGATGAAGTTTTTCTTTTGAGATGTATTAAAAACATAAGAAATTTCTTTTTACCTTGTGTGAGTTTCATTGATATAAATAACATTCCGCAAACCCAAAGACGGGATACTGGGGTTGAAAAATTTGTCCTATATAAAACAAAGTAAATGTAGACATAAATACACAACTAGATTGACAGTGAAGAGCTCTCATTATGAATTCTTGATGACTTTAATATCAAGCATAAAAATAGATATTGCCTCAAAAATCTAAGTGAAGAAAAAAGTTTTATTGAAAAGTATTTTTTAGCTTTCAAAGAATGTCATAAACTCAAAATTCATCTTTAAAATCTTAAAACTAGCCAGGCGTGATGGCTTACGCCTGTAATTTCAGCACTTTGGGAGGCCGAGGCGGGCAGATCACCTGAAGTCATTAGTTTGAGAGCAGCCTGGCCAACATGGTGAAACTCCGTCTCTACCAAAAATTAGCTGGGTGTGGTGGTCGGTGCCTGCAATCTCAGCTACTTGGGAGGCTGAGGCAGGAGAATTGCTTGAACCTAAGAGACAGAGGTTGCAGTGAGCCAACACGATGCCATTGTACTCCAGCCTGGGCGACAAAGCAAGGCTCCATCTCAAAAAAAACAAAAAACAAAAAACAAACAAACCACCTTAAAACCAAAGGAAATAGTACCCCTTGCTGCTTGACTCCTCATCTCCACCCTGAAAGAAGTGAAGCTACAAGACTGTCAGAGATTTCAGTTTTCCCAAAATACAAAGACCATGCTAAGTACCATGCAGTTACTGTTGCTTACCAAATCTCCCAAAATCCCTGACACATAAGAGTTATCACCATTTTCTAGGTGAGAAACTAAGACTGGCAGAGGTTTAGGATTCAATCTTATGTCTTTATCTAAAGAGTATGGTCTATTACCCCTAAATAACTGTCCATTTAATGAGAAATCGTATGTCTACTGGTCACCCTCTTTACATGTGATCTTGAAAGATACTCCAGAGATAGCTTTGCTGAAAAGATAGTCTACAGCTTTATCAATATGGGCAAAAAGGTAACTGTTCCACACTTCAATGCTGAAAAAGCACAATGTTCCCTCAGCAAATATAAAACTACTAAAGTGGAATCTCTTTAGAGAAAAGGAAAATAGGATTTCAGAGAAAAGATAGCAAATATCATACAGTTACGAATAAAATATTTTTAAACAAATTATTTTAAATGATCATGTCATGGAAGTAATTCAAGATCAAGTTCAACTCCATCAGGTACTATAGTAGGGCAAAAATCAATTGTCTGTTGTACTATCTACCCTTACTCCAAACCATCACCACTACCAAATTATTTCCTATACCCTCTGACTTAAGAACACATTGTAGTTATTGTTTTAAGTATTCAAAATTAGAATTAGACTAGATGTCAGATCTAGAAAGAAAATGACATTCTGTTTAAATCTTGATTTCAAGTGGCCTATTAATCTGAACTAGCTTTACTCCTAGGCTAGAAATTTCTGCGATCCTTGAATTCTACCAAATTCTTGCAACAAGGTACTTGTGGTTTAAAAGAAGCAATATTTATAACAAGACATTCTTCAGCAGATCTGAACATTTAACATAAACTGCTTGGGTTCCACACAAATCTCTCCCATGTTAGCAAACCCCTTTATACCAGACTCAGAATTCTACTTTCTGCCAAACCAACCTTGAGTAGAAAATTCACACAGCACAATTACCTAGTCTCACAAGTTATAAGCCACCTCTATAAATGGCAGGCGCTTAAATGGCAGAATTTCTTCATCCTAATAACTGGATCCCAGAGAGAGCTTAACATTCAGATATGACTTTTAAAAGGCAATTCTGCTGCCTTCAAACACAACTACATGAAATTCTATGTTCCTGTGCTAATTTGTCCTTCTCTTCAACTATCACCAAAAATATACCTCTCACACACTTGGCTCTTCTCAAAGACTACACTGTAATGCAAAAGATATTGCATGGCTTGTTTTTTCACCAAAATACAAACAACAAACCCATATACACTCTCTTAAATCTTCATTCTAACATTTTAGTGACAATCTTTCACTATCACAAAGTCAACAGACACCTTCCATTAGCAAAGACTCCGAGCAAAGTCACAGCTTTAACTTCTTATTCTGTCCCATTATCTCTTCCTTATCTTGCTAGGATTTTAATGTTAAGTGCTAAAGTTCAACACCTAAAAGTTCATGAAGGTTCCCACTAACTTCTTTGAAGACTTAACCGAAAATAAGATCTACTCCCCCCCTAAAAATCCTACTAAAACCTCAAAAGAACTAGATTGTTACCTAGTATCAATTATGGGACCAATATTTACTGAATAAATGAATGGAAAGAAAAAATGTGTCAACATCTTTACTTGAAATATTTGGTTCATAAACATGGGTCTCTGTTCTGAAAGTGAATTTAGTCCAATAAGACCGCCTACTACAAAGTTGGAAATCATATTTTATGCTGAGTATTAGGGTCAATAAGCAGTAAAGTCCTTACCCAGCTCTGGGGAGTGCAGGAGTAACAACATCTTCCAACAAATGGCCTTTTCCGACTCATTAGGCTTTCTTTCCATTTTAAAGTTGCAGATCTGAAGACGGTAGGTCTAAAGCCACACTCACCCTGACAAATCATAAGAAAAAAATATAGTGTCTAAATGGCAAGAGAACACTCGTCTACTTGATCTCAAAATCTAAAGTATTTTGGACAGAAGAAAAACTTACGGCATCTTCTGGGTGATTTTCATTTAAGTACTCCCTCCATGATCAACACTTGGATAAAAGCTTACCACATAAGCAAAAGCTGAGCACCCAAGAATAGTAACAGCTACACACTGAAGGCAGTATTCAAAAATTTAAGAACTAAATTGTAGAAGGTCAAACAGACTTCTGACAGCTAGATAAATCAATTCAGACTCCTGGATCTCTAGTCTAACAATTAACCTTACCCCCTTTTAAATCACACAGTCCCACTACAGAACTATAAAGGCCTTACATAGTGAGCAAGTTTTTACTTTAAATAAAAAACAGGTAAACTTATATAACATTCCTTTATCTTATCAAGGGAACTTAAAGACCAGAATTTAAATTATAGCTATACTGTTCAATTAGGGTCAAACCTCGCTCTTTTATTCTAAAAATGCTTAACTTTGAGCTCAGTTGCTCAAATCTCTGTTATACAGATACAACATTCTCAAAATTAAGCAAAAAAAAAAAACCCACTATTTTTTATATAAAGACAATTACGATAATATTTAAAATACGTCATGTTATACTGAAATAGGAAAAAAATCCAAGAAAATGTATGCCTTTTGGATTGAATTCATACTATAAGTTCCTAATTTTTTAAAGTTTACTTCTATTATAAAATTCATGCTTTTCAAGTATAACTCATGGAAAGTACACACCAAGAGAAAAGAAAGAAAAAAAAAACTTCTTACCTGACCCAAAACTACTACTAGGGTTTTTTTTCCTATGCAAAATGATTATTTCATTTTCTAACATAATCAGTGTACATAAATTTTCTAACCATTTTTTCTTCCCAATATAATGCCATAGAATTTTTTATTAGGCTTCATAAACATACCAGTTTCTGTAGCTATTAATCTTGACGTGATATTATGTTGCTGCCAGTATTTGCACCTTCACAAACATCACTGAAATGAACATTTTTAGGCTGAATGCTTTTAACTCTTATCCTAAACTTACCCATTCCTCACTTGTGTGCTTACATCGACCAACACTGTATTCTGATGAATTTGGCAGATAAGAAACATCTATTGTACCAAGGGTCAGTGCAGATTCATCCATGTCACAAAGTGTAATTCCCAAATCATGTGCTATAAAAAATAGGTACCATTTAAATTAACAAGGAATCGAGAGAGTAAATACCAGAACTCAAAATTCTGATTTCTACATTACTTTGCTCCATAATGGGATATCAAATGAACTGACAGACTTCTATCATGTTGAGTCACAAGGTAAAAACTGACCTTTATGTGTTTATATGAACACAGTTAGGCTGCCCTGACTAGGAAAAAAAAAAAAAAAATCAGCATTTGTATTCTAAGACTTCCTGAATATATAAGGATACAACACTGTATCCTTTGTATCCACACAAAATAGCTATGAATAGTATCCAAACAAAATATAGTATGCAAACAAAATAGTATCCAAACAAAATAGCTATGAATTGTATCCAAACAAAATATAGTATGCCAACAAAATAGTATCCAAACAAAATAGCTATGAATTGTATCCAAACAAAATAGCTATGAATAGTCATTTGCAAATGAAAGTAAGAGCTTATTTTTATTTCATTTTTGTTAATCGAATAGTTCCTGGCAGAAGGAAGGCATGTTTATTCAATTAAGGCAATTAGGGCACCCCTTAAGTTCCCCTACTTAAATTGAATTAAGATCCTAATTTTCTTGTGATGTCCTAAAAGAAACATTTTCACTTTTAATACAAAGGTAATACAAAGCTACAAAGCTCTGAAAGAAAAGCACACTATTTTGAAATATCCGATGTATAAGTTTTCATCCTTTTCGATAAGCTTTTTTCTACCCTAAGGAAAAAGGTTCACTAAGAGTAAACTCCTAGAATAGATATTAACCCAAAATATAAAAACTTTCAAACATAATCTCTAGCCTCACATTATTTTTGCTTCTGGCTGTTTCTCACCTGGCCTAAAATTATTCCTTTAAAATCCTGAAAGGTCATGTCTAGATTAACAGTGTTCCTTTGGAAGGCATATTCCAATTTCTTTACAATCCCCACATGGGTCTGCTACAGTCACTGTTATTCTCGGCATAACCACCTATGTCCTTAACAATTTAACATAAGTACAATCTAACAGGCTAGGGGAGAGAATAAACCAATGCACCTGGGATGAAAGTTCTTCTATTTCATAACATAAAACTTCAGGACTCAGCTATCAGTTTCGGGTGCAGAATGTCCATACAACAGGGGAGCCGCTGCTGCCTGAGAAAACGAAGTGAAGAGGGGATGAGGAGAGGACAAAGAGGCTCGCTTGTGCCAATAGGAGGTCCACGTTTCGCACTTCCTCCCTCCGCACAGTTCGCTCTAGGTCAAGGAGTAATAAAGAAGCAATATCCCAGAGGCACCAGCCAGCATGCGCTGAGGGAAGCTGACTAGAGGATCTGAAAAGGACAGAGGCTGGAAGACCAGCTCTGAGGTTTAAATCTTCCACTGCTTACCATCTGTGTGATTTTTTATTACCATAAGCCGGTTAACTTCTATGCCTTAGTTTTCCCATCTGGAAAATGGGCAGAATGATAGCTCTTACCTCCTGGGTTGCTGAGAGGACGGAATAATATAAACAAAGGGTCTACCACAGTGTGTAACACACAGTGAGCGCTCAGTACAATCAATGGTAACGCTGTCATTAATTATCTCCAGCATACCGGCTGCTCTCAGAGTACCCCTTGCTGCCTCAATGTCCCCTAGGGACCCAGGCGGGCTGGCTGGCGGCGCCTCCACGCGTGCAGATGCTTAGGGGACTGAGTCCATAAGGACTCCTTCCAACCCAGGGGAACCCATGCCCCAGCCCAGTCTCCCCAGGAGAGATGAATCCTGACCCCCACCCCTGCACGAGACCGATCCATTTCTCAGGGAGAAGCCTGGAGCTCGGGGGTGGGGGAGAAGGGGACACGACTGCCCCAGCAACTTGCGAGAGTCGCACCAGCTCCACGCACTTATCCCGGCGCTCCCGGCCCGAGCAGCCTCCCGCAGCCCACACCTGCCCTCGCAGTTCGCACCCTAGCAGCTCCGGCTTCGGCTGCTGCAGCAGCCCGCACTTCAAGTCCCTGCCAATGCTTGCTGCAATGGCGCACCCTGATGACACAACCGGCGCGTGGGATTGACGCAGGGCCGCCGGCGAGCCAGCGCCGGGGGCGGGGCCCGGCCTGCGGGCCTCAGGGAGCGTGAGTGGATCCGAGAGTGGAATGTGTGTACTCGAGTGTGCGTGCCTGTGTGTGGCTAAAGATAGTGTGTGAGCGCCTGGACAGATGGTTACACTGCCTAGGCCATGCGTGTGTGAGTGTGTGTGGGTACCTCATTCTGCTTTGTGTGAATTCAGCTTATCCGGGAGCTTGTCCCTCTTCCAGGCTCTGTTGGGAATGTGCGCGTGGGCTATCAGGTTATGTGTGTGGTCTGACTTTTTATGAGATCTGTAAGACTATGTAGGATTTACTACAAATGGGAGAGGCAGGGATTGCAAATGGCCATGTTGTGTAATTTCTACAAAAGTGGCTGAGTAGCCTTTTCCTTTAAGGAGGAGAATGAAATATGAAAAGAAGCAAATAAGGCTTGTAGGATAAAAAGCCTCAGTTAGGAGAAATAAGGGCTTTTAACCCCCGTCGGATTATATGTTGCAAAGCATGGTGAATATAGTAAATAATAATGTATTATACAGTTCAAAATCGCTAAGAGTACATTTCAAAAGTTCTCACCATGAAAACTGAGAAGTATTTGAGGTGGATATGTCAATTAGCTTGATTCAATTATTCCACATTGTATTCATAAGTCATAACATCGATTTGTACCCCCTAAATATATGCAGCTATTTAGTTAATTTAAAATATAATTTTTAAAAAATGAAGTAGGCCGGGCGCGGTGGCTCACGCTTGTAATCCCAGCACTTTGGGAGGCCGAGGCGGGCGGATCACGAGGTCAGGAGATCGAGACCACGGTGAAACCCCGTCTCTACTAAAAATACAAAAAATTAGCCGGGCGTGGTGGTGGGCGCCTGTAGTCCCAGCTACTCGGAGAGGCTGAGGCAGGAGAATGGCGTGAACCCGGGAGGCGGAGCTTGCAGTGAGCCGAGATTGCGCCACTGCACTCCAGCCTGGGTGACAGAGCGAGACTCCGTATCAAAAAAAAAAAAAAAAAAAAAAAATGTAGTAGTCTGAGTTCAAGTTGGCCTACCTTTAGCCCTTGGAACAAAATAACACTGACCATGAAGTTCTAAACAATACTTGTCATGCCATTGACAAGGCCAATGATTATCAAGAGCATCAGCAATTTAGAAGGAAAAAGATAACCTTTTTTATCAAGGAGGTGGTGGCACACATCTATACTCCCAGCTGCTCAAGAGGCTGAGGTGGGAGGATTGCTGGAGTCTGGTAGGCAGGGGGTTGCGGTCAGCCAAAATTACACCACTGCACTCCAGCCTGGGCAACAACGAGACCCTGTCTCAAAAAATAATAAATAAACTTTTACATGCACTCAAGCAACACACGAAGTATGAACTAGGATCTGGGAATACAAAGATGATTAAGTCGTATGCCCTTCCCTCAAGCCTCTGCGGCCAGACCTTGTCCCTCCTACACTCACTAATCCTAATCCCCTATTCAATACAAATCTTCGTGCATATCCACCTGGAAAAAAATCATCTACAGCCCCCCATAGGACAAATGCCTGAGCCTGGAACATAATAAGGCCTCCGCAGAGAGGCCTCTGCTATTCCCTCTTCTGCAGCAGAAGCCTTTTACTTCCTCTCTGATTGTTCTTAGACAAGCCATGGGCACTCATCCTCTTAATTCTGCTCATACTGTTCTCCCTGAAACTCTACAGTTCCTTCCTGAACTAGTTCTTCAGGCCTTCCCTAATCTCTCCAGCCCTCAATAACCACACTCTCCTGTGATATCTCAAATATGTACTACAATACCACACCTTGGATCTTTCTCAATTTCTGTCAAGTCTTCTAGATGATGGCAAACACATTATGTCAGTGACTTGCCTCAGTCTCTTAGTTAACACCACAGTCTCTTGTTGTATAGTAAGCACTCAGTACTTATTGGGGCTAAGGAACAATAAAAAAAAATCCTTCTCTTGAATTTTTCGTGCCTCTGTGTATAAATCTCGAACTTTCTTGTGCCGCTGTGTATAAATCCACCCCAAAATGCAAATGTTCTCCTCTTTTGAAATAATCAAAAACAATGGGAGTTGATATTCATATTTTTTAAGAAAATGAGCTTCTTGAGGTCAAAGACTCTGTCTTTATTCAACCCACACACATAATCTTAGCAATAAGCACACACTTAAATACTCAAGCACTTTATGTTGACTAGAGGAAGATGAATTTTAATCCCAAAACATTATGAAATTTTGTGTACAGGTTATTGGCCCATGACAAGGAAAAAAAGAAAGAGGGGAGAAAGTAAGGGAAAGTCTTAGGGTTTGAAGTCACTACTAAAGAGAAAGTAACAACAAATTCACTACAGAGAATACCACAGGAGTTTTAAAATGTAAGCCAAAGGGAAAAATGGATCATCTTACATAAAATTCATTTGTAGGCAACTCTTCAGTAATGCCTGTTGCACAATTGTTACTGTGGAGCTCATGTGCATTGCAATGTCAGGTGTTTCGTGTTACTTAACAAGAATTGTTTTGGAAATAGGTGACACCCTTGGCAATCTGTTTTATGAAGAGAGCCACAGTAATTTATAGCAATCCAGTCTAGCCAGCTAAGATGGAGCAACAGGACTGAATTTACTCTCCTGCCTAAAACAACTAAAAACAAAAACAAAAACAAACAGGCGTTTATAAGACAATGCCTTTTAAACGTTGTGCTGGACAGTGGTCCTTGAGGTGGGAAAACAAATGAGGTGAGCCCTCTCCTCCCTGGGAGAGCAGGGAGGCCAAAGCAGCTGGAACTGTGAGTTGTATATCAGAAAGGAGAAAGCTACACAGAGAAAGAAGGAGCTGTGGAGATCTACAACACATCTCACTCCAGTCTTCCGCTGATTAGAGCATGTGTGTGAGGAAGCTACCTAAGGGCAGGAAATAATCATGTATGAAGAACAGAGAGAGCAATTACTAAAGCTTGCACAGGGTAGGAAATTAATTCTGCTCCCACAAGGCAGAGTAGAAAGTTACCCAGTGATCATACAGGAGCAGAAATAGTGCCTGATCCTGGCACCCAGACTGGAAAACCTCATAATTCACAACTCAAATGGTTTTACTTCAGTAGTGGGGCAAAATTAGCCCTAATGTGAAAGCTACTCTGATTCTATCTTAGAAATCTTAAAAGCCAGCCACCAAAGGATTAAGCTGTTTTTAAGAACAAAGTGTCCCAGAGCAAAGCACAAGAATATTTACAGGAAATTAAAAATAACCAACACCTAACAAGGTAAAATTTGCAACATCTGGAATCCAATCAGAATTATCAGGCATGCAAAAAGAAGCAGGAAAGTAATGAGAAAAAAAAATCAACCAATTGAAATCATCCCAGAAATGACAGAGATGATAAAATAAGAGAACAAGGACATTAAGAAAGTAGTTATGACTGTATTTAACGTGTTCCACAAGTAGAAAAAATAAACTGAGCATAGGAAGTAGAGATGTGAAAAAAAAAAAAAAAAAGACACAAACCAAACATCTAGGAGATGATAAAACCACATCTGAGATTTTTAATGCCCTAACACACACACACAGACACACACACACACACACACACACACACGATTAATAAGTTAGACATTAGCCGGGCGCGGTGGCTCACGCTTGTAATCCCAGCACTTTGGGAGGCTGAGGCGGGCGGATCGCGAGATCAGGAGATCGAGACCACGGTGAAACCCCGTCTCTAAAAAAAAAAAAAAATACAAAAAATCAGCCGGGCGTGGTGGCGGGCGCCTGTAGTCCCAGCTACTCGGAGAGGCTGAGGCAGGAGAATGGCGTGAACCCAGGAGGCGGAGCTTGCAGTGAGCCGAGATTGCGCCACTGCACTCCAGCCTGGGCGACAGAGCGAGACTCCGTCTCAACAACAACAACAACAACAACAAAAAAAAATAAGTTAGACATTAATAAAAAAGAAACAGTAAAAAACTTGACGGGAGGCTGAGGCAGGAGAATGGCGTGAACCCGGGAGGTGGAGCTTGCAGTGAGCCAAGATCATGCCTCTGCACTCCAGCTTGGGTGACAGAGCGAGACTTTGTCTCAAAACAAAAACAAAAACAAAAAAAAACTTGAAAGTATTGTGATAGAAACTATCCAAAATGAAACACTGAGGGAAGAAAAATACTGAAAGTAAAAGTAGAGCATCAGTGAGCCTAGTATACATGCAATTGTAGTCCCTGAAGAAAATGAGAAATATGAGGTGAGAATAGATTAGGGAGGACAGAAAAAAGTATTTGAAAGAATAATTGATGAAAACTTTCCAAATTTGACCAAAACTATAAACTCATAAACCCAAAAAGCTCAACAAACTCAGTAGAAACATGAAGAAAACCATACCAAGAAACATTACAATCAAAACGTCTAAAGCCACTGATAAAGAGAAAATCTTAAAAGCTATCAGAGAGAAAAAAAAAAAGACATTACTGTACAGAGGAACAAAGGTAAGAATGACAGCAGATTTCGCATCAGAAAAATGCAAACCAGAAGATGGTGGAGCAGCATCTGAAGTACTGAATGAAGAACCTATCAATCAAGAGTTCTTTTTATATTAATATATAGTATGTACATTTACATATTTTTTATATATATCAAAAAAATAAAATAACATATTTTGACATCAGATTGCCAAAAGAATTCATCACCAGCAGGATCGTTCTATAAGCAACGTTAAAGAAAGTCTTTCAGGCAAAAAAAAAAATGCTGTCAGATGGAATTCTGAATCTATGCAAAGGAATTAAGAGCTTAAGAAACCACAAATATGTAGGTAAATAATTTTTCTTATTTTTAAAACCCTTCTATTTTATTTTATTTTATTTTATTTTTGAGATGGAATCTCGCTCTGTCACTCAGGCTGGAGTGCAGTGGTGCAGTGGCGTGATCTTGGCTCACTGAAACCTCCTCTTCACAGGTTCAAGCAATTTTCACGCCTCAGCCTCCTGAGTAGCTGGGATTACAGGCACCCGCCACAATGCCCAGCTAATTTTTTTCTGTATGTTTAGTAGAGTTGGGGTTCACCATGTTGCCCATGTCAGTCTCGATCTCCTGACCTCAAGTGATCCGCCTGCCTTGACCTCCCAAAGTGCTGAGATTATAAGAGTGAGCCACCATGTCAGCCATTAAAACCCTTTTAAAAGATAATTCCTTAATGCACAAACAAAAACAATATTTTGTGGGGTTTATAACATATGTAGAAATAAAATGTATGATGACAACAGCACAAAGTCCAGGAAGGGAGAAGTATTCTGTTGTAAGATTCTTATCTTATGCACCAAGTGGCATAATATACTTGAAGGTAAACTGTAATAAGTTAAAGATGTATACTTTAACTCCTAAAGCAACTACTATGAAAGCAAAACTAAGAGTTATTGTTAACACATCAACAAAGAAGCTTAAGTTGAATTTTTAAAATGTTTAATGAATTCAAAAGAAGGCAGTAAATGATGTGGTAGAAAAGAAAGAATAGATAGAATAAAGAAAAAATACATGGCAAGATGATAGATTTAAGCTCATATAAGTAATCACCCTAATTAAAAGGCAGATATTGTCAGATTGGAAAGAAAATGAAGATCCAACAATATGTCACCTATTTAAAAACTCACTTTAAATATTAAGACAAATAAAAGGTTAGGAAACAGTATGCTATATTAATGCTAATCAAAAGAAATATAGGTGGGTATATTAATATCATAATTTCAATACAAAGAATATTATCAGATATAATATAGAGGATCATTTTATAATGATAAAAGGGTCAATTCATAATGAGGACAAACTGATTCTACATATTTATTCCTCTAATACAGAACTTCAAAACATATAAATCAAAAACTAATCGAATTGCAAGAAGAAATTTTAAAAATCTACAATTGTAGTCAGCCATTTCAATACCCCTCCCCCAATAACTAATAGAACTGTGGGTAAAAAATTAATAAGGACTTAAAAGGCTTGTACAATACTATCAACCCAACTTGGTCTAATTGACATTTATAGAACATGCCACCCAATAACAGGAGAATAAACATTCAAGTGTGCACAGAACATCCAGCAAGATAGGTCATATTCTGGGTCATAAAACAAGTCTCGATGCACATATAAGGATCCAAATCATAAAACATATACTCTGAGCACAGAAGAAATTAGAAACCACTAACTTAAAGGTATTTGGAAAATCCTTAACTATTTGGAAACTCACATACTTTTAAAAAATCTTGCTGTAAAAAAGAAATAAAAATGAAAATTAGTAAGTACCTTGAACTAAATGATAATGAAAACACAATATATCATACTTTGAGGAATGCAGCTAAAACAGTACTTAGAAATTTATGGTACTAAAACACCTATACTAGAAAAAAAGAAAGATCTCAAATTATTTATCTCAGATTCAGCCTTAAGAAAAAAGTATAAATTAAACCCAAAGTAAGCAAAACAAAAAGAGAAAATAATAAAGGGCAGATATCAACGAAAGCAGAAAAATTTTTAAGTAGGAAACTAAAAAACAATTGAAAGTGAAAGTTAATTATTTGAGAAAATCAGTAAAGTTAATGAACCTCTAGCCAGATTCATATGGAAAAAAGAGGAGGACACATATTATTGATATTAGGAACAAGAAGAGTGACAGCACTACAAATTCTATATACACAGTAATACAGCCTTTCATTACCCAAGCTAGTTGCCTTTTGTTTTCAGGGTGGTGTACCAGATGTTAGATTTCCTATCTTCATAAGGTGAGTCTGATTAGATCCTGTAAAAAGCTGGTCCCAACCATTGTACCAGCAGAGAAGCTATTCCCTCTCTGTTTCCCTCTCTATGATTTTGTTCAGGACAATCTCCTGGCCAACTCTGAAAATATAATGAATCATAATACCTAAGCCAATTATGAAAATGGCACACACCCTGTGTTTGTGAAAGTAATGCACATGTACCTCTGTGTACATTGCATTTTGTTTTGTTTTGCCATTTGCCAGATGTTTGAGGTATTTTAAAATCTTTGTTCTGCCATCCTACATATTGACCAGTATACCTGCTACATTTTAACATGGCTCATTCTCATGATGCTACTGCAAGATATTATGATCCTTAATCTACAGATAAGAAAAATGGGCTCAGAGTAATTAAATAAATTGCCCAAATCAACCAGACAGAAAGCAGCACAGAAGGGATTTGAACCTAGGCCTTTCTCATACTAAACCTCATATTCTTGACAATAATTCATGCTGCCTTCCTAATAGTCCCTGTTCAGAGGCTCCCCTTCAGACCGATCCAGATTCGTTGACCAAACTTCCCTGGGTGCATTTGTTCAAGTAGCTGCAGGTCTACCTATGTATAATAGCATTGCTCTACAAGAATATTGTAAGGACATTGTTAACTGACTTGCAAAAATCCAATGATAAACTATCTATTAAATTCCCTTATATAAAATATAATGATTGTTCTATCAAGAACTTTTAAAGGAAGTAGCTTGGCATGAATAATTCTTACTGGATCCATGCTCTTCTCATTATGACCTACTTTTCTTTGGGCTGCTTTTGTTTATTTATTTATTCAGTATATATTTATAGAATATCTACTTCATGCCACCCAACCTATTGTAGATACAGCATTGAACAAACAGCACACACCTCCTCCCTTCGAGCTTATAGTCTAGAATATTTACACTACTCCTGTTTAATCATTGTTTCAAAAAGTTTCAAAAATCAGCATCAAGTTCATTGACTTGTGGCTTCCAGAATTCACTTCCCTAGTTCCAGCTGATTTGGGGCACTCACTGAGACCTACCTGTTCAAGACATATTTCCACCCTCTGATTATATTCAGGGTGATCTCTTGTCTAGCTCTGAGAAAAGAATGAATCAAGGTATCTAAGCCAATTATGATAATCTTGTTCCCTAATACTGCAACTATCCTTCTAGCCAAGAAGGTCACATGACCCAGTTCTGGGCAATGTGAACTGAGAGCAAGGCAAACTGAGGGTTCCTGAAGAAGTTTTTCTTTCCTAGTAAAAGAGGACACCGGTGGCACTGCTTCCTTTTCCATTTTTCTTCCATTTGCAATGTAATTCAATATCCAAACCCAACACCACGAATCACACACCTCTGGATTTTGCCAAATCTCTACCTGTGTAAGCCATTACAATGTTGTTTTCTGTAACTCTTGGGTAACATTCCTGATTGTCACCACGCATGTTCATTTTAATGAAATGGGCAGCTTAGACCCCTACTGCAACACATCCCAAGCCCAGTTTATTTAAATAATTAATCAAAAACTTTTTTACTGCCTACCTATACTCTGTGAGGAGGATACACTCTAGTCCCTGTTTTTAGAAATTCAAGATCTCATTGGATAAAATAAAATATGGACAATTAAATAGCTGCAAATAAATAAATGTATTTCTAATCACATTTGAGTCTAGAAATAGTCCCTACCAGTGTATCACATGCTGAGGGGTGGCAGTGAAGGTGACCTTAGATTCTGCCTTTAAGAAAGGGTCTTTCACAAGGTCTAGAGATCAAGACCATCCTGGTCAACATGGTGGAACCCCGTCTCTACTAAAAATACAAAAAATTAGCTGGGCGTGGTGGCGTGTGCCTGTAATCCCAGCTACTCGGGAGGCTGAGGCAAGAGAATCACTTGAACCCAGAAGCCAGAGGTGGCAGTGAGCCAAGATTGTGCCACTGCACCCCAGCCTGGGCAACAGAGTGAGACTCTATCTCAAAAAAAAAAAAAAAAAAGAAAAGAAAAGAAAGAAAAGGTCTTAGGCCAGAAGAGAAGGAAACCCCTCTGACTTACTTTTACCACATTTATGGCATACTAAGGACTTCATTTTGACAGAAACCTGCTTCATCAGGAAACAATCAATAGACTCAGCTTCAAATAAGAGACGTTAAAGGATGACTGGAATAGCGTAGTGCTGGCTGGAAATGTCTATAACGGCACCCCACACTTGGACTGCTAATTGCATTACCCATCACATATATATTGGTTTATGAAATAATAATTCAGAACTGAATAATTCAAAGAAGCAAATAATGAATATTCTTCCTTCTTTCAGAGAAGGCAGAATCTTCCAAAATGCTACACCAAGAAAAGTGGGCCCACACTACAGATACAGACAACTATTTCCTTAGTCCCAAGCGATTGCTCCCAAGCTAAAATATTTGTGATATTTCTTCTTACATATACACTTGCTTCCAGGTCTTAAAGAAGACTGAACTGTGGCCAAACATCATGGCTTATAATAACGTAAACTTCCTGGGCTCAAGCATAAGGCATGCTGGGACATCATTCTAGGAGGGAGAGTGAGGAGGGCAGAGCCAACCAGAAGGGAAGACAAGCACATTTTCCTGGACACTGAAGTTAGTTATAACAAGACATCGTGTTCAAAGAATGCACCAAGCCCAGGTCCAACTCGGACAGCCTAGAATGGAAAGTGTCTTTGTGATGAGGTAGGTTAGAGCAGCAGTCTCTCAAGATGGTCATCAAATACACTGGAGCCAGGCAGTAAGCAGCCAGGCTTCTGGGAGATCTCTCTTGCCATCTCCCACCAGATAGGGTACATGACAAGGTTCAACACCCCAGGAAGAAAGCATGGTGGGAACTAGGTAGTATTCCACACTTCCAGCCACTAGCTGTGCCACTGGGCAGGGCACCAATTCTAGAGGGAAACTGGGGCCCTGCATGGGATAACTAGCAGAGCAGTATAGTTAAGAAATTAGCTTGAATGTCTCTTAATTTTCAACTACTGTTTGCTCGTTCTTAGGGAATAAAAGATATTTTTCCTTTCTCCCAGGAGCATAGCCAGGCTCTGTGGTTTAAATCCTGAGGTTTCCTAAGCCCTGGAAGTTGGCTAAGTAATTGCAATTAACTGCCTTTTTGTGATTAAAAGCAAAAAAATGAGAAGCTGCTCAACTGGGGTTGGTATCCAAGAAGACAAATTCTAAATGGGCCTTTGTTTTCTCATGGACTCAAGCTGGATTGTGGGAGGAGAGACTGTCCAAGAAAAGAGTGGAGGCCAGGATGGCTCGGCATTGAGAAGGGACAGGACTCAGGGGTCTGATGGTGGCTCAGCTCTAAGATCCTTCAGATGCAGAGCCTTGGAGGTGGCAGGGCTTCAAAAAAGGGTGAAGATGGGGGGACTGTAAAGAATGACAGTCTAGCACCTTAGAAACCTCAGTGAAGGTCCCAGTGGCGGAGTATGTCACGAAGGGAATAGAACTTCAGGTACCACGCAGAGCCCAGGCAAGGCGCAATGAGGAAGGGGACCAGCCTGAGCTGACCCAGGGCCTCTGCTTGGCTTCTGCACAACACAAGCAACAGGGTAAGGGGTAGGAGGGTGGAATGCCCCAAATTATCACTGTTGGTCTTCGAGAGAACTTTGACATAAGCTATTTAAAGACAGAGTAATACAGTATTCATTCATTTATCCGTTCATTCATAACACACTGACTGAGAGCCTTTTTTGCAGCAGGCATCCTGCTAAGTGCTGAGGACACACAGATGAAGAAGTTACACACAGATCCTACCCTTGTGGAATTCATGATCTAATGGCATATGGTATGTAGGGATGGAGACAGTAGGAAGAAAGATAAACAAAATCACAATGAAATTTTTTTTAAGTGCAATAAAGAATCCAAACAGCATCCGTCCCAGAGAAGAACAGAGGCGGCCGATATTGGATAAGGTGGTCAGGGAGGACTTCTAAAAGGGGAGAGCAGCTACACTGAGGCCAGGGTGTGAGCAGGGCCCAGCCAAGACAGGAGCCCAGAGCAGACCTCTCCAAGAAGAGGGAAGAGCACACGCCAAAGCCCAGAGGGAGGGCAGAACTTGGCAGAGAGTGAGAACTGAACCAAGGCCAGCATGGCTGGAGTGGGTAAGTGGGAAAATGGCAGAGGGAGGAATTGGGAACACAGGCTGACCAGGTCTTTTTAAGCCATAGTAAAAAGTTTGGAAAATTCAAAATAAAATTCTGACCTGTGTCATAAATGCCATGGAGGTATGTGAATACCCTTTCCCTTGTAAGATTAGAGAAGGGTGAATCAAAATAGAAGCCCATGTCTATGGACTTGGTCAACCAGGAAGAGAAGAAGTGGGCAATGATTCAGGAGCTATGTTGTATGCAGGGGCCTGTCCGCCTGGCTTAAATTGGCAGCAGAGAATCTAGGTAAGGAAGAAAGTAAGCACATTTTGTTAGCTACCCTTTATTGAGCAATTTCTATGTGTCAAGCACTATTCTAAGTAGTTTAGAGGCATTTTCTCAAATAATCACCTGTGACAGTCATGGCGCCATCAGAAAAACAGAACCCCTTCCAGACAGCTCACTAGTGAGACTTTAATACAGAAAACTACTTAGAAAGGTCTTGGAAGAACAGAGAGGACAAAAGGAGAAGGATGAGGCCCAGAGATCAGCAGCAACACAAGATCACTACCCTCCCTCAGGCTGGAGTGGCAAAGATAGGTGTTGACAGAGCCAAGAGCCATCACCTCATAGGCTACAACTGGGACCAAGGAGGGGGTCCTGCCCAGGAGGAGCCAAAACCATGAAGCCACCACTGCTGGAGGTGCCACCTGAGAAACAGGGAGATACCATGACTTTTATCCTCTCTCTGCCAACTGGGGATGACCCAAGCTTCAAGGAAGCCTGAGGAATAAGTTTTCAAGGGGGCATTGTCCTAAGATCTAGAGTAGGGCAGGGAAGGATGGGGAATAGATCCGAGGGCAAACAGGCAGATGAGGGGCCCGTCCTCTCAATAGCCCCATGGGTTAGAAACTATTATTACTCCCATTTTTCAGATGGGGAAACTGAGGCACCAGGAGAGGTCAGAATCTGTAAAGTGGCAGAAATGCACTTTGAACTCAGAATCTACCTGATATTAAATCCCAAACATACAAGGGATATATTATTCAGCTAGCCTAGGCTTTGGAAGTGGCTCTAGTTCTTCAGTGGTCCTCATCTCAGAGCTAGGCTGCCAAGATCTTATGCTTGGAAAACATAGTTCTTGCAGATACTTTTGGGACAAAAGAGGAAATGCTATTCCTTTGAGCTTGGATCCTCACATAATTTGTCCTAAATTTTTGAAACTCATATGAACCCTTAAAGTTACTCTATATCAGTCAGAATGCGCTAGGTTATAATACAGTAACAAAAGTCTTAGTCTTAAAACAACAGAGTTTGTTTCTTGCCTAGCTACATGTCAACAGCAGGTTATCCTGGGACTCTGCTCATAACGGTCACTGAGGGACCCAGGCTCAGGAAGGTTCCATGTTGATACACGCCTTCGTGTTTGCCAAGACTGGAAAAGAGAGTGTAGTAAGCTGTACACTGGCTCGTAATCCACTTTATTGGGTAAAGAAGTGTAATCCTACCGTGTGTCCCGGATAACTAAACATTTGTGAACAGCTCTAATGACAATCGAACCACATTAATGACACTTCTGGTTGGGCTGAGATAAACCAAAGGTCGTAATGTAGAATGAAGAGACTTAGGTGCTTCTAACAGAACAGGCTACACTATATAACATTATAAAAGGTTGTCTTTGCTGTGCTTAAAATTGCATCTCTGTGGACACTATGTTTTTCAGGAAAACCTTTTGTTCCTAAGTATTGCTTAAGACCATTTCCCTAAAAATCACCATTGGTTCTTAAAAGATACTGTCCAAGATGGTTTGTGGAGCTGAGATACTGGCTGGCATGATATGAAAACAAAGCATCTTGTCTTCTGGAAAAGAGATCCTGATGTGGACTAGATTTTAACGTGGACAAGCCCAGACTCATTCCAAGCTTTCTACTGTTGTATAACCTGACGGCAGATTATTGGGTAGGGATGGCTTGCTGAGCAAGTCCCAGCTCTGGGTGTAAAGAGCCAGGCAGTCTCTCCGCTTTCACAACCTTGTGCTTCCTGCATTTCTTTCTACCCACCTAGATGTTTTCTATGTTTTCTCTTGGCATGTTTGACTGGCTCAAGTCTTTCCTTCATTTTCACTTCATACCATCTCCTCAGCAGGCCAAGAACCTAGAAGTTCTTGACTTTTTCCTGCATCCAATAGAACGCTAAGTCTTAAACAATTTTACCTTCTAAATAGCTTTAAACCCATCACCCCCTTATCTCCCTCTCCACCTGCACTATCCTAATCCAAAATATCACCATCTTCACTGGGGCGCATAACGACTCACTGCCTGGATGCCTCACATCTACTTCTGCACTGGCTACCCATCCAGACATCCCATACATATCAGCCAGACCGAGCATCTGAAAATGCAGCATGCCAAATGCACCATGCCAAATACCCCCATACACATCAGCCAGCCCAAACATTTGAAAATGCATCATGCCAAAATGCACCATGCCAAATACCCCCATCTCTCTCCCTTGTCACCATCCCAACTGACTAAAATCCCTCCATATTCCTTACAGATTTTAGAACAAACACTAAAGCCTGTAACGTGTTGAATACCTAGCTCAGTCCGCCCTTGCTAATCTCACCACCCCCATCTGCTTCCACGTACTCTTTCGCTCTCTGACTCCAGCCACCCTGGCTTTCTTTCACTTCCCCACGAAAGCCAGGCTCTCCCCTTCCCTGGCATTTGCTCTGCCTGCAGTGGTCCCCGCCACATCTCTCTTCCAACTCATACTTCATAACACAGCTCAAGTCTCACCACCTCACGAAAATTTTTGTGGACCCTTCAGACTAAGTCAGGCCCCTTTCTTAAATTTCTTCCCCATAGGAATGACCATAATTATAACTAAATACTTAATTGTAGAATTAATCATTTAATATCTGCCCCTCTCTCTCTCTCTTAAATGGCATTCTTGACTTTTCCCCTGCATTCCTAGTACCTAACAGTACCTTGCGTAAAGCAGATGCTCAATATCTATTTGTTGAATGTCTAAGTTCAAGACATGATTAGCTACTTATAAAAGACAGAGTGCATGGCTGTTATAACTATCAAGAGTCCTGAACAAGGATAGGCTTAGGAATAGAAACGTTCAAGGAGCGATGTGGGAACCACAGAGTTTGGGGGCTTGTGACTTTGTAGCTCTTAGAGCAGGCATGCATCTAAGATAGACAGCAGAGTTCCCATTTTCTCTCCCTCATCCCACTCCCTGGGTCAGAGTAGAGAAAACACGTGACTACAAGGAAAACTAGGGGCCCTGATCTCCCGCGTAGGGGGTGGCCTACACAGAACAGAACGCCACGATCTAGAACAAGGCCAAGCAGAGCCTGGGAGGTAAACACACACATGCCCAATACTCTTGAAAGAAGGAATTTGAAAAGGCTTGAAACAGAAAAACTAGGCATGGCTAGAGACTTATTTTTATTGTTCCTCCCTCAGAATCAGTCTTTGTCAAAAGGAAAGAATTTTCATGAAGAGGAGAAGCTGAATTACTTTGCAATTAGATTATTCTTTTTCTAATGAGTTCAAAGTAAGGTAGAACCTCACTCATTAAGTCTAATTGGAAGGAAGATCAATCTAAGTTCAACTAAGGCTAATTTTTAGAATACTTCTAAAGAAATTTAGAATTTTTAGAACACTTCTAAAGAAATTTGACATATAAAAGCTCAAATACTTTCCTTTGGAAAATTTATTCTCTTGGGTGTTCTAAACATACTCTGTGTAACTATCTTTGGCTTTTAACTTACAGGTTTCCCAAAAGAAAAGGCCTCCAAAGTAAAGAGTGTTATGAACCTAGTTTCCAATTATCTGAATTACCTTACGTAAAGCAAAACCTAAGTAAGCATAGCAGGATTGGTCATGGTTTTAACCACATCTTTTCTAACTAGCAGTCATCATCGTCTTACTCCATACAATATTTGATGTTTATTACAAGGATGATCTCCAACATGCAAGTGAGATATTAGAGAACAGCCTTTTCATAATCCAGGATCACAAGGTGCAATTTCTTCTTCTAGCCCCATTTTGTTTTACTACTGGTTGGATGGATCACAGAGACCAACACTTCCCTCACCCCATTCCTTTTGCACATTTGATTCTGCTTACGAGATAACAAAACACCTTCCCCCTTTATCAATCACATCATAATTATTTTTCCAGAGGCTCTCACTTTGGGGCCTACTTCACCTCCATAAAGCATTGGAACATATGTAAATTAAGCACACACACATAAATTGTAGAATTCCTAGTAACTGCTATAGGTAATCAATGGGTTAAATAAATCTTAATATCAATAATGTTGGGTTTTCTCTAGCTTATTTATGAGTGATGTTCTTAAAGAATAGTTCATGTATATTTCTAGGTCACCTGCTCATTAACTGTTGAATAAATATAATCTAGGTAAAGAATGAATTATATCTAAAGCTCCATCAATTGATCAAATCCTAAATGAATGAAATTTTAACCTCGCAGAAATAAAGTTTCATTGACTTTAAGCTCCACAAAGTTGTGGCATGCCGTAGTTAAACAGTCTTAATTTTTTTGACTGTGCTAATAGTTCCAAAAATAAAATTGCCTACTTGGTTAGTAAACTTATTTTATAAGCCATAGTGACTCTTAGCCAAATTCTAATTAAGCAAAGCAGTTAACTTGCTCTCCTCTGTATGTGACCTGGTACGGCATTCTTATTCACAAAAACAGAGGTGGCATGTATAGGAATCCTATTATTAATTGGGATGTACTTCAAGATTACAACATGGCTGCCATTTACACATGTCAAAATCATAATTATTGTGAACCATTAATTACAGATCATAAAACTACACTGTCCACAATTGTGAAGGGTCTTGGAATGTTTAAAGTAAACTCAATTTATGTTTTTTATCTCCCTGTGCCTCATT
Source organism: Hylobates moloch (assembly GCF_009828535.3). NCBI lineage: Eukaryota > Metazoa > Chordata > Mammalia > Primates > Hylobatidae > Hylobates > Hylobates moloch. Next base: position 21,258,254 of record NW_026652278.1, on the reverse strand, counting down.
TTCCTTATCCGTGAAACAAAGCTAATAATAGTACCTACTTTATAATATTATAAGGATTAAGAGTTAAAATATGTAAGGCACTGAGACAACACCTGGCACAGAGTGGGTGCTAGGTAATGTCTGCAGTTCCTAGGAAAATGTCCAGTCCCCTCAAAGTCTGGAAGGTTCCATTGGATCCAGATATCAGTCCCACTTGCTTTCACAGATCATAGCTGGTAAAAGGTGTATTTCAGAATCACAGCCTTCTCCAGATTCAACTTCAGCATGTTTTTCTTTTCCAGGTATAAACTTGCATAGTTTTCCTTTAACAACTATACTACTGATTGATTCAGTAAAGTCTTTAAAGCAGTAGTTCCTCACTTTTTGGCGTCTGGGAACAGTTTGATAACCTGATGAAACTCCAGGCTCTTTCCCAGAAAATAAAGTACATGTAAAAATTTACATTCCATTTCAGCAGTTTCATGACCTCCCTCCAAGGTCATTCATGGACCCCAAATTAAGAATCAGTGTTTGTAGTACATCTATTATGGAAAACAGTATGCCCCCATACTGCTCAAAAAATTTTAAATAGAGCTACCATGTGATTCAGTAAGCCCACTTCTGGGTGCATATCCAAACGAATTGAAATTGCTGTATTAAAGAGATATTTGTACTCCCATGTTCATTGCAGCATTATTCACAATAGCCAAGATATTAAAGCAACCTATGCGTCTGTTGATGGAAGAGTGGATAAAGAAAGTGTGGTGTATATACACAACGGACTACTCTTCAACCTTGAAAAAAGAGGAAAATCCTGTCATTTGCAACGACATGGATAAACCTAGAGGACATTATTTTTATTTTGTTGTTGTTGTTGTTGTTTTGTTTTGTTTTTGTTTTTGTTTTTGTTTTGAGACGGAGTCTCGCTCTGTTGCCAGGCTGAAGTGTAGTGGCACCATCTCGGCTCACTGTATCCTCCACCTCTCGGGTTCAAGCAATTCTCCTGCCTCAGCCTCCCGAGTAGCTGGGACTACAGACGCATGCCGCCACGCCTGCCTCATGTGTGTGTGTGTGTGTGTGTGTGTGTGTGTGTGTGTGTGTGGCTTGTGTGTGTGTGTGTGTGTGTCTGTGTGTGTGTGTGTATTTTAGTAGAGATGGGGTTTCACCATGTTGCCCAGGCTGGTCTCAAACTCCTGAGCTCAGGCAATCCGCCTGCTTCAGCCTCCCAAATTGCCAGAATTACAGGCATGAGCCACTGCGCCTGGCCACCTAGAGGACATTATTATGTTAAGTGAAATAAGCCAGGCACAGACAGACAAATATGCATTATCTCACTTATATGTGGGATACAGAAATGTTGAACTCAAAGAAGCATGGTGATGTTGAACTCAGAGTAGCATGGGGGTTATCAGTAGCTAGAGGAGGAGTTGGGAAACGAGATGTTGGTCAAAGGGTTGAAAGTTTCCTTTAGTCAGGAGGAGTAAGTTCCTGGAGATCTCTTGTACCGCATAGTGACTATAGCTAATAATAATGTATACTTGAAAATTGTTAAGAGAGTAGATTTTAAATATTCCCACCACAAAAAATTAAGTATGTGAGGTGGTGAATATGTTAATTAGCTCAATTTAATCATTCCACAATGTATATGTGTTAGTCTGTTCTCACGCTGCTGATAAAGGTAATTTATAAAGGAAAGAGGCTTAATTGATTCACAGTTCCACATGGCTGGGGAGGCCTCACAATCATGACAGAAGGTAAATGAGGAGCAAAGTCACATCTTACATGGCAGCAGGCAAGAGAGCTTGTGCAGGGAAACTCCCATTTATAAAACTATCAGATCTCATGAGACTTATTCACTACCATGGGAACAGTATGGGGGAACTGCCCCCCACGATTCAATTATTTCCACCGGGCCCTGCCCTTGACACATGGGGATTATTATAATTCAAGGTGAGATCTGGGTGGGGACACAGCCAAACCATATAAGTATACATATCAAAACATCACATTGTACACCATAAATATATACAATTGTTGTCAACTAAATCAAAAAAGAATCGCTGCATGAAAGCATGGCTTGGAAGACAGCCACACTTAGATCTTGTTCTTTTAACAATGTTAAGGCAACTGGAGGCAGGAGCACATATTTACACATTGTAAGTGGAGACAGGAACACATATTTACACATTGTAAAGGAAATATACATATATGTATATTTCAGTCCTTGGGTTTGCAGAAATTAAGTATTAAGTATAGTTTACTTACTATATATAGTGTCTATATATACACTATATATATACATATATTATATATACTACATATACATATACCTTATATATATACTACATATACATATATTATACATACATATACGATAGTATGTACATATATAGTATATATATATAGTGTATATATATATGTTGTGTATGTGTATATATATATATATAGAGAGAGAGAGAGAGAATAGTTTTCCTTCAACAACTATACTATTGATTGTTTTTGAGACAGAGTCTCACTGTTGCCCAGATCGGAGTGCAGTGGCACAATCTTGGCTCACTGCAGCCTCGACTTCCCCATCTCAAGCTATCCTCCCACTTCAGCCTCTCGAGTAGCTGGGACCACAGGAGCATGCCACGAGGCTCAGCTAATTTTTGTTTTTATTTTTTGCAGAGACAGTGTCTCACTATGTTGCCCAGGCTGGTCTCTAACTCCTGGGCTCAAGGGATCCTCCTGCCTTGGCCTCCCAAAGTGCTGGGATTACAGGCATGAACAACAATGCCTGGCTTTGTAAGGGAAATATTAATTACTGTTAGTGAGCTAAGTACTTCCAATAAAAAGTTTTGCTGACGATGAAGAAGATGAAGAAGGAGAATGAAGAGGAGAACAAGCAGAGGAGGAGAAGGAGTCATTCAAAATGGATAAAGGTAAGCAAACTGAAGGGATACTTTTACCTGTAAGTGAGCCACAAGTATGCAATAGTGTTTTGCTACTGTGGAATACTGTGTAGCTATTATTAGCAACTCTGGAGGCAGTTTGAGCAGCTGATTATATCTAAGGCCTTCTTTTAAACCTTAAACAGGTAAAATATTGTTATGGGGCTTTCCACACTTGTTCAATGATTCAGACATAAAAGAAATGCTAATTATGGGAACTGAGCTGTGAATTCTGAGTGACCCTAGGGACAAAATGCTTATCTGGTGGTCTTATGTTGCTGGACATTTATTAGAGTTTTGAGATTACATTAACTGATTTTCACCTTAAGTGCTCTACCTGGAGAAGCAGTAAAAGCTACTGAAAAGGAATTATTTTAAAGAGCTAGTGACATTGGCCAGAAGATGTGTCTGCTGAATCAGGGGGCAGTGTGAGGAGAGGAACCCAAGTAGGGTGTGATGGGCTTGCCACCGCCAAGAGCTGCCACTTTGACCAGGACTCACGAGGACCCTACTCATTCCTCTGTTCAACAGTGGCCAATGCCTGAGACCAAAGAGGATGGATGATGATACTTAGAACAAATATCATAGAATAAGGTCAAGGTCCCACTTACATTTCTGCTCTTTCATGGTCTCAGCTTGCATACCTGCCTCTGAGCCAATTATCTTTTCAGGAACTACAAGCTCTCACATTGTTTTGCCCCTGCCTACCTCTCCTCCCCCGTCCTCTATCACTCTCCCTTGCCTTACTCAACCCTCATCCCCAAGGTCATCTCTCTGTTCCTGGACCATCCCCAGCTCATCACTGGCTCCGGGACTGTGTGTTTATGGTCCCTTCTCCCAGGACATTCCTTCTGCAGACATTTGCATGGCTGATTCATTATCTTTTTAGACCTTAACTTGGTTAGCAACTTTCTGTCCCTTGCCTTGTCACTTTCTTCTATATCATCCGATTTATTTTATTTATAGCACTTAACCCTCTCTGAAAATAACCTGTTGATTATTTTTCTTGACCATTGTCTATCTTCCTCATTAGAATGTGAGCTCCATAAGAGCAGGAACTTTCTACATTTTAGTCACTGTGTAGCCCCCAGGCCTATCATAGAAAAAGCACCAAATATACATTTGTTGGATAAAAGAATGAAAGATCATCAGCATAGCTACCATTTATTGAGCATTTACTCTGTGCCAGGCACAAGGCTGTAGGTTTTTCAATTAACTTGCATAACAGCCCTCCAAGATAGGTATTTCTCATTCTCATGGTACAGGTTAGGTTTTGCAGAGAGGTTATGCAACTTTCCCAATGTCACAGCTAGCAAGGAACCAAGACTTGATTTGAACCCAGATGTATCTGACTTCAACATTCATTCTCTAAGTCAAAATCAGCACTTTTTTAAAATCAATGGCCAGATAGTAAATATTTCAGGCTTTGTGGGCTATACGGTCCTGGTCACAACTACTCAACCCTTTTGTAGCATGAAAGCAGCCTTAGACAGTATATAAGAAAATCGATGTGACTGTGTGCCAATAAAACTTTATTCATCAAACAGATAGTGAGCAGTATTTGGCCCAGGAGCCATAGTTACCAATCTCTCCATTAAGTCATTGTTCTATATATGCTATTCTAGAAAAGGGTTTAAAAATGAGGGGGTGAGGAAAAGAAGAACATTCAGATGTGTACTATGTTCGTGGTGAGACCTCTTTTAATAAGTAAGACAGCAGGTAGATAACTGTTAAGTTAAAAAAGGCAAAATAGGAAATTGAGTTCTAATAGGAATTATGACTCCAAACCTTTTGACTGAATTATAACCATCACTTAAGACTACAGTAGAGTTTAATTCAAATAATTTATGACATTTTAAGCAAGGTTCCATTCACATTGTAGTTATGCATAATTTTACATGCTGACACCATAAAAGACCTACATAAATTTTCATCTCAAGCATGTCCAAAATAGTACCAAGCCACTCTGTTAAAAACCCTTCTTCTTTCAACCATGGAGCCTGGACACCTCAGTCTTTCCTTCTCAAGCAAACTTATCAGTCACTGGCCAGGGGTAAAAGGCAAGATATGAATCACGGGTCTGAGCCAGCCTAGAGAAATCTAAAATCTCATTCAGAAAGGTGAACATTATTTGTGCTCTGTTGTTTAGTAATTCAGAGTGGTTCTTAAGACCGAATATTGGCATTGAAGCAAAATATCAACTCGCCATCCCTTGGGTCTAGGCTGGGAGTCAGGGGCTGAACTTTGAGAAGGTGGGAGAACAATGGACAAAGGAGGTAGCTTCAGTAGTGCTTGACGGTGCGTAAGCAATGGGTTAGTGTGAGCTGGAGTGCGTAAGCAATGGGTTAGTGTGAGCTGGAGTGCGTAAGCAATGGGTTAGTGTGAGCTGGAGTGCGTAAGCAATGGGTTAGTGTGAGCTCGAGTGTAGAGGACAGGTCTCCTCTCAGCGCTGTGGTAGGGGGAGCAGAGGGGAGGGAGAGAGAAGCAGTGAAACACTCAGTCTCCTCTTCCTGTTTCATCTAGCTAAGATGGAAATATACCCCTTCTCGGGTGGAGCCAAGATGGCCGAATAGGAACAGCTCCGGTCTCCAGCTCCCAGCCCCAGCGACACAGAAGACGGGTGATTTCTGCATTTCTGCTTGAGGTACCGGTTTCATCTCACTAGGGAGTGCCTAACAGTGGGTGCAGGACAGTCGGTGAAGCGCACTGTGCGCGAGCCGAAGCAGGGCGAGGCATTGCCTCACTCGGGAAGCGCAAGGGGTCAGGGAGTTCCTTTTCCTAGTCAAAGACAGGGGAAACAGACGGCACCTGGAATATCGGGTCAGTCCCACCCCAATACTGCGCTTTTCCAACGGGCCTGGAAAACGGCACACTAGGAGATTGTGTCCCGCACCTGGCTCGGAGGGTCCTGTGCCCACGGAGTCTCGCTGATTGCTAGCACAGCAGTCTGAGATCAAGCTGCAAGGCGGCAGCGAGGCTGGGGGAGGGGCGCCCGCCATTGCCCAGGCTTGCTTAGGTAAACAAAGCAGCCAGGAAGCTCGAACTGGGTGGAGCCCACCACAGCTCAAGGAGGCCTGCCTGCCTCTGTAGGCTCCACCTCTGGGGGCAGGGCACAGACAAACAAAAACTCAGCAAGAACCTCCACAGACTTAAAGGTCCCTGTCTGACTGACAGCTTTGAAGAGAGTAGTGGTTCTCCCAGCATGCAGCTGGAGATCTGAGAACGGACAGACTGCCTCCTAAAGTGGGTCCCTCACCCCTGAGCAGCCTAACTGGGAGGCACCCCCCCAGTAGGGACAGACTGACACCTCATTCAACCGGGTACTCCTCTGAGACAAAACTTTCAGACGAACTATCAGACAGCTGAATTTGTGGTCTCACGAAAATCCGCTGTTCTGCAGCCACCGCTGCTGACACCCAACCAAACAGGGTCTGGAGTGGACCTCTAGTAAACTCCAACAGACCTGCAGCTGAGGGTCCTGTCTGGTAGAAGGAAAACTAACAAACAGAAAGGACATCCACACCAAAAACTCATCTGTACATCACCATCATCAAAGACAAAAAGTAGATAAAACCACAAAGATGGGGAAAAAACAGAGCAGAAAAACTGGAAACTCTAAAAAGCAGAGCACCTCTCCTCCTCCAAAGGAACGCAGTTCCTCACCAGCAACGGAACAAAGCTGGATGGAGGATGACTTTGATGAGTTGAGAGAAGAAGGCTTCAGACGATCAAACTACTCTGAGCTACGAGAGGAAATTCAAAACAATAGCAAAGAAGTTAAAAACTTTGAAGAAATATTAGAAGAATGGATAACTAGAATAACCAATGGAGAGAAGGGCTTAAAGGAGCTGATGGAGCTGAAAGCCAAGTTTCGAGAACTACGCGAAGATTGCAGAAGCCTCAGTAGCAGATGCGATCAACTGGAAGAAAGGGTATCACTGATGGAAGATGAAATGAATGAAATGAAGAGAGAAGGGAAGTTTAGAGAAAAAAGAATAAAAAGAAATGAACAAAGCCTCCAAGAAATTTGGGACTATGTGAAAAGACCAAACCTACGTCTGATTGGTGTGCCTGAAAATGATGGGGAGAATGGAACCAAGTTGGAAAACACTCTGCAAGATATTATCCAGGAGAACTTCCCCAATCTAGCAAGGCAGGCCAGCATTCAGATTCAGGAAATACAGAGAACGCCACAAAGATACTCCTCGAGAAGGGCAACTCCAAGACACATAATTGTCAGATTCACCAAAGTTGAAATGAAGGAAAAAATGTTAAGGGCAGCCAGAGAGAAAGGTCGGGTTACCCACAAAGGGAAGCCCATCAGACTAACAGCTGATCTCTCAGCAGAAACTCTACAAGCCAGAAGAGAGTGGGGGCCGATATTCAACATTCTTAAAGAAAAGAATTTTCAACCCAGAATTTGCTATCCCGCCAAACTAAGCTTCATAAGTGAAGGAGAAATAAAATACTTTACAGACAAGCAAACGCTGAGTGATTTTGTCACCACCAGGCCTGCCCTAAAAGAGCTCCTGAAGGAAGCACTAAACATGGAAAGGAACAACCGGTACCAGCCACTGCAAAAACATGCCAAATTGTAAAGACCAGCGAGGCTAGGAAGAAACAATAGCAACTAACGAGCAAAATAACCAACTAACATCATAATGACAGGATCAGATTCACACATAACAATATTAACGTTAAATGTAAATGGGCTAAATGCTCCAATCAAAAGACACAGACTGGCAAACTGGATAAGGAGTCAGGACCCATCAGTGTGCTGTATTCAGGAAACCCATCTCACGTGCAGAGACACACATAGACTCAAAATAAAGGGATGGAGGAAGATCTATCAAGCAACTGGAAAACAAAAAAAGGCAGGGGTTGCAATCCTAGTCTCTGATAAAATAGACTTTAAACCAACAAAGATCAAAAGAGACAAAGAAGGCCATTACATAATGGTAAAGGGATCAATTCAACAAGAAGAGCTAACTATCCTAAATATATATGCACCCAACACAGGAGCACCCAGATTCATAAAGCAAGTCCTCAGTGACCTACAAAGGGACTTAAACTCCCACACAATAATAATGGGAGATTTTAACACCCCACTGTCAGCATTAGACAGATCAACGAGACAGAAAGTTAACAAGGATATCCAGGAATTGAACTCAGCTCTACATAAAGTGGACCTAATAGACATCTACAGAACTCTCCACCCCAAGTCAACAGAATATACATTTTTTTCAGCACCACACCACACCTATTCCAAAATTGACCACATAGTTGGAAGTAAAGCTCTCCTCAGCAAATGTAAAAGAACAGAAATTATAACAAACTGTCTCTCAGACCACAGTGCAATCAAACTAGAACTCAGGATTAAGAAACTCACTCAAAACCGCTCAACTACATGGAAACTGAACAACCTGCTCCTGAATGACTATTGGGTACATAATGAAATGAAGGCAGAAATAAAGATGTTCTTTGAAACCAACGAGAACAAAGACACAACATACCAGAATCTCTGGGACACATTCAAAGCAGTGTGTAGAGGGAAATTTATAGCACTAAATGCCCACAAGAGAAAGCAGGAAAGATCCAAAATTGACACCCTAACATCACAATTAAAAGAACTAGAAAAGCAAGAGCAAACACATTCAAAAGCTAGCAGAAGGCTAGAAATAACTAAAATCAGAGCAGAACTGAAGGAAATAGAGACACAAAAAACCCTTCAAAAAATTAATGAATCCAGGAGCTGGTTTTTTGAAAAGATCAACAAAATTGATGGACCGCTAGCAAGACTAATAAAGAAGAAAAGAGAGAAGAATCAAATAGATGCAATAAAAAACGAAAAAGGGGATATCACCACCGATCCCACAGAAATACAATCTACCATCAGAGAATACTACAAACACCTCTATGCAAATAAACTAGAAAATCTAGAAGAAATGGATAAATTCCTCGACAAATACACCCTCCCAAGACTAAACCAGGAAGAAGTTGAATCTCTGAATAGACCAATAACAGGTTCTGAAATTGTGGCAATAATCAATAGCTTACCAACCAAAAAGAGTCCAGGACCTGATGGATTCACAGCTGAATTCTACCAGAGGTACAAGGAGGAACTGGTACCATTCCTTCTGAAACTATTCCAATCGATAGAAAAAGAGGGAATCCTCCCTAACACATTTTATGAAGCCAGCATCGTCCTGATACCAAAACCTGGCAGAGACATAACCAAAAAAGAGAATTTCAGACCAATATCCTTGATGAACATTGATGCAAAAATCCTCAATAAAATACTGGCAAACCGAATCCAGCAGCACATCAAAAAGCTTATCCACCATGATCAAGTGGGCTTCATCCCTGGGATGCAAGGCTGGTTCAACACACGCAAATCAATAAATGTAATCCAGCATATAAACAGAACCAAAGACAAAAACCACATGATTATCTCAATAGATGCAGAAAAGGCCTTTGACAAAATTCAACAACCCTTCATGCTAAAATCTCTCAATAAATTAGGTATTGATGGGACGTATCTCAAAATAATAAGAGCTATCTATGACAAACCCACAGCCAATATCATACTGAATGGGCAAAAACTGGAGGCATTCCCTCTGAAAACTGGCACAAGACAGGGATGCCCTCTCTCACCGCTCCTATTCAACATAGTGCTGGAAGTTCTGGCCAGAGCAATCAGGCAGGAGAAGGAAATAAAGGGTATTCAATTAGGAAAAGAGGAAGTCAAATTGTCCCTGTTTGCAGATGACATGATTGTATATCTAGAAAACCCCATTGTCTCAGCCCAAAATCTCCTTAAGCTGATTAGCAACTTCAGCAAAGTCTCAGGATACAAAATTAATGTACAAAAATCACAAGCATTCTTGTACACCAATAACAGACAAACAGAGAGCCAAATCATGAGTGAACTCCCATTCACAATTGCTTCAAAGAGAATAAAATACCTAGGAATCCAACTTACAAGGGATGTGAAGGACCTCTTCAAGGAGAACTACAAACCACTGCTCAATGAAATAAAAGAGGATACAAACAAATGGAAGAACATTCCATGCTCATGGGTTGGAAGAATCAATATCGTGAAAATGGCCATACTGCCCAAGGTCATTTATAGATTCAATGCCATCCCCATCAAGCTACCAATGACTTTCTTCACAGAATTGGAAAAAACTACTTTAAAGTTCATATGGAACCAAAAAAGAGCCCGCATCGCCAAGTCAATCCTAAGCCAAAAGAACAAAGCTGGAGGCATCACGCTACCTGACTTTAAACTATACTACAAGGCTACAGTAACCAAAACAGCGTGGTACTGGCACCACAATAGAGACATAGATCAATGGAACAGAACAGAGCCCTCAGAAATGATGCCGCATAGCTACAACTATCTGATCTTTGACAAACCTGACAAAAACAAGAAATGGGGAAAGGATTCCCTATTTAATAAATGGTGCTGGGAAAACTGGCTAGCCATATGTAGAAAGCTGAAACTGGATCCCTTCCTTACACCTTATACAAAAATTAATTCAAGATGGATTAAAGACTTATATGTTAGACCTAAAACCATTAAAATCCTACAAGAAAACCTAGGCAATACCATTCAGGACATAGGCGTGGGCAAGGACTTCATGTCTAAAACACCAAAAGCAATGGCAACAAAAGCCAAAATCGACAAATGGGATCTCATTAAACTAAAGAGCTTCTGCACAGCAAAAGAAACTATCATCAGAGTGAACAGGCAACCTACAGAATGGGAGAAAATTTTTGCAACCTACTCATCTGACAAAGGGCTAATATCCAGAATCTACAATGAACTCAAACAAATTTACAAGAAAAAAACAAACAACCCCATCAAAAAGTGGGCAGAGGACATGAACAAACACTTCTCAAAAGAAGAGATTTATGCAGCCAAAAAACACATGAAGAAATGCTCATCATCACTGGCCATCAGAGAAATGCAAATCAAAACCACAGTGAGATACCATCTCACACCAGTTAGAATGGCCATCATTAAAAAGTCAGGAAACAACAGGTGCTGGAGAGGATGTGGAGAAATAGGAACACTTTTACACTGTTGGTGGGACTGTAAACTAGTTCAACCATTGTGGAAGTCAGTGTGGCGATTCCTCAGGGATCTCGAACTAGAAATACCATTTGACCCAGCCATCCCATTACTGGGTATATACCCAAAGGACTATAAATCATGCTGCTATAAAGACACATGCACACGTATGTTTATTGCAGCACTATTCACAATAGCAAAGAGTTGGAACCAACCCAAATGTCCAACAACGATAGACTGGATTAAGAAAATGTGGCACATATACACCATGGAATACTATGCAGCCATAAAAAATGATGAGTTCGTGTCCTTTGTAGGGACATGGATGAAACTGGAAAACATCATTCTCAGTAAACTATCGCAAGGACAAAAACCAAACACCGCATGTTCTCACTCATAGGTGGGAATTGAACAATGAGAACTCATGGACACAGGAAGGGGAACATCACACTCCGGGGACTGTTGTGGGGTTGGGGGAGGGGGGAGGGACAGCATTAGGAGATACACCTAATGCTAAATGATGAGTTAATGGGTGCAGGAAATCCACATGGCACATGGATACATATGTAACAAACCTGCACATTGTGCACATGTACCCTAAAACCCTAAAGTATAATAAAAAAAAAAAATTATGGAAAAAAAAAAAAAAAAAAAGAAATATACCCCTTCTCTGGGGTAGCCCTAGGTATTTAGGAAAGTATTAGACAAAATATTCATTTCTCTCTTATCCTGAAGGAAGAGTCCCTCTAAAAACAAGCCTCCAAAAAAGATTCCCTCTGCAAACAGCACACTGCTCTAAAATCTTATTCTCCTTAATTTTTGTGTAATTTTCTAAACATGGGCCATAAATGTTTGAGCAGGAAAGCAGCCCCAGCGTGGGAGAACCAGCATCTGAAGGGGACTCTGGAGAGAGGGAATCTGCCCCAGCTCTGCCAACAGCCAGCATTGAGGTCCTAGTTACTAAGGCTTTCCCACTCTGCCCCTTTCTAAGCCTTTTTTCTTGTCAGTAACAGAATGAGTCAACCTCATATTTTTCACCGACTCAAACTTCTGCTTTTGTTGTCTGTTTAACATGTTATATTCATTAGTGTTCAGAGTTACCATTTAAGATGATACATATTATTAATAATAATGGATTTCTGGTGAGCACTTACTATTTACCAGGACTGTGCCACACGCTCTCCATACACTCTGTTATTTAATTCTCATAACTGTCCAACTCGCGAAAGACCCTTATGATTACAGACTTGTCAGATATGATGCTGAGGTTCAGGAAAAAGAACTAAATTTCCCAAGGTCACACAGGGAGTAGGTGGCAAAGCTGGGATTTGAGGCAGAGTCTGTTTTTTAAAAAACTACACCATCTTCATGTTCCTTGCAGCCCCTAGTCAGTGTCTCACTGAGAGGAGGGTGCAGCTTCAAACTCCCTCACCCCGAATTCCTTCTCACTGTGACATGAGGCCTCTCTCTATGCCAGGTTACAAAACACCAAGGTGTTTTCCATGGAGGAGATGGCACAGCAGCTGCTGTCAATATCCAAAGCATGGTCTTGAGACACTGAGAACTCGTGCCTAATCAGTGCCTCCAGGAGGAACACGCTGCTAATGTACATGGTAGATGGTCCCTTGTTGTCAAGTCCTATTGCCATTGTCCTGCTCAAGCACACAGATAGAACAATGCTGTCTGCAAATCTCTGGTTATTAGAGAATTTGTTCTTGTTTTTTTTCTTTATAGGAAGAGACAACCCTTTCAAGGATGGCCCAAGTTCAACCATCTGGTGACACAAGAGATATGGGGGCTTTTCTTGAAATAGACAGTTGGGGATTTTAAGATGATATATCGGCACTGGCTTGAGTAGGAAGAGGGCTGGGGGTGGCCGGAGAAGAAGAGTGGGTTGTAAACATAGAGCAACACTGGCAAAGCTAATGATTTTCACAGATCTGACTCCCTTGTTGGTTGGGGACAGAAGTTTATTTATTGCATGTCTACTATGATCTGTTGCTTTCCTATACACTGGGCATTAGGTCCTGACAACAATGTGAAAATCTGATGTTTTACAGATGAGGAAATGAAGCTTACATGGCTTGTAAGAATCAAAACAGGGATTCTATCTTCTTCACTCTACCTCCATGCCTGTGCAAATAATTCAGATTATCCAGCTGTCATTCAGAGTTTCATGAAGTAGATGCCCCTTTCTGAATAGAATATCTATTCAAGCTACAAAGCCTAATACAGTGCCTAGCACAGAGTAGAAGCTCAATAAAACAGGATGCATTAACAACTCTTAATGTGGTTTCTCAAACTCAGGTAGAAATCATCTGATGCAGTAGTTCTCAACCAGAGGTGATTTCGCTCTCCGGGGGATATTTGTAAATGTCTGGAGATATATTTAGTTGTCACAAACGAAGGGAGGGGTACCACTGGCATCTAGTGCTTAGAGACAGGACACTGCTAAACTTCCTATGATGTATGGGACAGTCCCCACACAAAAAGACTTATCTGATATATAGCACCTATAGGGCCAAGGTTGAGCCATTCTGATCCAACCTAACACATTCTACAGATAAGGACACCCAAACCCAGAGAGATAAAGAGACTTGCGTAGGTCCACACAGCTGGCAGAGCCTTGATGAGAAACACTGCCTGAATGTTCTTGTTCTTGCCCCTGCATAAGCAGCCAGTGCAGGTTCCGAAGGAACACAGTGTCCCCTTAGAGGCCCTGCTGCCCACCAGCTTCATGCTCCCTCAACTTCCTTTTCTTAGGGAAGTAAACCAAACACAATGATCAAGCCAAAGGAATTTATTTTAGTAATGAAATAGGCAAGCTAAAATACTAATAATTAAGTAGACATATTAGGTCATGGTAGAAACCGCCAGAAACATTCTCTCTAAAATGTATATTGTTCTCATTATCATTGTCACCAACAACCATGTTTGGTCTCCTATGTGCCAGGAGACGTGTTGGGTCTCAAGAGAGAGACAGGCAGAGGGAGAAGGTTTCCACCAGTAACACGCACGAGGTATATCCTTGACCTCAAGAAGCACTCAACCCAAGCGTGAGAGTCTCTTTTGCAGCTGCTGTCACAGAGAGAAGGCAACATTGCAAACATGGGTAAAACGAAACGTTCCTCACAGCTAAATATCTAAGCATTGAGGTCCTGGCATGACCTGCTTATTTTAAACAATGTTTAACACAGGAACATTCAACTACGGCCCAAGAACTTGGACTTTGCCATTTATATTCTTGGGATTTGGCTTGCCTGGTGGACATTTTGTTGTATCTGTGAAGCTTGTGAGGGACTTCCAGTGCCCCGGACCATATCTCAAGTGTCAGAATAACCACATGCATCAGGGGACTTCATTTAATCACAGCAGAGCCAATGATCCCAAGATACCATAACAGAAGAACGCGGATGGAGAACCCCCAAGATTTGGCTACCATAAACCAACGTACTGGCATCTTTTGCAGCAGTCTGTAAGCTGCATCTAAGTGGAAGCTGGTGACCTGAATTAACACCACTCTGAAGATCAACTTTTATCTTGAAATATCAATGAAAAATTAAACATCCTGATAACACTGAGTACTAATGGCTTTTATTTCCATTGCAAGTGCTTTCTGAAACGGATAGTTTCCCCTTTAGATTTTCATGACTTTGGCCCAGAAAGTGGATACTTGAGGCATTAAACATACAGGAGCCTGAGACGCCAAGAAAACAGTAGTTTCTATTTAAGGATTTGGCTGCAATAGCCAGCTAAGTGTCTTGGGGAAATGAATGGAATCTGAATAGATCAACTCTGCCACTCTGCTACAGGCTGGGCAATCAGAAACTAAGAAGGATATCCCAAGGGCTCCTGCATGGGTTTAGGCATGAATGTTAGCCTCGGTGACAAGCAGCTTTTTGAACAATGCTTCTTGGACTCTGAGCTATTACAGTGCAGTAAACCAAGGGATATTAACTTTTTAATTCTGCCCAGTCATAATGTTAAAATTAAATTAAACATAAATTGCCAATCAACAAACCCCATCATTTGATAAAAGAAATAATGCTTTAAAATTCCAACAAGCAGGAAGGATAGACTCTCAAAACGAAGGGAAGTTCCTCAAATTGAATACATTCACCCTAGACTGGAAAAAACATCATAAGCCAACAGCTATCTGCTGTCTGGAATGTGGGTGCCATGAATGCTAAAAAACCACTGGCGTTGGCTGGAGAAGAATCAGATTTGAGACCCAGCTGGAATGGAGATGGTGTTCAGGGCAAGGACAGGGATTAGGGACAGGGAGAGTTGGGAAGAAACACATTGCACTGTGAATACACTGCACTGCTCTGTGGTCTGGTCACATTTTCCACTCTGCAATGCTGCACTAAATTGCCTGTTTAATTACCAGTCTCTTCCACTGGGCTGTGAGTTCCTTGAGAGCAGTAACTATGCCTTGTTGCCCTGATTCATGGAGCTAATTAGACATGGGGCAGGAATGATGGTGTAGTCAGGCACTGAAGGAGCGATGGTGAAGCCCCAGGAATGCACAGTGCTGCTTCATGGATCCATGCAGTCAGAGGATTAGAGAGCACATTTTCTAGTATCTAATAGTGCGTGCTTTTCTGTCTGGGTAGTGGAAGGGGCCCCACTCCTGCCTTACCCAGTGGGCTCACCCTGAGCATCAGCCCACAGGATAATTAAAATGTGCCCCAAGGGGAGCCTGATGGGAGTCAGAATTGCTGCTGCCCCATCCCTGGGGGACCACTGAGCAAAAATTCAGCTCCTCTCCCACAGTGCCTGCAGATGTCCAAGTGGGAGCAGAGCTGATGGTGGGGAGAAGCCAGCCTCCTGCCTGCTGCTGCTTCATGGTCCCCCTGGTTTTCCCATAGCCAAGTCCTAGCAGAGCTCTCAGTCCCAAGGTTTTCAATTTTCCCAGGCCCCTGTTCCTCATAGTCACTTTTTGGAATTGACTCAAAAAAAGAATGACACTGTTACTAGCAGCCTTCAGGGTTCATTTCTACGGCAACCATCCCTTTCCTGCAGAATGTCCAGCCCACAGGGAAATGAATGTCACTTTCTTTCAAGACTCATTTTGGGTGTTTTTATGGCCAATCTGATTTCTGGCAGGATGCTGAAGCCCATAACACAGCTACACTTCCCACCAGCCCCACAGGGCATGGGTAGAGTTTGCATGCAAAGCTCACTAAGCAAGTGCACCCAGGCAAGGTGGACAGGGTAGGGAAAGGGCTCCTGTCTGCCTGTGCCTAGAGAGCCCAGGAGCCATGATGCAATGACTTAATTAGCACTGACTCAGCCTGACACGCAGGGTCCTTGTTTTACATCTGACATGCTGTGGCAGTTGGAGAACCCAGTACCACATGGTGGGAATAGCAAGGCTGAAGTTCTGGGAACTGAAGGAGGAGAGTGAACTTTTCATTGCACATATACTGTCATTTTCCTCTTACGAGCTGTTGGGGATAATTGCCTTGGAGTACAACTTCCTATTCAACCTCTCTTTGGAAACATTCTTGATCTAGAGTTTTGTTGCATAGCATCTCTGTCCCTTTCTTAACATTCAACTGTCTATGACTCCACCATCAAACAGGGAGTTTTCAAATCTTGAATTCATATGGAGAAGAGTTGTGTGCCCTGAAGTCTCATGCCTACCGCAGTTTGCCCACCATTATTGCTCTCTTCAGGCATTGTTGGCTAAAACACCAATGCCCTGGAGGTCCCACTAAGCCCCATGACCAGCAGGCAATGGGAGGTATAGGATAACAGACAGCTGAAGGCAAGAGTGAGATCCCAGGTAGGGAAGAAGAGATGGAGAAAGAATGCATATGCTTCTGGAGGTCGAGGGGACAGCCCCCCTCAACCCTACCTAGGAAAAGTGGGAGAGAATTGAAGATGCTGACATCCCCATTCTTTCAGGGGCCTGAGGCTAAGCATTTCCTTTCATCACCCTTTGCAAACTTAGCCTCCCCACCACCTCCAGAGTTTCTGCTCTGTCTGGAAAAAATGCTAACCAGCCATTTGCAAGAGACGTCACTAATAAGAGCTCACAATAGACACTGTGTGCTGTGCAGAGGGAACATCGTGAGTCTGGGGGAGGTCAAGTGGAAAGCACTGGGAGCACTCATGGGCAGCCAAGGAACAGACCTAGGCCTATTCTCAAATCTTCAGCTCCCTGCCCTCGCAGCCTTCCTGTTCTCAGAATTTCACCATCCAAAGAATCCCACCCCAGGTGGGTTAACTGCCCAGGCTGGACGTGCAGGTGCTTGGAGAGGAAGGACACAGAGAACTGGGTCTACAGGAAGGATGTAGTTCCTGGTAAGGGGCTTAGGGAGTTCTTCTGATAGGAGTGACCGCAGGGGAGTGAATACTGGGCTCCAGCTGGGGGAATTAGGAGGGAGGTGCTGAGAGAATGGGGATTCTAGAAGACAGAACTGGTCACTTCTTCCTCCTGCCGTCCTTGAGTTTGGGCCTAGCTTGTCTCCACCAGCAAAAGCACCTGGGGAAGAAGAGCCCAGGATAGGGAGTCAGAGGCCCTCGTTTCACCTGGATCTAACCAGCCATCAAATCACAAAATGCCAGAGGTGGGCAACTCGGTCTTAGGAATCATCCAGTCTAACTCCCTCATTTTATTCTCACAGACTCTGAGCCCCAGAGAGGTGCAGGTCCACGGCCAGGGCGGCAAGTACTGAGAACTTCTTGCATTCTGGTCGAGGTGGGCTATTAAGGATTCAAATCCTATTGGTTCATCAATGAGGCTCCCACCCCATCTAAACTAGGTCCTCTGTTCTTTTTCTCATCACATATGGGACTGAGCTATTTGTTTGTGTGATTTTTTAAATGTCGGTCATCCCCATTCAACTGTAAGTTCCACAAGGGCAGGCAGCTTTCTCAGCCTCATTCTCTACTCTACCCACTGTGTGCCTCACACACAGTAAGCACACAGCCCATATTTACTGAACACAGAATCTGTACTGTCAAAGTAACCTCATGAGAAAGTATTACACCCATTTTACAAAGGAGGAAACTAGAGCTTGGACAATTTAAATAACAAGTGAAAAAAGCAAGATTCAGCTCTGGATTCTAATGACCTTTCTCCTTAGGCTGTCTGCTTTTCTAACAAAAGATTAACAGATGTATGAGGATTTCTAAAGCTGGGAACCTTGGTTTAGACTTTTTCAAACGTGATGTTCTAGAACCAGATGCTCCAAGACCATTCCCTGAGAGAAGAGAAGAGGAGGGGCCACTTGGAGACTGAGGGCGGCTCAAAGCAGGTGTCCCCAGGCAGGTGCCCCGTCTTGCCTAATCAGGCGTAAGTGTGGAGCCCACAAGTATCAGTGGTCAGAAAAGATGTTAGGTCAGGGGTCCAGTCAAGGAAGAGGGGGCTGAGGACCACTACGCAGGGAGAAAACCCCAACTCAGTAACTGGGGAGGCAGACAGACAGGAATATTATTGGGTCGGTGCAAAAGTAATTCCGGTTTTCGCTGTTACTTTTTTTTTTTTAGACAGAGTCTTGCTCTGTCGCCCAGGCTGGAGTGCAGTGGCACGAACTCGGCTCACTGCAAGCTCCGCCTCCCGGGTTCACACCATTCTCCTGCCTCAGCCTCCCAAGTAGCTGGGACTACAGGCACCCGCAACCACGCCTGGCTAATTTTTTTGTATTTTCAGTAGAGACGGGGTTTCACCATGTTAGCCAGAATGGTCTCAATCTCCTGACCTCGTGATCCGCCTGCCTCGGCCTCCCAAAGTGCTGGGATTACAGGCATGAGCCACCGCGCCCGGCCTCGCTGTTACTTTTAATAACAGAAACCAGTCATTAGGATGCAGGGAGTCCAAAGCTTAGAGTCTCAAGAAAGCCCCTAGTTAATGGCAAAGGCCTGGAGGCTAGACCACCCTGCCATTGAGTCTCAGCTCTAGCACTTACCAGCTTGGGCATATTCCTTATGCTGTCTTAGCCTTGGTTTGTTCATCTGAAACACAGGGTGGTGGTAACCCCTCTACCTCATAAGGAGGAAATACGAGATCAGCCAGGGCAAAGCACTCAGCACAGTGCCTGAGATACGTCAGCTTCCAGACAATGCTAGCTTCATTAAGCACTTGCCTCAAGGCTGGAACAAACTCCAGATTTGGAGCTCCTCTTCGTGTTTAGGCGAGAGCCTGTAAGTGCTTAATCCTGGCTACCAAGGCAGGTGAGAGGGACGGGAAAGCTGATCTCGACAGGGAGAACAGAGCAGATCTCAGAACCGAAAGCATCTCAGCTCAGGGTCTGTGCTTGCTAATCACTGTATCCTCAAAGCCTTGCTCACAGCTTGGTACATGGCCAGTGCTCAGCAGGCCCAGCTGAATGAATGGGTCCAACCGAGCATGTGAAACAGTTATAATGTTTTTACCATCAGCCTGCTATCATTCATTCGTTTCTTACTGGCTCTTTTAGCCCTAGAGTGGCCATGATGACATACACGTAAAGAAAAAAAAACATGGGCTCTGAAGTCTGCCATTTACTGTGTTAACTTGGGCAGTTTCCTTAACGTAAAGTTTGCTCATTCGTTAAATGGGTTGACACTCACCTCAGTGACCTCCGTGGCTCATTGTGGGGACTGAGTTAATAAGATAAAGCCCTTAGAAGAGTGTTGGGTATATAGAAAACACTCCATCAGTGTTAGCCATTATCACAAGAAAGAGCCTACTGGGTGTCACAGATTCCTAGGCTCTGGGGTCCTGGCTGGGAGTCATAAAGGCACGAACCCTGCCTTCACAGCTGTCAGTCTGGTGGGGGCAATGGATCAGGAAACAAGCAATCATAAGACAATATGGTTAGTGGTCCAATAAGGGGAAGTTCAGGGGACCCTAACCTCATAGCAGAAGAAGTGGATTTACTCAGAAAGAGACCTGACTAATCTCCTGACTTGGTCAGACCCGGAGGCAGGGTAGGGTGAAGAATGCTTTAAGCAGACAAGATAACATGTGATAAGGTTCGACCATGGTGGGTCCAGAAAACTGAAAGAGTGTTTCTGTGGTGAGACAGAGGTAGAGAAGGATGAGAAAAGAGGCCCAAGAGGCACACAGGATCCAGACTATGCTGGCAATGGCAAGGGGAGAAGATGTTCCAAAAGAGCGGAGAAGAATCACATCCAAGAACTATAACCCCTTGCACCGGGCTTGTCCTCCACCTCTTGGCAGTTTCCATAGATTTATGAAGAGGAGCACGAGTCGTTATGACAAACTTCTCGGCCCTCATACTCTGGGTAATCTCAGGAAATCCCACGGGACCCCTGCAGTGAAGGCTCCCTGGGGACCACAGCAGTCAGCACAGGAAGCATCTCCACCATCCTGTGGGGGGATCCACGGACTCATCCCACTGCGGCTAACAAAGCAGGGACGATCTGGATACGAACACTGGGAATTAAGACAACACGGACGGAAGTACTTGGGAATAAAGACAGCCACAAAGAGTGGAGACAGAAAATGCGGTTGGCATGGTTATTTCTTAACCTGAAATGCATCTAGGAAAAAATCAGTGTTAAGAATACTGACATACCATAAAAACATTCTTTTCCACTCAATACTAAAACAAAAGTATTGATTTCCTTGGTTTTGCATCTTATCTTCCCCTGTGCTGCCACCTCCAGCCAAATCTAACAGAGAGAATGAAGTCTGTCTTTTCTGCTGTCTTTGATCTTCATTCCAGATGGTTAAATCCTGCTGGCCCAATATGGAGCCCAGCTTTCCTCTACAGTGAGAAAGTCCTTTGACATAAAGCTATCTGCCCGACCCAAGCTCAGACAACACCCGTGAGTAGGGAATACAGTGAGGATAAGAATGAATATCACCTGTTAAACACAGATCTTAAAGTGGGAACCAAACTTTCATAAAAGAGGTTCTCAGCTCCTCCTCTTTCCTCTGTAGCCAACATCACGAGGATTGGTACCAGGATTTGTACTACTAAGCAGAGCCTTTGAAAGCCATGTGCCGTTTGCAAATCAGATTTGATGACGCTTCAAGCTAAAGCAATTAGATTTTTCATAAAGTGTCCAAAATCTTCTCAGGATTTGGGGGTTCTGAGCCAGGATGGAGGATTTCATGGAGGCCAAAAGAGTAGCAAAAACTCGGGAAGGATTTCATGAGGAGCAAATGCACACAGATGTGAATGTTACATCACAAACGTGCTTGCACCTCTTGTCAGCTGCAAATAACTATGCCCAAGAGCCTCAGTTTTGCCTTTGCATAGAATGCCGTGATTCTGAGTTCTTGTCTTTGACTTTCTTCTTCCTACTGTGTCTGCCTCTCCTGCATTCCATGCTGCTTCCCCGGCTTCCTCGTCCTACCCCCATGTCTCCTGTCATGACATCCTAAGAAATTACTCCCTGCCCCCCAGGTTTTTAAATACCTGTATCCTTGACTTGGTGGTGTTTGAGGAATTATTTCCAATCAGTCGATTAGCAAAGCTGATGGAGACTCTGGAGAAGACAGTCCCAGGCTGTGGGTGAATAAGAAGCAAGGTCTGGTTCCTCTGGGTGCCTGTTTGCACGGCCAGAGGCTGACAGACTTTGGGTGCTCCACAGTAACCTCAGAAAGAGTCCCCCCGCAGCAGCAAATTCTCCCAATGCAGTTTTGAAACACCACAAGAGGAGGAAGCCTCTTTAATCAAATAATAACCAGTCAGAGATAAGGCCTGCTAGGCTGAGCTTGGCCAGCCAATCACAGGCTTCCTTCCGACTGCAAGGACAAACAGACCGAGGCTTCTGGAGTGCATTTCAGGGCTTGTTACAATTTAATGATGCAATGAATGGTGTCTTCTTCGCATTGCCTGGTGGGGATTTTCTAACTGGGGAGTAAAGCTCCGAGCTCAGTAACCTCATTCTCAGGGGAGGTGTCCACAGCTTGAGTGTTCACATGGGGCCTCTGGCTCCTGGCCTGGCTGTTTCCAATTTGCATTTCTCACTGCTGAGGGGAAGGGAGGCTTGACTGGGGCTGAGCGGGGCTGGGGTCCCCACAGGGTGAGCCTATTTGACACCAGATGTGCAGCTCACTGACTGTGACTCTGAAAAGGTCATGGAGAGATGCTGGAGATGCTTTATGTGCATTTCATATTTGTCTTTAATCAGTCATGACTTTGGTCTTCTCTCTTTCTTCATCCTCTTTCCAGCTGCTGCCACCCTCCCCTTTCAAAGCTATTATTGCTCTGTTTGGCTTATGAAGAGGTCTTGTAAAGAGAGTAGGTTCTGGGGACTAAGAAGGTATAGGGGCGAATAAAGGCCCTTGCCAGCCCTGTCCATGTGACTTTAAACACAGTCACTTCCTGCTTAGTTGTTGCAAAGACTACATGCATAAAAACTCCCTCTCCTCCCTCTGAGGCTCTTACAGGCCCTATAGACTGGTAGACAAACCCTCAAAGGGTCTTGATATATTAGAGCTCAATATTTAAAGGAACTTAAGGAGAACCCTCTTATTAGGTAAATACGCATTCATTCAACAGTTATTTATTTTGCATCTACTCTGGTAGAGATGTGCTGACTGGGGGCACTGAGGTGAGCCAAACCTGGCACAGTTCCCTGCCCTCCCAAAACAATGTCAGCACAGGAGGTAGCAGTTTGTGAAAGAAGTCCTTAGTGCAGTGGAACCAATGGCAGGGACTGGCGAAGAGGGCTTGTCATGACGGGTATGGGCCTGTCCAAAGGAACTACAACAAAACCAGCAGTGGTGGACAGGAAGCGGATCCAAGTCAGAGGGACAAGTACAGTCAAATATTCTCCAAGGGGACCCCCTGCAGGGCTGCTACTGGGGAAAGAAGGAGAAAAAACAAAGGTGTGTATCTCCTCTCCTTTTTTATTTTTATTTTATGTATTTATTTTTTTTTTTTTTTGAGACAGAGTCTCACTCTGTCCCCCAGGCTGGAGTGCAGTTGCACGATTTTGGCTCACTGCAGCCTCTGCTTCCTAGATTCAAGCAATTCTTGTGCCTCAGCCTCCCAAGTAGCTGGGACTACAGGCACCCACCACCATGCCCAGCTAATTTTTGTATTTTTACTAGAGACGGGGTTTTACCATGTTGGCCAGGCTGGTCTCGAACTTCTTACTTCAGGTTATCCACCTGCCTTGGCCTCCCAAAGTGCTGGGATTACAGATGTGAGCCACCACTCCTACTGGGGAAAGAAGGAGAAAAAGCAAAGGTGTGTATCTCCACTCCTTTAAAAAAATTGATATATAATGTCTCGTTGAAATATAATGTACACACCATACAATTTACCCATTTAAATGTATATATAGTTCAGTGATTTCTAATATAGACACACAGCTGTGTGGCCATCAGCAGAATGAATTTTAGAACATTCCATCACCCCATAAAGAACCCCCTTCCCATTAACAATCACCCCCAACCCTTCCAACACCTCATCCAGCTCTAGGCAACTACTGATCTACTGTATGTCTTCTATAGATCAGAAACGCCTACTCTGGACATTTCCTATAAATGCAATCATAGGATATGTGACCTTTGCAGCTGTTTTTTTTTCTCTTAGCATAAAGTTTTCAAGGTTTACTTCATTTCTTTTTATTGATGAATAATATTACATAGTATAATAAAGTTTTCAAGGTTTACTTCATTTCTTATTACTGATGAATAATATTACATAGTATAAATATACTACAATTTATACAGTCACAAATATCCACCATTCATCTGCTGGAGGACATTCGGGTGGTTTCCACGTTTTGTTTTGTTTTGTTTTTGTGATATCATGAATAATGCTGCTACGGACATTCATGTACAAGTTTGCATACCCTTATAGCCACGAATTCACAACCTCATAGCAGGAAAACAGGAAAGAAACAAAGCGAGCAAGAGAGCTAGTCATTAAAGGGCTTCTCTCCCCTCAGAAGTTATGATGTCATAGCAGCAGCCGAGTCTAACATTTACACAGATTTTCACAGTGCATAAAGCACAATTATATATTCTCTCTCATGTAACCCTCCCCACAACCCTAAGCAAAAGGAAGGTGGTATTTTTATTGCCCTTTCAAAGATGAGGTGCTGGAGAATCAGAAACTTGAGAGTAACTTGCCAAAATCTACCCAGGCAGGAACTGAAGCCAGAATGAAGTCCTATGATCCTCCTACTCCAGCTCTTCACATGCAAAACAGGTCTTTATTCTTCTCCTACATATTCAGTCTTGGCTTCCTAGATGTTTAGTTCAAGAGAAAAAAAGAAAGAAATTTAAAAGGGCTTCATTATTTATGGAGAAAATGGCAATGAGGCCAACAAATAGCTGTTATGTTGGCATTTAAAACATTTTTACCTAAGGCTCAGAAAGACTGAGTATCTTACCTAAAGGCACAGAGCTAGCAAGCTGGCCATTGATGATTCAAAGGAAGATAGAAATCTGATTCCCAGATACAGGTGAGATCAACCTGCTTCCTTCCTAACAGCCTACTGAGGGCAGTGCCTCTGCAGCTGCCTGGCTTGTTCAAGTGAGAGGAATGTGCACTCCGGGTGAAAGCACTGCAGATGGGGTAGGCCTGGCTGAGGAAGATGCCATACAGAGCAGGGGCACACGGAAAGGGATTAAGGATCATGGGAGTCTCAAGATGCAGGGGAAGATGGCTACAAAGGAGAGAAAACAGAGCGACTACGGAGAGATGGAGAGGACTTCACTGAAGGCTGGCCAAGTTCTCAGCTTGACCCATTGCCAGGAATGTTTTATCCAAACCCCTGAGATCACCAGATAAACAATAAGGGAGAAGTACTGGGTAGGATGGTATAAGAAAAAAAAAAATCAACCTGGTGTTACCAGAAAGGGGTCCTGATTCAGACACCAAAAGAGGGTTCTTGGTGCAAGAAAGAATTAGGGGCAAGTCTACAGAGTAAAGTGAAAGCAAGTTTTTAAGAGAAGTAAAGAAACAAATGAACAGCTACTCCATAGGCAGAGCAGCAGCATGGACTGCTCAACTGAGTATACTTATGGTTACTCCTGGATTATATGCTAAACAAGGGATGGATTATTCACAAATTTCCCAGGAAAGGGGTGAGGAGTTCCCAGAATTGAGGTTTCAACTCATGAGGGTTTTTACACTACACAGGGTAAATGCCTTCGCATTTGTAAACTGTCATGGTGCAGGTGGGAGTGTCTTTTGGCATGCTAATGCATTATAATTAACATATAATGAGCAGTGAGGATGACCAGAGGCTGCTTTTGTAGCCATCTTGGTTTTGGTGGGTGTTAGCCAGCGTCTTTACTGCATCCTGTTGTATCAGCAAGATCTTTGTGACCTGTATCTTGCCCCAACCTCCTATCTCGTTCTGTGGCTAAGAATGCCTAACCTCTTGGGAATTCAGCCCAGCAGGTCTCAGCCTCATTTTACCAGCCCCTATTCAAGATGGAGTCACTGGTTTGAATGCCTCTGACTCAGGGATGACAAATGTGGTGACTGAGAGTGACAGCATCCTCCCAGATTCTCAGCACCTGTCCAGTCCCAACCAAAGCCCACAGCCCTGGCAGAGCAGCACCAGAAAAGGACCTTCCCAGAAAGAGGGTAAAGCTCTCCATGGGAGTAGAGAGGAGGCTGAGCAGGCCAAGTGCACACAGGTGACACGGCCTGGCCACAGGTCATGTCTGAGATGGAGATTCCAGTGCAAAGTGCTTTCACCTGGGAGTGGGGATGATGGAAAGAACAGCAGGGATGTGGAAGTACCAGAGGTCTGGAACCAGCCAGGCACCTCATAGCCCCTGGATCTTGATTCATGACACCAAAACCCTGCCAACTTCATTTGATTTCCCTTTTATTTTCATTACTTTCAGAACTCCGTACACATCAGGCAAGTCACTGTCAGTTTGACTCCAAAATCCATAATTTTTCTATCATTTCATGCTCCCACTCCTGAGAGTTCTTAAATTCATTTTCTTTCTGTCTTTCGCAAGCTGTCACTTATTACATTTTCCCTCCTGTGATTATTCTAGCACTACCAAAATCACTTGTGTGTGTTTATAGCATATATGAAACCCCCTTTGCAAAAATTATATAACAGCGAGATTATGACAGTCAAAGAGATCTGATCTAACCAACCCCAATTTGCCTTTAACCTCCAAAATGCCCTTAATCATTGCTGGGGTCTGGCCAAGTGACCTTTGGGAGACATTTAATTTATAGTTTAAATGATAGCCCTTCCCTAAAACTAAGCCACCTTTGTAAAACTAATGAAAGACCACCAGGTTAGGAGAATGAAAGAAGCCTGAATTCTGCTAAGGTAAACAATTACCAGCCATCATTCTAGAGGTCACAAGAGGTGCCACTTTTCCAGTTACTCCTGCAGATAACATTGCTCTTGTAGAACCTAAGGTAAGCCTTTTTAGATGTCTTTTCAGGTTTTTGCATTTGTGACCACTGATGGCTTCACCCAGTCAGCCAGCTGGATCTGTGGCCCCACCCAGAAGTAGACTGAGCAGGCAGGAGGACCATTTTCCACACCCCTATGATTGGATCCCCAACCAATCAGCGGCACCCATTCCCTGGCCCACCAACCTATCCTAGAAAAACCCTAGCCTCTGAATGTTTGGGGTGATTGATTTGTGTAATAAAATTCCTGTCTGCCATTCTGCAGGCTCTGCATGAATTAAACTTTTTCTCTATTGGAATTCTCCTGTCTTGATAAGTGGGCTCTATCTAGGCAGTGGGCAAAATGGAACCATTGGGTGGTTTCATACATGCATCTAGAGCCATACTCATATATAACTGTGAGAATACATCTCTGTGTGCACATATATTCATATGCATGTATCTTTGCTTTTAGCTATCTGTGTTTTGTTGCCTTCAGAGAAGGGTGTGAGTGGCTTTAGTTTTAATTTCCTTGAGGCTAGGTAAAAGCCTGTCCTTGAATAGTGGGTTTGTGGTGATCTTCTTATTGTATGTCATCACTTGAGTAAAGAAACTGACTCTTGTAACGAGGGCAATTACCTTGCTGCAGCTATCTTCTGAGTATTTTTTCTCTGGGTTCTTTTATCCCAGAGAAGATTTGTGGAAACTTCCATTAATGGTATTACCCAATGATGTGTACCATTGATGTGCATGTCATGACCAAACTAAACCCATCTTTGATTTGGCTTTGATCTGCACTGCCAAGGACAGATCACAAATACACACACACACACACACACACACACACACGTCAACTTACATGGGGAGATTATATCACAAATTCAGAAACATCTTAGCACCAGGCAGCCAATATAAATGAGAAAACTGGGTTAGATGTGATTAATGAGAAGCAGTGGGGACTGGGGTCAAGTGGACAATATATATCACATCCAGTGGCATCTACTACCTCCAGCCCAATATTGCCATGGGAAAATGTAATCTCAGTGTGGTCAGATCTTTTTATCTTCAAAGGAGGCTAGAAATAAGGATTTTAATGTGAAATCTCCGTTTTTTGAAATTTGGTAAACATTCACTGATATGAAATACTGTACAAGCCAGAAAGCACACACAGATTTCAAGATAAATTTAGTCTGTGGGCTGCCAGTTTTTGCCCTTTAATGTGGACATAATATGCACTTGCATACACATACCTACCTACTCTTGCATGGTGACCAAATATTCTAAGTAGACTGTGAGCCCCAATCCTCCAGGTGGCTGTGGGTTTGTCTCTCTTACTTCTATAATCTAGAGTCATCAAAGTGTGGTGGGAGGACCCCTGTATCACTAGTCTTCAGGAACTTAATAAGCATACAGATTCCTAGGCACCACCCCAGAAGCCCTGGGGACAGAACCTGGGAATCTGCATTTTAACAGAATGCCCAAGTAATTGTGATGCCCACTCAAATTTGAGAATCACTGGCTCTAGGTCCTGAAGAACCTTGAGTATAGGATAAGCCATTTGAGTGTGTCCTGAAAGCTCTGGAAAATGTCCGAAAATGACATAATTCAACCTAGGTTTTAAAAAGATGGCACCAATTTGTCATTGTATACCCCAGAACAGTGTGTCTCAACATGTGGTCTTGGCCACTGTTGCATCAGAACCACTTTGATATCCTGCTGAAATGTAGACTTCTATGCCCTTCTGAGTCACAATTTCTCATACGTGCTATAATCATAATAGGGAATATGACTATGGCTAAATATGAACCAAGCACTTCATATAAAATGCAGATAATAACCCTGCAAAATAGATACCACTATGTTCATTTCATAAATAAGAAAACGAGACTCGCAAAGGTGACATGTGTAGTAGTATTCTGGATATATTTCAAAAGAAAAACAGCATCCTTATCCTTCAGAGATACCTACCAAAATATTCACCAGTGAAATGATATGATGTCTGGGGATTTGTTCCAAACTAATACGAGAGAGGATGTGGGTGACGCTAAAGGTGAAACAAAATTTGTCATGAGTTGACAATTGTTGAAGTTGGGTGATGAGTATATTCAGGTGCTTTATAATTTGTTATTCTATATTTTTCTATTTTTCTGAATTTAAATTTTTTCTATTTTTTATAATGAATTGAAAGAAATACTTCCTTCCTACTACCGCATCATGCATTATAGAGCTTTACAAATATATGACTGCTAAATGAATGATTTTGCCTACTGTTTGTGCCTCACCTGGATATTAGCAGGATTCCAGTCATTAAGAGTCCCACACAAACCCAAACGTATTTCTATAGATTTGTTTTGTAAAATGACTCATCAGTGCCTATAACACCCCTCAATATCATAAGTTTGTTTATGGCCAAGAACCCACCTACTTGCTATACCTGGCATAGAGCCTTGCACTTGGTAGGTATTCAATGAATGCCAGATGGGTGAAGGTGACCTGTGAGCGTGGGGAAGGCTGAAATGACTCAGAGCACTCTGCACACATACCTGTCTTCATGCCAAATGGGAACATCCCAGGCTTTCCTCCCAGGGTCCCTCTTTGAAGCACGGCACGCATTGTTCCTGATAATTTCAGGCTACTCCACTATGCACCCCGTTTTGTTATTGCCTTATGCATATTTGCTTGTTCAGGTGTGCATGTTTGGTCTTCCCAGCTAGATCATGAGCTGCCTTGGGGTTGAGAACAATGTTCTCTTAGATCTCTGTAGTCTCCAGGCCTAGCACAGAGCCAGGCCCAGCCACACCATTTACCCATGGCATGGGTAAATAATCCATGCTATGCCAGCCACAGAGGAGCACTGTTTAGATTCCCCTTCAAGAGAACCTGCTGCAGGTGCCTGGTTGACTGACAGCCTCTCGGTGCTGCCCTGTTGACTCCACCATGCCATTCCTGCCAGGGCCACATGTACCCCAGGCCACTCCTGGTCAGCAGCTGAATACAATGGTGGCATAGGAGCCAGGCCTCTCCCTTTCTCCCCATGTAGCCTTCTCTCATCAGTCTGGCAGCCTTTCCCAGAGCTGCCCTGTGGTCTGAGGCTCCTCTGACCCAATCCTTCCTTTGCTCTCTCCTTTCACAGGACTCAGACCTGTATCATGGTCCAAGGCCAGCCTAATTCTGCTCCATTTCCTTTCATCCTTCATAAACACCTCCCCCAATAAATCTTTTACATATCTACTCCTGTTTCAGTATCTTCTTCTAGGAGGACTCACACTGTTGAATAGGTGAAGTGCCTGAGATCCAATAACAACCAGGGATTTCCAAGCTCCCTGTCCTGCACATGAAAAAAATTATATTGATCTCCTAGTTTACAGCTAAATATGTGGTGTGTAACTCTTATCCTAAAACAAATTAAATTAACTTTTCTACATCAAACTAGGACATTCTATTTTGAAGTCACATGTTGCAGTGGAATGAACTGAGGGCCTTAGGGAACCTATATGGTGATACCTGGCCTTGTGACCTTAAGCAAATCACTTCTTATGGTCCCTCACTTTCTTTATTCTTGAAGTAAGGCTACTAGGATCTTCCTTCCTCCTTCATGGAGACGTTGGATATATTTATGTTTTTTAGAAGTACTCTAAACTGCCCTAAGACAGGGTTGGCAAACTTTTCTGAAAAGAACAAAATAGCAAATATTTTAGGCTTTGTGGGTCATACAGTCTCTATTACAACTAATCAACTGTGCCGTGTAGCACAAAAGCTGCCAATATAAACAAAGACTACAGCAAAATTCTATTCAAATAACAACTTGTGGTGGGCTGGACTTGGTCCCAGGGCTGTAATTTACTGACCCTTGCCCTAAAGTCATGGACGCTTATGGTTGGAAAAGATAACAGGCATCACAGGGTTTTGGATAACTAGATCCTTCCTCTGACATTCATCATTGACCTGACTGATCCATCAGGAAGCGCCTTCCTGCAGAGCTCAGAACCGGCCTCAGCATCCTTCTTAACACAGGGTGACCAATCAAGCTAAGATGACATGTGTAGTGATGTCTATCATTTCCCATTGATTTGTTCGAATCCCACACCCCCCAACTGAGAAAACTGAGACCAATGATTCAGTAATAATGAATATAAAAGTGTTTTAAAAAGTATAAAGTATTCCTTCAATGTGAAACATTCTTATCTGGAGCGAAAAAAATCCCAGCCATTTAAAATACAATTTAAGTAATAATAAGTTAAATTATTTCATACACAATGATCCTGATTATTTTTTGCAGCAAGAACAAGTAGGCCCAAAGTGCCGTTTTCCCATTTCCTGGAAAGCAGGGATTCATTCTTTTAGTATGTACAGATAACTGTCTGACTTGTTTCTCCACTGGCAGAAAATGAGCTGAGCTTTCTGGCCTTAGGCTGCAGCTCAGGAGGCAAGGTTTGAATTTCCTCCTCTGCAAGACACAGGTGCTGAGAGAGGGTTGCAAGCTATCTTAGATTCCCTCCAAGCCAGTGTCTGTATTCAAAGCAAAGCCCATAGAAATGGGAAACACGGTGTTCCCCTGGCCTCTCTTCTCCTTGAAGCTGTTTGTCTTTGTGTTTTGGGAAGGCAGCCTTGACATTTCTTCTCTCTATTCAAACTTGTTGATCAGAAAGATCAAAAAGCCCTCTGTAAAATATGCAAGTACTAAGAACTAAAAACATCCTTTTCTGCCCCTAAGAATTCAAAGACCCTTATGAATACTAAATAGATGAATCTTTGCCATTTGGAAGTCAACCACCCCTTTTGGAATCAGATGATAGCCATGGAGCTCTCGGCAGGAAAGACGCATGTGCCATAGTCACCGCAAGTTCTCCAGCCTCCAGGATCACCTCTTTGTTTATATCCAAACAACAATAATCCCAGACCAGTTAGTATCACAGTCATTTCCACAGAATGCATATAGCCTTCTCATTAAGCAGAACACTCAACATTCCAGTTTGAAGCACACGCCTTAGGATGACTTTGCCTGGTCAGGGCCGGCCTGGTGATCCCACATGCCAGCCTCGCTCCCCAGCAAGAAAGTGGCCCCAGGGGTCTCCGCCAGAATGGGGTGGATGGCACCCCAGCCTGGATCTCAGCTTCCGGTCTAGAATGCAGGATGTGCTGCCTTTTCACAATGTGACACTATCCAGATTCCCCCACCATACATACAAGCACAAATTTCCCCACAATTCCAAAATCCCAGAGGACAGCCTAGCACTGGATAAGCCCCTCTAATGGCCTTGCCTAGGAGCTGCTGGCTCCTAGAGGGAAGAGTCCAGAGGGTGGGGACCACTGAGTCAAGTCCCGGAAAGCCAGGGACTGGGGTTCAAAACTTCCGGGTACTAAGCACCTAGTCTGGGTGTGACCACCATGTCTGGGTGTGACCACCACCACCTTTCCATCCCACAATGCCACCCTCCTACCTATGCCAGCCAGCCAGCCAGCCAGATTCCACTACCAGGATGTTTACATGGGGAAGCAAAGGGAAAAGAATATTCTGGGGACTCATGGGTTTGTGGGAGTCTGAGTGGGATCCCCTGGCACTGTGATCTGCTACACAGCAGTTCACAGTCCCCTTTCCATAAGTAAAGCCCTCTCTGACCTCTCCATATAAAATGTCAGCTTCCCCTCGACTCCCCACGACCACCCAGCATCTCTGTCCCTGCTACTTTCCTTCATTTTCCTCCGTTACATGAATCATCATAAAACATTACAGAGCTCATTGTCTATCAACTATCCCCCTCCACTAGGGTGTCAGCTTCTTAATGGCGAGGATGTTTTGTTTTGCTCGCTGTGGTGTTCCCTTCATCTAGAAGAATGCCTGGCACAATAAATATTTATTAAATCGATATAATGAATAAACAAAGGAATCACAAGTAGCCTTGTTTCTAGAGCCCAGCTCAGCCCCACCTCCCCTGGGAGCCTCCCCTGACTGCTCTGAGGATCACACCATTTTTCCCATGGTGCTCATTTATTTTGTCAACAAGCTTGTATTGAGCACCCACTGTGTGCCAGATCCCAAGCTAGGCCCTGAGTTTACAGGAGAGACCAAGCAAAGCCCTTGCCCAAATAGCTTGCAATGTAGTTTAGCACATAAAAGACATCTAGTTTGGGTTTCCAATGGTTTCCTGATCTTCCAGAGATCAAGGAGATGCTAAAGGAGGGAGTAGACTGACATTGCCTGAGCACCCACTATGTTCTCAGCATGTGATATGTGCTTTTCTGGAACCAGGTGGGTTTTGCCCCTGAAAAGAAGGTCATCACTGGGGAGAGTGTAGGAAGGGAAGAAGTAGGACTTGCAGAGCACAACAATCAGAACACAGAGGCTGCAGGGAAGCGCGAGTCATTTCCCACTGGAAATAGAAAAGGAGGCTCAGAAGAGACATGGGGAAGGATCAACAGGCCTGGTGTAAAGAAGCCCAGTTGCACCCTGTGTTGGGGTGATCAGACCCAACACCAGGCCATGGGGGCTATGAAGTCCAGCAGAGTCAAAGAAATGAGAAAAGACAAATTAAGAAAGTGGGACCGGGGGGCCAACACTAGTATGGAAGCTGCAAAGACCCCGAGCTCTGGGAGCCCATGCTATTTATTGGTGATCAAACAAAGAAACAGGTGGTGAGGTTGTGAGGGTTGAGAGAAAGTGATGCATCAAGCGACTGAGCTGCAGCTGTGATGGTTTAGCATTTTCTTTGAAGCATACGGAACGTGTTCTGCTACTTGAGATAAGAGGAGTGCTGGAAGCAAGGAGTCAGCAAGTCTAGACATATTCCAGAGGCCACGAGGAGTTTTATGCCCTTAGCCCTGGATTCCATCCAAGCCATGAGGGGTTTTATGCCCTGGGCTTAGATTATAGTGTGGCAGGGCAGACTTCCACCCTTTAGCACAGAGCTTGGTGTTCCAAAGGCCACGAGGGGTTTTAGACCCTGGACCCCGGACATGTTCCAAGACTCTTTTACATTATGTCAGACATGCAAGCCCTGCCTCAGCTTCTCTCCCAACACTCGGCTTTTCTCCCAACACCCTGACCCCTTAGGCATGCCACTCTTGCTCTCTTAGCCATTTCCATTTCAGTAAAGGGCAATTGTTGGCCCCAGCAACCTCTAAGGCTCACTACATAAAGACATCTATGATCTTTTCTAATCAACACAGCATCTTCCTCCTTTACTTCCTGTGGACCCTGTCCTGATACCTCAGCTTAGAAAATGACTTATGACAGTTAATGTGATCTTTCCACAAAGGAGAGTCCATTACACCTGAACTTTTATTTAGGCAAAATAGTTTGGGGGATAAAGGAGCATGAAAGACCTCAGTGGTTCTCACTGTTCTGTTCTTTCCAATTAACCTTAGAGCCTTCTCTCCTGCTCTGCCCTCTCCTGAGACCTCCCCATCCTGGAGCCCAGCCATAAGCTGTCTTGGTTCTTCAGTTGCTCAAGTGACTCACCTGATTGGCTGTGAGGTCCAAAGCCCACTAGGCCTCCCACAGGGCTGAAGCCAAGAAGACTGGCTCCTTGAGTAACTTCTCCCTCATCATGCTGGTTCCCATCCCTGAAGAAGATGGGTCAAGACAGGCAAAAGAGGGCGTGAGCTGAAGACACGCACTGAGCAGTTGCCTCTCATCTTGCTGTGAGTGGCTAGGCAGAGGTTAAGGTTTCCTGTCCCCACCCCCTCTCATTGCCCAATTGTCCACAAGGAAAACCACATAGCAAGTACTGGGTGGCTTTTGGAACCACAAACAGTCCGGATCAATTTGTTCTAAAGGCTCATTGAGCAACCACATTGCCTTCTTCCCTCTTGCTTGTCTGGCCATGAGGCTCCCTGCTGAGCAACTGCCTGCCCAGACAGGCAAGAATCCAGCTCCTCAATTATAAGGGTCTGGATGCATAAAGCATAGCTCGACTAATTGACCACATCCCACTTGCAATCACGACAAGACAACATGAATAGAATCATAGTTTCCTCACTGATCATTTCAAGGTCTTTCTAAACACAATCTTTCTTTCAAATGTGTTATCTCACCACCAGCCTGAGATATGTTGCTAGTGACAATAATTAACTGATGGATGACAGGAAGCTAAAAATTATTCTTTAAACAAAAGAATATGATAGTATCATTTTAATAGCTCTGCTTAGCATTTTGATAAACAAACAACATTTTGTATTTGTGGATTCTGTAAAGATGTCTAAATCAATAATCTCAAAAAGACTTAATATTCTGTAACCAAGACATCAGAAAGTTAAAGTCAAACAATTCAATTACTAATGTTTATTGAGTATCCACCATTCACAAGGCACTGGGCTGTGGGTTAATACACAGATGTATAAAGCTCAATCCTTGACTTGGAGATGGTGAGTTGGTCACTCATCGGGGTTTGAGGACAGAAAAGTTTTGCAACCTACATAAAAATAAAGGAGTGAGCTGGGCATAGTGGCTCATATCTGTAATCCCAGCACTTTGGGAGGCCAAGGCAGGAGGATTGCTTGAGGCCAGGAGTTTGAAACCAGCCTGGGCAACATAGCAAGACCTCATTCCTAAAGAAAAAACAAATTAGCCAGGCATGGTGGCATGCACTTGTAGTCCCAGCTACTCAGAAGGTAGAAAGATCACTTAAGCCCAGGCATTTGAGGCTGCAGTGACACAAAATGGCACCACTGCACTCCAGCCTGGGTGAAAGAGTAAGACCCTGTCTCAAAAAAATAAAATAAGGCCAGGCACAGTGGCTCACACCTGTAATCCCAGCACTTTGGGAGGCTGAGGCAGGCAAATCACTTGAGGCCAGGAGTTCAAGACCAGCCTGGCCAACATGTTGAAACCTCAACTCTACCAAAAAATACAAAAAAGTAGCTGTCCGTGGTGGTGAGCATCTGTAGTCCCAGCTACTCGGGAGGCTGAGGCACAAGAATTGCTTGAACCGGGAGGCAGAGGATGCAGTGAGCTGAGATTGTGCCTCTGCACTCCAGCCAGAGTGACAGAATGAGACTCTGTCTCAAAAATGAATAAATAAAATAAAATAAAAAATAAGGGAATGGAAACTCAGCCAGATATGAACTTCCACTGAAATAAATATCTGAAATATGTAACTTGCTGGATTAGGCATATTATTGTGAACAGGACCCTTCCAAGTTCTAATCTGACAGTTGACAATTTGGCATGGAGCATGGAGAGATACAGGACAGACATGAATGATACTAGATTTGATAAAATGTCATGCCATCACAAAATAGTTTGGAGAGTATTCAGCCGCAAGTAACAGAAAACACACAAATAATGGTGTAACCAAGTATGAGACTTTTTTTCAATCATTAAGAATTCCAGAGTTAGACTGCTCATAGCTGGAGAAGTTGTCATGAAAATAATCAATAATTTCTACTATTTTCTTTCTATATTGTCCTCTGCTTGTAGATTTTGTCCTCATGTTTTCAAAATGGCTGCAGCATTCCAGGTGTCATGTCCACAATGCAACAGGAAAAATGAGAGAAATACAAAGGACAAAAGTCTTCTCTTTTATAAATGACTGCCTTTTTATTTGCAAAAAGAAGCCTTTCTCAGAAATCTACTTTCATCTCTTTGACCAGAACAAATCACCTGGCCACCCCCAACTGCAAAGGAACTGGGTATTTTTTACTTTGCAGGCTCCATAGTAAAGGAAGGCAAGGGAGAAGGCGATTTAAATAGGTTTCACTAGACCAATAGAATTTGCCATGTATTTATCACATAATAATCATGTAGTGTATGAAATTTACTTGATTTTACATTCTAAAAAGCTATCTTTCTGCCCCACTGAATGTACAACTTGGCTCTACTTGCCTTTTTTAAATTAGGTTTTTAGATATAATTATGTTTTTAAGAATATATTTTTAAGGAATAGTTGGGTACAAATTTTGTAGTGATTATCTCTCAGTGGTGGAATTATAGTTTTTTAAATTTATTTCTCTGTGTTATCTAGTTTTGTTGTTTTGTTTTTTTTTTTAATTTGCCATAACAAAAGTGCATTGTTTTATATAAGAAAGCAAAAAAAAATTTCACAAGAAGGTTCATGACTCATTATGGTATATTGTCAAATGCAGAAGCAGTGTATACAATGTGTTCCCAATTTTCAGAGAGTAGCAAAATCCTAGAGCATTGCCTCTGAATGCTGGGGATATATTAATAGATTGCTGTCATTTTCTTTCTCTGCTTTTTGGTATTTTCCAAATTGATCACAGCAAAAAATATTAAAAACAAATAACAATCGTGGCCTATGCAGCTTTCCACCTGGACTTGGAGGAAATGAAGTCTTCCGAGCATAAACTGAAAAAAAGAATTTGGGGAGTAAAAATCATGCCAAAAAAAGAGAGAGAGAAGAAAGAAAGAGAGAGAGAGAGAAGAAAGAAAGAGATAAAGAAAAAAAGGAAAGAAAGAAAGAGAGAGAGAGGGAGGGAGGGAAGGATGGAGGGAGGGAGGAAAAGGAAGGAAGGAAGAAAGGAAGAAAAAGAAAAGAAAGAGGGAGAAAAGAAAGAAAAAAAGAAAAAAGAAAAAAGAAAAGAAAGAGGAAGGGAGGGGAAGTGTTTGTTAAGACCAAAAGGAAAACAATAAAATGCTTCCCTCCTCCTTGTTTCCTTTCTCTAAAAGCAGTTTCTGCTGAGAAACATTAAACCCCCTTAACATTCTTCAGGGGATTCTCAAATCCAAGGCTCAGAGCCGGATAGAAAGAGGGTGTTTGTTCCTTTCTGGTGAGTCAGCTGTGAAACATGGCCCATTGTTTCAACAAATATGGCCACCGGAAGCGGTCCTCTCATGGCCTCTTCTCTTTCCAGGAGGCTGAGAGGCTGGGGAGCAAGAAGATGCCTCCTTTGCCTTTCAGACAGACCATTCCACACAGAAATTCAGCAGTCATTTCCTTTCTCTTATTTTTTTCCCTTTCCAATAAACACAGCTTTCTCCCAAAAAGCAAGAGTCCATCTACCATTCTCCTGAATTTGCAGAGCCAAAGGCCATCATCTCAAAGGCCTGGAAAATGAACGTCTAGGTAAAGGGTTCTCCTACTGGATCAATTTCAAAAGCAGACAGTCCATTTGTTAGGCATTCATTCACTCATTCACTCATTCATCCATCCATCCACTCAGCAACAGTGCCTGGCCTGAGGATACAGTGAGAACAAGGCAGAGTAAACACGGCCTTCGGGAAGCTGATTTGGGGATGCAGGGTGATAGGGAAAGACAGAGAATAAGAAAAAAGGAAGCACATCAATAAATAATTTCAGGAAGTGGGAGTGTGATTTAAAGGATATAAAGCAGGGTAAGGTTCTAGAGAGCCACAAAGGAGTAGGGGGGTGGTCAGGAAAGAGTCTTTGAGAAGGTGACATTTGAATTGAGACTTGAACAATGTGAAGGAGGGAGCCATGAGAAGTTCAGGCAGGGCACAGGCAGGCAACAGCAGAGTTCCAGATGGGGCAAGCGACAGAAGGTGAGCCCAGAAAGGTAGAACGAAAGCACAGGGGCTTCGAGGCTGCAGGAAGGAGTGTAGATTTAAGAACAAGTGGCTATCTACAGCGTAGTGGGGATCAAAAGCCAAAGGTTGCAAGCAGTTATGCATTCACGCACCAGCACCTGTTTTCCAGTTGTGTCAGAGAAGATTAA
The DNA here is from genome assembly GCF_009828535.3 of Hylobates moloch. Lineage (NCBI taxonomy): Eukaryota > Metazoa > Chordata > Mammalia > Primates > Hylobatidae > Hylobates > Hylobates moloch. Next base: position 21,220,329 of record NW_026652278.1, on the reverse strand, counting down.
GGATGAGAGTAAAAAGTTTCTGCTTTCTCAGAGCTTCTAGTCTAGACCAGGAGACAAAAATAATGCCTAATGCAATTATGGAACGATTCGGGGCTAAGTCATGTGACTCTAATTTATACAAACACATTTGGAGAAGGTGAAATCAGTGAGACCAGAAACAGTCAGAGGATTGCATGGGGAGAGAGTGGGCTTGACCTAGAGGATAGGAAGTATTACATCAAGGATGGCAAAGGTTAGGCTGCACGCACCCACTCCTCCTTCCATGGCAAATACCTTTAACCATTCACAGCTCTCTTTCCCACTAACCTGGGCCCCGAAAACCTTCTCAAACTAGCATTCCAGGCAGATGCCCACCCCCTCCCCGCCCCGGCAGTTAATCAGAGTTAGCAAAGGAAAAAAAAAAACGCAGCCTGAGCCAGACATAGTGAGTCAGGGAAATTGGGGAGAGAAAGTGCCTCCCAAATTGAGAGGCCTAAAGATCAAGCGGGAGTTATCTAACTGAAATGGCAGACAGTGGTTCCTCACAGAATAGCTTGTGTGAAGGGCTGGAGGTAGGAAGGCCTGGGGCAAGTAATTCAATGTGGCTGGGGTTACAAGGGCAAGGGCAGAAGGGGCTGGAGAAACAGATGATCACAGAGGGCAGTGGAAGCAATGCAAAGAGTTTGAACTTCATGTTACGGCGATAGAGAAGCTTTGAAGGGCTTAAGCAGGAGAGAGGAGTGACCCTGGTTTCATTCTCAACATCACTCTAGCTTCCCAGCCAACCAGGGAGCACACAAATTAGGAGGCTGGTGCAGGAACCCAGGGCCTGGACTCGAGGGTGTCAGGGGGAATGGAGATAAGTAGGTGGCCTGAAGCTATTTAGGAGATGAAATGGCTCAAAATTGGTGATTAGCTCTCAGGGTAGAGAAGAGAGTAAAGAATGAAGTCCAGCCCCTCAAGTGAGTCCACAGATACCTGCAACGACAAGGGAAAAATGAGAACTGACAAGCCCCACTGGTCCATGCTTTCAGATCTAACACACCTGCAGGAAGCCAGCAGTGCCTACAGCTTCACAAGACGACAACGTTCCCGCTCTGCCGGGAGCTTGACATGCCAGGCATCCAGCTGTTTCTCACTTCTGCTTTAGGTCTCAGGCAAACTACGCAAAACCCTTTAAGTCCAGGGCATCTCGTTTTTCATGGCAAAGAGCAATGACTCAACCTTTGAAAGCCACTTGACATTTTAATTTGCCAGTGCCCCACCTTGGCAGAGGATAATCCAAAGGTTCAGAGTGGCTGAGGGCGTTATTCAAGGTCACATAGCAAGTTGGAGGTGAGTAGAGACTTAGAACCAAATATTCCCAATGTGTTACACTACTTGCTGCCCAGGTTCTGAATAAATCAAGCACCTTAAGCTATGTCACTGCCCTCCTTAGCCTATGTGAGCAATGGTGCCAAGAGTAGGAGAAAATGCGGTAGCCCCCATTCTCAGTGTTGTGTCAGCTCCTGTATAGTCAATCCCTTCCTCTTAATAAAAGAACCTCTGGGTTTGTCTCTGGAGCAATGGATGGGTGGGCAGAAATCCACATCTCTGTACATCCCAGTTCCTACTGGACTGCATGTCTATTCTTGACTAGCTTTGAATAATTCAAAGAAGGTGGAGTGGGGCGTGTTCTGATTCTGAAACACGACATTTGAACAGCACCTCTCTCCTGGGAGTGAGCCATAAAATGAGGTAGCGCCTGAATCTCATCTTTCATCCTGGTTCCCCTCAGCAGGCACCTGAGCCCCTCCTGTGTGCCAGGCACGCGTCAGCAATGCACATCTGTTATCTAAACGCAATTTTGCTCAGGCCTCCAATAAGCACTTTATCTGAAAGAAGAAGAAAAAGGATTTTTAATGCTTGCCTTCTCCTGAACTCAACCCTGCTAGAGTTGATCTCATGTGCAGTCTGCAAATCCAGGGGCACTGAATTGCTGTGAGAAAGTGAGAGATGACAGCTGGGTGCGGTGGCTCATACCTGTACTCCCAGCACTTTGGGAGGCCGAGGCAGGTGGATCACCTGAGGTCAGGAGTTCGAAACCAGCCTGGCCAATATGGTGAAATCCCGTCTCTATTAAAAATACAAAAATTAGCCTGGCATGGTGGCAGGCACCTGTAATCCCAGGTACTCAGGAGGCTGAGGCAGGAGAATCGCTTGAACCAGGGGGCAGAGATTGCAGTGAGCTAAGATCATGCCACTGAACTCCAGCCTGGGTGAAAGAGCGAGACTCCGTCTCAAAAAAAAAAAAAAAAAAAGAAAGAAAAGAAAAGAAAGAAAGAAAGTGAGTGATGAGATATCTAGACACCTGGGGGGTGGGAAAGTGGGGAGTGGGACGGGGAAGCTGAAGGCTCAGAGGCTGGGAAGGCCCCAGATGGGAAATCCCCACTGTGGGTGGGCCCAAAAGATGGACAGTGAATATGATGAGATGGACAATATAGGCCCTCCTCCTCCCCCACATCTGCATTCATTGATTCAACATTTATTCAACAAACAGTAATTAAACACCTTCTGAAGTGTTCTGGGTACTGGGACTATAACAGTAAACTCAACAGACCAAAATCTGTTCTCCTGTAGTTAATATTGTAGTGGCGGAGACAGATGTTAACAAGGATATGAAATGTTAGGTAGTGAGACAGGATGGAGTGACAGCCTGAGTCAGGAAAGGTGGCCCACAGAGTGGGTGGTATGTGAGAGGGGATAGGAGTGCTGTCAGGGGAGGCCAGGGAAGGTGTCAGGGAGAAGGTGAGTTGTTTTCGTGTGTGCGTTTGGCTGGGGGGTTGTTTCTTTGTTTTTTGAGGCAGTCTCACTTCATCACCCAGGCTGGAGTGCAGTGGTGCCATCTCAGCTCACTGCAACCTCCCCCTCCCGGGTTCAAACAATGATTCTCGTGCCTCAGCCTCCCTCGTAGCTGGGACTACTACAGGTGTGCGCCGCCACACCCAGCTAACTTTTTGTTGCATTTTTAGTAGAGACGGGGTTTCTCCATGTTGGCCGGGCTGGTCTCAAACGTGCCTGGCCTCAAGTAATCCGTCTGCCTCGGGAGAAGGTGAGTTTTTATTAAGCACTGAGGGAAATGAGGGAGCTAGTACTGCAGATGCCTGGGGGAAGAGCCTTCCAGGCAGGGAAACAGAAAATGCACAGTTCCTGGGATGGGAGCGTGCTTGGAGTATTAGAGAGAGAAACATCAAATCCACCGGTCAGGAGCAGAGTGGGTGGTGAGAGCAGGAGGGGCTGAGGTCAGAGTGGTGGCCAGCCAAAAAACAAAACTGATAAGCATTTGATTTTTTGTGTGTTGAGGTTGGAACAGGGTCAATCCATAGGGACAAAGGGGCCAGTGGACTTCGAGGGGACATGTACATTATATCTGGTCTCCCTCATAACACTACAAATAAGGCAAGCAGGGCTCAGGAGGGGAAGAGGAATTCTCCAAGATCACAAGGTTAGAGTGGTAGAAGCTGGAGTCGATCCTGCAACTGATAGATTAAGCCTCTGCCCATCCCACTGCAGTCAGCTAAAAGGTGGGCAGTTGGGAAGGAGAAAGACAGACACAGAAGTGTGTCTAGATAACAGATGTGCAGTGCTGATGCTGTGCCTGGCACACAGTAGGTACTCGGGTGCCTGCAGAGGGGAACCAAGATGAAAGATGAGATCCAGCTGCTACCTCACCCCACACTCACTCCCAGGAGGGAGGTGTTGTTCACATGTTGTGTTTTCAGAATCTGAACATGCCAGATTCCACCTTGTTTGAGTTATTCAAAGCTGCTCAAGGACAGGAGAAGAAGTAGTGTAGAGAGGACTGGGGATGTTTATAAATGTGGATCCCTGCACACTCATCTATCTCTCTAGGGCCAAAGCCCAAGGAATAGCCCAACCCCCGCATAATCGTAGGATCTGAGAGTGGAAAAGGACTAATACTTAAATTGATCACATATCCCTCTTTGCATGGGACAGGCCCAGAGTGCTCCTATTGTCTTGCAGAATTATTTTAAGACCCTCTTTCATCCTGTAACACAACCCTGGTTTGGATGATAAATTATATACTCACCCTACTGGGCCTCAGTTTATAGATAGAGGCCCTGTGTTACATGGTCTGTGATATACTTTAAGATATTTCAGCTTAGATCGTAGGATGTGTATGTGTTTGTTTTAACCTATGCCCTAGGGTAAAACAAGGAGTAGTAACTCACCTAGATGTGATTAGTTAACATCTGAAGTACACTCATCAGGAATATACACTTCAGGCACTGGTTAGCATTTGAAATGATCTAATAAAAAATGGAGGCTATAACCAGCCCTTCGGTCAGAGACTTTATAAACAGTTATGATTAATGTTAGAAAGAATTTTTCCTTGGTGGAATGAAACGATGAACACATGCAGATTGCTAGACATGTTCAGGCACTCCTACTCTTGCATGAACAGAATGTGAGAACATAGCCTAATTCTGCAAGACAACGGGAGCTCAGTGGGCCTGTCCCATGCAACAGCCTGTACTCTCTGGAAAGCCACCCTGGGCTTAAGACTCGTTCATAGGAAGGTTCTATTGTCTGATTCTGGATAGGTTATCTGATTCCTACTGCTAAAATATTGTTACATTCTTGCATAAAAGCATAAAGAGAAGCTTTTATGCAAGATGCTGAGGGAAGACCTCAAAGGATAGAGAGCTGAGTCTTCACCAAGCTTACATAATTACATGTTTGCATGTCTTTTTGCTAATAAGCAAAGGCACATGTGGTGGAATTCCAACTGAGACTTGTTTTCTCTGTGATCTTACCTGTAGATCCTGCCCATATCTACCGAAGAATTAAAGAACTGTGAACAATCCAATTGTCTTGGCTCAGTTCACAACATCTGGGAAGGTGGCAAGGTCCCAGAGGAGAAGGAGCCACAGGCTGTGTCATACACACCAAAGCAAAGAAGATCTTGGGCAGCTGTACAAGTGTCCCTCAGGGAGAGAGACCTGTGTACCCAGAGGGCATGGAAGCTTCAAGGAGAATTCTTGAGCCAGTGGCTGTGAAATGGGACAACCCAGCTGCATCCTGCCTGATGGTCTCCCAAACCTGCAACCGCTGGGAGTGGGGTTATCTCAGAGGCTATCAGTGTGCATACATGATGACCCTGGAGACACATACACTCTTAAGCAAAAAAGGCTGGGAAGTACTGAATTGAGCATGGTAGGGTTCAAAATAGGAAGTTAACTTATTTATACCTCTTTTTATTCTTTTATTCTTTTTAATTTTTGTGGGTACATATTAGGTGTATATATTTATGGAATTCATGAAATATTTTGATATAGGCATATACAATAGGTAATAATCTCATCAGGGTAAATCACATCACCCCAAACATTTATCCTTTCTTTTTGTTACAAATAATCCAATTATACTCTTTTAGTTATTTTTCAAATGTACAATAAATTATTGTTGACTATGGTCACCCTGTTGTGTTATCAAACACTAGATCTTATTTATTCTATCTAACTACATTTTCATACCAATTAACATCCCTACTTCCCCCCAACACACACACACCCTTTCCTTCCTCTGGTAACCATCATTCTACTCTTTATCTTCATGAGTCCAATTGTTTTAATTTTTGTTAGCTTCCACAAACAAGTGAGAACAGGCAATGTTTATCTTTCTGCACCTGGCCTATTTCACTTAACATAATAATCACTAGTTCCATCCACGTTGTTGCAAATGACAAGAACTCATTCTTTTTTATGGCTGAATAGTACTCCACTGTGTATATGTACCACATTTTCTTTATCCATTCATATGTTGATGGACACTTAGGTTACTTCCAAATCTTGACTTTTGTGAATAGTGCTACAATAAACATGGGAGTGCAGGTATCTCTTCAACATACTAATTTCCTTTCTTTTGGGTTTATACCTAGCAGTGGGATTGCTGGATCATATGGTAGTTCCAATTTTAGTTTTTTTTCAAGGAACTTCCAAACTCTTCTCCATAGTAGTTGTCCTAGTTTACATTCACACCAACAGTGTATGAGGATTCTCTTTCCTCCACATCCTCACCAGAATTTCTTACTGCCTGTCTTTTGGAAAAGCCACTATAACTGGGGTAAGATGACATTTCATTATAGTGTGGGCTTGCATTTCTGTGATGATCAATGATGCTGAGCATCTTTTAATGAATCTGTTTATTGTTGATATGTCTTTTTTTGAGAAATACCTATTCAGATCTTTTGCCTATTTTTAATCAGATTATTAGATTTTTTTTCCTGTTGTGTTGTTTGAGCTCCTTATATATTCTGGTTATTAATCTCTTGTCAGATTGATAACTTGCAAATGTCTTCTCCCATTTTGTGGATTGTCTCTTTACCTTGTTGACTGTTTTATTTGCTGTGCAAAAGCTTTTTAACTTGATGTGATCCCATTTGTCCATTTTTGCTTTGCTTGTCTATGCTTGAGGGACATTACTCAAGAAATCTTTGCCCAGTCCAATGTCCTGGAAAGTGTCTCTAGTGTTTTCTTTTAGTAGTTTCATTGCTTGATGCATTCAATTTGAGTCTTTAATCCATTTTCTTTGATTTTTGTATATGGTGAAAGACAGGGGTCTAGTTTCATCCTTCTGCATATGGATATCCAGTTTTTCTAGTAACATTTATTGATGAGACTGTCCTTTCTCCAACGTATGTTTTTGGCATCTTAGTTGAAAATGAGTTTACTGTAGATGCATGGATTTATTTCTGGATTCTCTGTTCTATTCCATTGGTCTGTGTGTCTGTTTTTATGCCAGTACCATGCTGTTTTGGTTACTATGGCTCTGTAGTATAATTTGAAGTCAGATAATGTGATTCCTCCAGTTTTGTTCCTTTTGATCAGGATAGCTTTAGTTATTCTGGGTCTTTTGTGGTTCCACACAAATTTCAGGGTTGTTTTTCTATTTCTGTAAAGAATTCCATTAGTATTTTGATAGGGATTGCTTTGAATCTGTAGACTGCTTTGGGTAGTATAGACATTTTAACAATATTGATTCTTCCAATCCATAAACATCCTCAAGATATAAGTAGTTTACACACCACAATTACAGTGTGATAATATTGTGCTTTTCTGTGTAGGTACTATTACCAGTGAGTTTTTTACTTCAGATGATTTCTTATTGCTCATTAATATCTTTCTTCTTTCAGATTGAAGAACTCTCTTTAGCATTTCTTGTAGGACAGGTCTGGTGTTGAAATCCCTCAGCTTTTGTTCATCTTGGAAAGTCTATTTCTCCTTTGTGTCTGAAGGACTCTTTTGTTGGAACAAAGTAAAAGTTTATCCTAAAGATAAAAGTTTTCTAGAATACAAGTTTTTCTCCTTCAGCACTTTAAATACATCATGCCACTCTCTCCTGGCCCATGAGGTTTTCACTGAGAAGTCTGCTGCCAGATATATTGGAGCTCCATTATATGTTATTTGTATCTTTTCTCTTGCTGCTTTTAGGGTCCCTTTTTATCCTTGACCTTTGGGAGTTTAATTATTAAGTGTCTTGAGGTAGACTTATTTGGGTTAAATCTCCTTGGTATTCTATAATTTTCTTGTACTTGAATATTGATATTTTCCCCTAGGTTTGGGATGTTCTCTGTTATTGTCACAGGATCCTTAGGGTGTCACTTTTCCAGCTCAAAACCTCTGTGGCTGGTGGCGCTTTTGCCTGAGTTTTGCTCAGGCCCACTGGGCTCATTCCACCCACTCAGCCCAGCAGGCTGTGCTTGGGTCGCACTATCAGCCCAGATCCCACACCTGCCAAGGGGAAGCCAAGCATGGAGCGGTGAGGAGTGTGTGAGTGAGTGCGGAGTTTGGCCACTGTGCACAGCCAGGCATGCCAGCTGTGGCAGGGTAGGTAGCTCCAGGAGCCAGCATAGACACTGGCTCCCTCCAAGGCTGCGGCTGGACCAGGCGTACCACAAGCAGACTCCAATGTAGGCACCGGGAAATGTGGTGGCACCCAGAAGCTTGGAAATGCCAAGAACTGCAGAGCCCCAAAGAGCGTGTCACAGCCCTGGCTCGGGGAGCTCCTAAGTCTAGGCTCCCCAAAGGGCTACACCTCTTCTGTCCTCTCTTCTCTCCTCCTTGTTGACCACAACATGGCAAGCAGGGGGCATGTATTTGACGTGTTTGTGTTACAGCTCTTTCAGTCCTGCCATCCAGTAGGTCCCAAGTTCTTATCCTGCATCCAGGGAGAATGGAGTACACAGACAACTGGAGGGTGAGCAAGGTGGAGAGGAGCTTCATTGAGTGACATAGAAGAGCCTCGGGAGACCCAAAGTGGGTAGCACCTTTCCACAGCCAGGTCATCCAGAGGAGTGTCCAGCTCTCAGCGGAGAGGAGATCCAGAGTGTGTAGCTCCTACCCACAGGCAGGTCATCCCAATGAGTGTCTAGCTGTCAGCAGAGAGGAGACCAGGAGTGGGTAGCACATTTCTGCAGTCAGGCTGTCCCTACAAGCTGAGGAGATCCAACATGGGTAGCTCCTTTCCACAGTGGGTAGTCAGCCATCTGTGTGAGTCTGGCTGAGTCTGGGGTTTTTATGGGCTCAGAAGGGAGAAAGTGCATGCTGATTGGTCCACGAGCAGCCATGAATAGGCCTGGAAAAAGCATTGTAAGTTCTCACTCTGGGCCATGGACTCCACCTGGAGCTGGCAGCCCAGACCCCAGGCTTCAGGTGGTCCCTGGCTTGAAGGTGGTTTCACCAGGGACCTGCCCCTTTCTGCCCAGGAGCCTGTCTGCCTCCTGCCACCATCAACATCCCATCCACAGGGTCCAGGCTGTTTGTGCCAAGGGTTGCCTGTAGGCCCATGCCAAGCTGCCTGCAGCACCCCCCGCCAGCCTCCTTCCCATGTTCAGCGGCACCGAGAGTCCAATGGGGGCTGAGGCGGCAGGGGGTTGGCATGTCGGTGCCGCCCCAAGTGCACGCACACCTGGCTGAGTCACGACAGTACCTGGGCTCAGCCACAGCTTTGCTCCACACTGGAGTGGGAGCTGGGAATGGAGAGAGGCCAGGGAGCAGGAGCAGACACTTCTGAGCCTGTAGGGAAAGAGCCCGCAAGAGCACAGGGATGCTCAGGTCGGGAGCCAGGGCTGGGCGGCAGCAGCTGTGCCCAGAAGCATGGGCTCCTGCTCCACCAATTCAGTAGGGGGCAAGGCTCTCACCTGTTCCCAGCTCCCACCAGCACCACAGAATGCACAACCCCACTGCACCTCCCCCGCTGCAGGTGGTGTCTTCATAACAGCTGCTCCAGACTGGCCACTGCTGCCATCATTATTATTCCTTTGAATAAACTTCCTACCTTTTTCTGTCTCCCTACCTTCTCTTTAAAATCAATAACTCTTAGATTTGCCCTTTTGAAGCTATTTTCTAGATCTTGTAGGCATGCTTTGTTTTTTTTGCTTTTTTTTTTTTTTGGTCTCTTCTAACTGTGTATTTTCAAATAGCCTGTCTTCAAGCTCACTCATTCTTTCTTCTGCTTGACTAATTCTTCTATTAAGAGACTCTGATGCATTCTTCAGTATGTAAATTGTATTTTCAGCTCCAGATTTCTGCTTTATTCTTTAACTATTTCAACTTATTTGTTAGATTTATCTGATGGGATTCTGAACTCCTTCTCTGTGTTAAATTGGATTTCATTGAGCTTCCTCAAAACAGCCATTTTGAACTCTCTGCCTAAAAGGCCACATATCTCTGTCTCTCCAGAATTGGTCACTGGTGCCTTGTTTATTAATAGTTCCTGTGGTGAGGTCATATTTTCCTGGATGGTCTTGATGCTTGTTGATGTTCATTGGTGTGTGGGCACTGAATATGTAAGTATTTATTATGTTCTTCACAGTCTGGGATTGTTTGTACCCATCCTTCTTGGGAAGACTTTTCAGGTATTTGAAGGGATTTGCGTGTTGTGATCTAAGTCTTTGGTCACTGCAGCCATATCTGCTTTAGGGGGTGCTCCAAGCCCAGTAATGCTGTGACTCTTGCAGACTCATAGAGATACTGACTTGGTGGTCTTGGGTAAGATCTGGAAGAATTTCCTAGATTAACAGGCAGAGACTCTTATTCTCTTCCCTACTTCCCCCAACAAACAGTTTAAGTCTCTCTCTCTCTCTCTGTGCTGAGCTGCCTGGAGCTGGGAAGGGGTTAGAGAAGAACCCCTGTGGCCACCACCACTCGGACTGTGCTGGGCCAGACCCAAAGCCAAGCCAAGGACTGAGTCTCACGCAAGGCTCGCAGTCACCATTGCCTGACAACTGCCTATGTTCACTCAAGGCCCTAGAGCTCTACAATTAGCAGGTAGCAAATCCAGCCAGCCTTGTGTCCTTCCCTTCAAGGCAATGAGATCCCCCTGGCACTGGATGGGTCCAGGGTTGCCATCTGAGAGCTAGGGCATAGAGTCAAGAATCTTAGGACTCTACCTGGCTCTCTATTATACTACAGCTGAGCTGACAACCAAGCCACAGGACATAGTCCTTCCTGCTCTTTCCTCCCACTTCCACAAGCAAAGGAGTCTCTCCGCCATGGCCTGCACCACCCCAGGCCCATGGTGAGGACTGCCTGGCTACTACTGTGGTTCACTCAAGGCCCAGGGGCTCTTCAGTCAGCCTGTGGTGAATTCTGCCAGGCCTGAGTCTCTCCCTTCAGGGCAGTGGGCTCCCCTCTGGCCCAAGGCAGGTCAAGAAATTCCATCCAGGAGCCAAAGCCTGGAACTGGGGATCCCAGGATCCCACTTGGTGCTCTACTTCTCTATAGCAAAGCTGGTAACCAAGTTGCAAAACAAAGTCCCCTTTAATCTTCCCTCTCCTTTCCTCACGCAGAAGGGGTCTTCCTCCGTAGAGCCACCACAGCTAGGGATATGCTGGGTCACACCCGAAGCCAGCACAACTCTGATTCTCACCCAAGGGCCATGGCAAATACTTCCTGTCTACTACTGCTGATTATTCAGGGCCCAAGGGCTCTTTAGTCAGCAAGTGATGAATTCTGTCAGTACTAGGCCTTTCCCTTCAAGGCAGTGGAGTCCCTTTTGACCCAGGGTATGTTTAGAAATATTGTCCAGGAGCTGTGGCTAAACTGGTATCCAAGTTGCAAGACAAAGTCCTCTTTATTCTCCCCTCTCTTTTCCTCAAACAGAAGGAAGAAGTACCTCCAAGAGCTGCAAGCTGTGCTGCCTGGGGTTGGGAGAGGGGTTATGCAAGCACTCCCTCGGCCTCCCGGCTTATATCCCACTAGGTCCCAGTCACCCCAAGTCCACTGGCTCCATGCCAAGCACAGCACTAGGGCTTGCCCAAGAATTACAGTCCGTGTGGCCTAGACTGCCTTTCAATTTTATTTAGAAGCCCAAAGCACTTTAGCCCATGATGGCAGGGCTTGCCGGAACTCAGCTTCTGACCACTGCAATGGATGATTTGCCTGTGGCTAGGACTAGTCAAAATGCTCTCTCCATGGGTGTTGGTTGGGTTCTCCCTGGTGTTTCTTTCTGCTGTGACAAGGCAGCAATGAGTTTCAATGCAAATTTCCACAATCACTGCATTCTCCCTCCAACAAGCACACAGATTCTCTCTCCGCACCACATGGGGGCTACTGGAAGATTGTGCAGAGGTGGTGCAGGCAATTCAAGGCTGTCTTTCCTACCCTCTATAGTGCCTCCTTCCTTAATGTGATATTAAAACCAGGTACTGTGAAAAATCACCTGATGTTTGGTTCTTATGAAGGTGTTTTTTTGTGTGGATAGTTGTTCAATTTGGTGTTCCTGTGTGGGTGGACAATTGCTGAAGATTTCTATTCAGCCATCTTGCTCCACCTCCCTCCTGCACCTCTTTTACAGCTTAGTTTGTGAACAAAGATTCATTCCTGTTATGATAGCTATCATTGATCGCTCATTCACTCACATATGCATTTATTCAACAGCATTTATGGCAGGTGCTGTTGTAGGAGTTAGGGACACTACAGTGAACCAGAAAAACAATCCGGAAGTAATAGATACATGGTACATCCATGCAATGAAATATTTAGCAATAAAAACAAATGAAGTACTAATACATGCTACAACATGACTGAACCTGAAAACATTATGCTGAGTGAAAGAAGCAGAAACAAAAGACTATGTATTGTATGATTCCATCTCTATGAAAAGGCAAATCAATGGAGACAGAAAATAGATCGGTAGTTGCCAGAGGATGGCGTAAGTTGAGTGCAAGTGAAGAGTGACTTCTAATAGGTTCAAGGTTTATTTTGAGGATGATGAAATGTTCTAAAAATAATTGGGCTGACGGTTGCACAACTCTGTGAATTTACTAAATCCACTTACTTATACACTTCAAATGGGTAAATTGAATGATATGTGAATTGTATCTCAATAAAGCTGTTAAAAAAGAACACAATATTTAAAATTTTTAAGATTAAATCAATAGATGCAGACATTTAAAAATTAGTAGATACAATAGTAGCTCACTACGTGACTACCGGGATTACTCCCGTGTATTTAGTTTTTTTTAACTTTTTTTTTCTGCAGAGATGGGGTCTCACTATCTTGCTTAGGCTGGTCTAGAATTCCTGGCCTCAAGCAGTCCTCCTGCCTTAGCCTCCCAAAGTGCTGGGATTCCAAGCATGAGCCACCATGCCCAATCAGCATTATTTGTTTTAATATAACGAATACTTCCGCTAGTGAATCATGCAGAAGGCAAAAGTAAGTGAGGCATCAACTGACCCAGGCTGAGCTGAGAAGCTCAAGCTCAAATTGAGAAGACTGCCAAAAAAAAAAAAAAAATAGTGTGGATTTTCTGGGGCTTTTATTGTCCCCACCCTTTTCAGTTTCCATTAGTCTAGAGAAGTGAGAGTCAGCAGATTGGATGAAATTTCCTGAACCTGGAGCTGTTGAGAAAAGTCTTCCTAAGCCTCCTTGAGTGCTGCAGGCATGGTTTCTTTTGGTTCTCCAGAGACAGAGCCTAAAGCAGACCCTTGGAAGCAGGTAACCTTTTGGGAAAAGATCCAGGAAGCAGGAGTGAGAGACCGCAGAGAATGAGACCTGGACGGGACAGCACCAGTTAAGAGGACATTATCAAGCTGATTCCCATCTCGGGAAATGGAGCCCAGACCTTCTGGGGACTGTCTGAGGCACCACGTAGAATGTAACTCAGAAGTGTCTTTTATTTATTTCTATTATTTATTTATTATTTTTTTTTTTTTGAGACAGGGTCTCGTACCATCATCCAGGCTGGAGGGCAGTGATGCGAATAGGGCTCACTGTAGCCTTGACCTCCTAGGCTCAAGTGATCCTCCTACCTCAGTCTCCAAAGTAGCTGGGACCACGGGCACACACCACTATACCTACCTAATTTTGAAATTTTCTGTAGAGATGAGGTCTTCCCATATTGCCCTGTCTGGTCTCAAACTCCTGGGCTGGAGAAATTCTCCTTCCTTGGCCTTCCAAATGCTAGGGTTACGGGTGTGAGCCACTGCACCAGGCCAGAAGTGTCTTCTGAAGGACCTGGAACAGGCATTTATCCCTCTCCAAGAACATTAACTGCCCCCAGCTCTGGACAACACCTACAGGTGGGCTAAGTGGGTTTCCTCAGGTTCTGAGAAAGCTCTGAGATCGAACCTGGCACTTGAGATGAGACACTGGAAGTAGGCAAAGAAGTGTCCACCACTGCTGACCTGAAATTAGAGGGGTGACCAAGAGGTTGTGACGTGGGGCACAGAAAGAGTCTGCTTCATGGGGTGTGAGATCCTGGGTGCTCACTGTCTAGAAATGAGACACATGTCAGGAAGGCGGGTGGGGGAAGGGCTGACCTCACCAGAGAAGTACCCGGTGAACATGACCACTGGGGAAGGAAGACAGCATGTTTCAGACATTGCCTGTGCATTGCTTCCTTCTCTGCTTGCAATCGGTCCTAAAAACACTCTCTTCTGTTTTAGCAGAGGAGAAAGCTTGAATAAATTACACAAGCTGCCTGAAGTTGCTCTGGAAGAATATGACAAGGTAGGGATTCAAATTTGGAGACCAACCTAATCACAAAGCTCAACTAATATTTCTGTATTTTGATGATGACACATTATAAAATATGTTTTATGTAGGGGCTCGGATTACACACACACACATATATAACTAAAAGTTTCATAAAAACCTCCCTTCTCATGGGCAATACACTCTGATGTTTAGTTCTATTCTGTTTTTAAATGCCACTTGCAACCATTAAACTTATTCAATTACTTATTTATTCAATTACTTGTGAGACACATATAGTGCCCATCCAAGCCATTCCCCCATTAATAATAATTGTCATATTATTTGTAGTTAGCCCTCTCCTTCCATCTTGGCCAGTTCCCAATTAAATGCTCTTAAAACTGGGTCAGTTTTCTTTAGAGTGCTAATCTTAAAGTGTACTTACATATCCCATTTGTGCTGTTATTGATTTCTGCCTGTCTTCCACGAACTGTAAGGTTTACTCATGGTCAAGTCTACTTTGACTCACCTGTCTCCCTAGCGCCAGCAGCATGCATAGTATACAGCAGGTGCTCAGTGTTGGTATAATGAATTCATTTTAATAAAAGTGATTGGTTTTGAGGTCACTACTCTCAGATGTATTTTTTTTTTTTTTTTGGAGACGGAGTCTCGCACTGTCACCTGGGCTGGAGTGCAGTGGCGCAATCTCAGCTCACTGCAACCTCCACCTCCCAGGTTCAAGCGATTCTCCTGCCTCAGCCTCCCAAGTAGCTGGGATTACGGGCACCCGCCACCACACCTGGCTAATTTTTTGTATTTTTAGCAGCTAATTTTTTGTATTTTTAGTAGAGATGGGGTTTCACTATGTTGGCCAGGCTGATCTTGAACTCCTGACCTCATGATCTGCCTGAGTCGGCCTCCCAAAGTGCTGGGATTACAGGCGTGAGCCACCACACCCAGCCTGCCCTCAGATACATTCTTATCTCCTTTCTTCTTCACAACTCCATAAGTGGACACAGGGAGGGGGGTCAACTGCTTGACTTCAAATCCTGCCTCCGAATCCTATAAGCTGCATGATCTCCAGCAGGTTTCTCATTCACACACAAAAAAATAATAATGACTTATCTTATGGAATTATTGTGAGAATTAATTGATAAGATCTCATTGAGCAAAAATAAAGTGGGGGTGGGAATAAAGGAAGTTTACTGTAAAAAGCCCTGAAATGAATTATAGTCAAGTGAGGCAGATGTTATGAATTGAATGGTGTCTCCCTTGCCAAAAAAAAAGAGAAAAAAGATATATTGAAGTCCTAACCTTCAGGATATCAAGTGAGCTTATTAGGAAATTGGGACATTGCAAAAATAATTAAGATGAAGTCATACTGGAATAGAGTGGGCCATTAACCTCATATGGCTGATGTCCTTATAAGAAGATGGCCATGTAAAGACAGAGAAACACAGTGAGAACATCATGTGATGACAAAGGCAAGATCTCAGTGATGCAGCCATAAGCCAAGAAATGCCAAGGACTCCAGACAAACTACCAGAAGGTAAGAAGAGGCACTGTCAGATTCTCCTGCAGTTTTCAGAGGGGATATGGCTCAGCTGACACCTAGATCTCAGACTTCTCGCTTCCAGAACTGTGAGACGATCGATTTCTGTTGCTAAAAATAATAACCTCAATGATGATTAGTCATTATCATCATCATTCTACAGATGAGGGCAAAGTAGCATCTTTCAAACCCAAGTGAATTAATTGGCATTCATCCTTTAGGGCCTGGGACTGGTTTCTGGGCTATACCTTTTATATATTTCAAATGCACACTCTAACAATACAACAATTCAAAATTTTAGTCATTTAAACCCTTCCCTCAGGTAGCAAAATCCAGTGGCTAGCAATTATTGCAGTGTCCCAATTTAAGGGCATGTTAATAACATGTAAATGTTCTATTCTTACCAACACACATTCTAAATAATTTCTTCCAATCACCAGGCCTACTAAATTGTCCTTCTAATCTTATCACCTGTGACATTAAAAAATCTCTTGACCAGGGAGAAGCAGGCCCTAAAGAGGAGTTGTGAGAGGATTTAGCAAAGACCTGAAGGTGACTAAGGTTAAGGAAGTATTGCCCCTTGTCATCAGATCTCACGTTTCCCAGACAGTAACAATCATGTCTTTTAGGGTCTAGAGTTGACCCCCATTTGGTTGTGTGTTTGATCTGCAGTGAGATCTTACCCAGAAGGGGTGAGGAGTCTTCTTAGAAGTAGGATCCACAGGGTTGGCCTGACTGATTACTAGCTTGGGCCCCTCCTTCCATGTAAAAGAGACATTGCCCAGGTCCCCCAAGCCTGACAATGTGGCATTGTGGACTGGTGATGGAGAATCCAGAGTGTAACTCAGACCCGAAGTTGGCTCCCGGCTCAGCCACTTATCAGCTGCCTCACGTGTCCTCATTTGTAAAAGGTGAACAAAAAGAGCTCCTGCTTCATAGCATTGCTGTGAGGAGAAATGGACTTGATGGGTGGATGTGCTAACACAGCACAAGGCACACATAAACATTTTTTAAAGGTTTGTCTTCTCTTCCTATATTATTATTGTAATTATTATTAACATGAGAATTGAAGCCTCAGGTTAACTTTGACTTCTTCAGTTCCCAAATGCAATCATTTTTTTCTTTGTTTTTTGTTTTTGTGTTTGTTTGTTTGTTTGTTTTTGAGATGGAGTCTTGCTTTGTTGCCCAGGCTGGAGTACAGTGGTGCAATCTCGGCTCACTGCAACCTCTGCCTCCCAGGGTCAAGTGACTCTCCTGCCTCAGCCTCCCTAGTAGCTGGGATTACAGGAGCCTGCCACTATGCCCAGCTAATTTTTGTATTTTTGGTAGAGACAGGGTTTCACCATGTTGGCCAGGCTTGTCTTGAACTCCTGACCTCAAGCAATCAGCCTGCCTCAGCCTCCCAAAGTGCTGGGATTATAGGTGTGAGCCACCATACTCAGCCCAATGCAATCATTTTCTAGGTACTATTGATTTCATTTCTGCAGAGCCTCCACTGTCCCCTTCTCTCCATTTCTATCCCTTTCATTGCCTCTTGCCTGAGTGAGATTGGAGCCTCAGCACTTCTCATGTGGTCCTGCTCAGCTTCTTGAAAAGCATAATGACACCTTACACCAGTGGTTCTCTAACTTTGCTGGACATTAAAATCATTTAGGGAGATTTGATTTCCCCATGCCTGCCACAGACCAATTACATCAGAATGTGTGGCCATAGACAGAGGTACCAATATGATCCAGGGGATTCCAATGAGCCTGCAAGGCTGAGAAGCACTGCTCAGTCCATGGTTCACACTACTGCTAGAGTGGCCTTCTCAGAAGACAGCTCCACCCAGGCCTCTCCCCTTCTGAAAAACACTGATGTCCCCCTTCTTTTTCAACTCAAAAGAAATCTTATTGCTAGGAGAATCCATCCACTCAAATAGTTCCAAGCCCTATTTTAAAAATAAGTTCACTGACTCTGCATATGTTAGTAGTTTTCCATTTGCAGAGTATGTGGACTGACAGATAGGTACTATGAGTTCAGTAACACTTTTAAATCAATGGTGTTTCTTAGTCATCACTGCAGAATCTCCATATACTTGAAAAATAGCACATATTGAGAGCTGTTGTGCCATTTGTGTATACATAAATTCATTAACTTACCCCAAGAACCCCACAGGCCCCAGGGTCCATAGCCCACAGATACTGCTGATTATGGTCAAGGTGAAAATTTCATTGAGCGTCAACTTGAAGCCATAAAATGGTTAGATAGGTTTTCCAAGGCCACACAACCAGAAGTGGAGCAGGGAGTTGAGCCCCAGTCTTCTGATACCAAGTTCAGTGCTCTTTTTACTGCAGAAGATTCTCAAGACTTTCTGTATCTGTCCCAACACACCTGGTATGGTTTGACTCTGTCCCCACCCAAATATCATCTTGAATTGTAGTTCCCATAATCCCCACATGTCATGGGAGGGACCTGGTGGGAGGTAATTTAATCATGGGGGTGGTTACCCTTATGCTGTTCTAATGATACTGAGTGAGTTCTCACAAGCTCTAATGGTTTAATAAGGGGCTTTTTCCCCTTTTACTCAGTACTTCTCCTTGCTGCCACCATGAGAAGAAGGAAGTGTTTCCTTCCCCTTCCACCATGATTGTAAGTCTCCTGAGGTCTCCTCAGCCATGCTGAACTGTGAGTCAATTAAACCTCTTTCCTTTATAAATTTCCCAGTCCCGGGTATGTCTTTATTAGCAACACGAGAACAGACCAATACACCATCTCTTTTGATTTATGTGGCACCATCTCCCAACAAGCAAGAATAGGCCTAATAAAATAGATCCTGTTATAGGACCAATATGTTTATATGCCCACTGTGTAGTAAAATACCAATTACACAGAGACAGCAGGGTTTGCAACAGAGAAAGAGTTTAATGATTACAGAGCACCAAGCAAGGAGATGGAAAGCGATCCTAAAATTCATCTCCCCAAAGAGTTCTTGACTGGTGTTTTTAAGGGGATTGTGGAGTGGAAGGGGCTGGAGAGTTGGGATCATTGACTGATTGGGGTAAGAGGGATGAAATCATCAGGAAACTATTTTTTGGTGAGTCAGTTCCTGTGAGGTTCTTCAGACCAGATGATGTCAGTAGTTTCACTGGTATGCAGGACTTGAAAGGAATATCTCAAAGGGAAAACTTAACATCTCATAATGTTAAAGTTGTTATCTATAGAACAGTTGAGGGGAACTATAATCTTATAACAGGGTGTGCATGATCCTGAGGCAATAGGCTCCAAACAGCTATGAGGAAGCAAGTCAGAAAGCAAGCTGACCTAATGATTAATGCTGAGTTTGCTGCAAGCTTGGTTTATTTACATATCTCCCCCTCCCTTCTTCACTGATTTTATAAAGTTTATAGGGGCAGTTTGAATCCTTCACACCATAACTTGTTGTGGTAGCAAGAATGATGGTCCCCAAAGATGTCCATGTCCTGATCCTCAGAACATGTAAAAATGTTACTTTATATGCCAAAAGAGACTTTGCAAGTGTGAACAAGTTTTGCATCTTAAGATAGGCAGATTACCATGAATTATCCACATTGGCCAAAGGTAATCAAAAGGGTCTTTATGAGAGGGAAATAGGAGAGTCCAGGAAGGACATGTGTCAGTGGGAACAGAGGTCAGAGTGATGCAGGGCTATGAGCCAAGGAAGTCAGGCAGCCTCTAGAATCTGAAAAAGACAAGGAAGAGACAAGTCAAGAGTCTCCAGAAAGAACACAGTCCTGTAGGCACCTCGATTTTACCCCACTGAGACTAATTTTGGACTTCTGACCTTCAGAATTGTAAAATAATAAACTCGCGTTATTTTAGACAACTGAATTTGTGGTAACTTGTTACAGCACAACAGGAAACTAAAACACCCTTGCATACACCCCTGCATTTCTACCTCTACATTTACAAACGAGCTCCGCCTCTTCCCAGGGGCCCCTCACATCACCACTTGTTAAAATGCTACCCCACTCCACAATGGAGAAGAAAAACTTACAAAGGGAAAAATACTTAAACACCCAATATATGTATAAAAATATTACAATATCAAAAGGGAGTGTAGTGGTTAATAATACTGAGGTCTTCACAATCAGAGCTGCATTTTAGTTCCAGCTCTGCCACTTTAACAGCTATGCGATTTGGGGTAAGTTATTGAACCTCTCTTGGGTTCTTATGATGGTCTTTTGATGTGTCAACTTGCCTAGAGTACAGTCTCTAGTTGTTCCATCACCCCAATCCAGGTGTTGCTGTAAGATGTTTTGAAGATGTGATTATAGCTCATATCAGTTGACTTTAAGTAAGATAAATTATCCCAGATAATCTGCATAGGCATACTTTAATCAGTCAAAAGGCCTTAAGAGCTGAACTGAGGCTTCCCTGGTGAAGAAGAAATTCCATCTCTGAACTACATTTTCAGCCTGTGCCTAAAATTTCCAGCCTGCCCTTCCAGGGCCTGCCCTAAAGATTTCAGACTTGCCCAGCCAGCACCCACAATTGCATACAGCAAATTCCTTGCAATAAATCTCTTGATATATATCTCATACTTGTTCTGCTTTCAATTGATACAGTCCTTAAGCTCTAAAATTGAGATAATAGCACCTACTCACAGGACAGTTGTGAGGATTCAATGAGATAATGCATGGAAAGTGTTTGGCACACAATTAATTGCTAAACAAATATTTGGTCTTGTCCTATTTTGTTTGTAATAACCTTGGTAGACTGCCATGAGTTCTTTCCCTCATTCTGTTCCAACCTCCTTGCCATGTGAACAGCAAGGAACCTGCTGCCATGCTGATACCATGTCACTTGGTTTAGCCAATGCCATGTGAGCAGGTGCTATCCAAGCAGAGACTTGAAAAGAATTTGTATCTCAGAACTCCTTGCCAGCCACATAAGGAAGCCCTTGATGGATGATGAGAGGTACATTATCCAGTCACAAACCTCCCTGCCCTTGTTACCAATAAGCAGCAAATCTTTTAAAAGTAGAGCCCTTATCTGATAGTAGCTGCATGAGTGACTCCAACTGAATTTAGCCCAAATTTCAGATTCACAGATCATTAGCTAAATGAATGGTTTTCTTCATAAGCCACTATTTTGGGAATGTTCTGTTGTTATACAACAAAACTAACTGAATCAGGAATAAAAGCGAGATTCTTTTCAAACCTTTCAAATTGGAAATTTCTTTTTTGATATCAATGACCATTATTAATTTGGGCATAGGAAAACAGACCTTCTCTTAGATTTCTTTTGGGCATATAAATTGTTACAACCTTTTTAAGGGAAGTTGATTAATAGGTATAATATGTTTGAGAACTTTATGTACATATTCTTTAATCCAGTAATTCCAGTTCAATAATGTATCATAAGAAAATAATTAGAAATATGCACAAAGATTTATGAATAATGATGTTTAATGAGGTGAGCATTTTGAATGGTAAAGTGGAACTATCTACATAATAGTAAAGAAAACAATAAATTTCCAACAATGGAAGATTATTGAACCACTCTTGGTGCAATATAATTGACTACCAAGCAATAAATAAAATTAACATTTCAAAGATTATATAGTCTTAGAAAATGCTCATAATTTGTTCAATGAAAAATGATACTATAAATTTATGAACAGTTTGATCTAAGTTTTATACTGTGTGTGATTGTATAAATTGATTGATTATATAATTGATTGTACAGGGGAAATTGATTCTATAGGGGAAAGAAAAAGAAAATACATCAAAATATTAATAGTGATTATTTCTGGGTATAGGTTTATTGGTGGTTATTTTATATTTTGCACTTTACAACATTTTTGTGATGAACATATATTAATATTTATTACCAGAACAGTAAAAAGACTTTAGACTTCAGAAATTCTATCCATTCTTGAAAACCATGTCAAAGGCCAAACCAGCAAAGCCTTTAATTATCCCTGATTGGGAACAAGAGGAACATCCCCTACTGATTTGCTCCTCTCTGTGTTGCTTATGACATGCCTTGTATTGCAGTTATTTATCTACTTTTCTTATCACCCCACCTTTACGGTGAGTGCTTCAGGGTTGTGCTGTATTTGCCTTGAATGTAGAAAGCACACGTTGCATATTTGTTAACTAAAGATGTATTGAATGATTTGTTGTGATATCACATTCAAGATATACCCCATATCAGACTACTTCTCCACCTCGGCTCTGGTCCCTGGTACCATGCTGACCTCATGTCTTATGACTTTTCCCTAACTCACAGTCCAGCCATACTGGCCTCCTTGCTACTCTTCCATCTCCCCATACAGGCTCCTGTCTCTAATACTTTGTACTTCTTGTTATCACTGCCTGAAAGAACTCCTCCCCAGTCATTGGTATGGCTTTGTACTCTCTAATCCTCCTTCAAGTCTTTGCTCAAATGTCTCCTTTATCTCCTAAAACACAATGGCAAAACTTCAAATAACCCAACTTAAAAATGGCCAAAGGACTTGAATAGACATTTCTCCAAAGACAACACACAAATGGCCAACAGGTATATAAAAAGATGTTCAACATTGCTAAGTATCAGGGAAACGTAAATCAAAATGACAATGAGATATCACCTTACACCTATTTGGCTATTCTTTAAAAACAAAAGATAAGTTGTGGTGAGGATGTGGAGAAATGGGAACCCTTGTACACTGTTGGTGGGGATGTAAAATGGTGTAGCGGCTATGGAAAACAGTATGGTGGTTCCTTGAAAAATTAAAAATAGAACTATCATATGATCCAGCAATCCCACTACTGGGTATATATCAAAGGAAATGAAATCAGTATGTCAAAAATAAATCTCCACTTCTGTGTTTATTGTAGCATTATTCACCATAGCCAAAATTAGGAAACAACCTAAATGTCTATCAATGGATGAATGAATAAAGCAAGTGTGGTATACACACATAATGGAATATTATGAAGCCACAAAAAAGAAGGAAATCCTGCCATATGCCAAAACATGGATGAAATGGAAGACATTATGCTAAGTGAAATAAGCCAGATACAGGACAAACACTACATGATTTCACTTATATAATGTATCTAAACGTGTCAAACTCATAGAAACGGAGAGTAGAATGGTAGATGCCAGGGGCTGGGGGAGGGGCAATGGGGAGGTACTATTCAACAGGCACAAAGTTTCGGTTATACAAAATGAGGAAGCTCTGGAGGTCAGCTGCACAACATTGTGCGTATAGTTAACTTAAATTCTTGTTGATGGGATAGATCTCATGTTACCTGTTCTTACACAGTTTTATATACATACATATATATGTCTCCCCTTCTCAGCGAGGCCTACCCTGAACCCCACTCTCTACCCCTAGAACTTCCTTTCTCCTTCTCTTGCTTTGCTTTTCCTCATAGTTCTTTTCACCACTATATATTTCACTTATTTGTTGTGGTCCACCTCCCTCAGTTAGGAAGGTCTTCAACAGAGCCCTGCACAGACAAAGAGCAGGCACTTGATAAATATGTGCTGAATCATTCATGTCTCATGCCACAGCCACTGTGCTTTACTCCTCTTGCTTGACTCTTAGGACATAGCTCCAGTTCCAAGTTTAACTTGAACTCTGAGGCCAGGCAGCTTCTTTCAAAACTAATAATGTTCAAGTGGCAAAGTTCAGTTGCAGCAAAGCATTAATTGCTCACGTGAACATCAAGGTTTCCAAAGCCTTGTGACCTTGCTTCCCTAAGACCCAGAAAGGGGAGTCCTGGACATCAAAGGAATCCATCAAGTGTTACCGACAATCATTCCAGCGATGCTGAAAGTCTAATGTTTTTAATGACCCCTGGCCTCTCACTTGAGCAATAAACCCAAAAGTGATTTTCCTCTTCAAATTTCCTTTCCCTAATCAGACCAACAGGCACACACAGCAGCATGAAATAATGGTGCAACAGAACAGCGCTGGACTAAGAAGTCAGGGAGCTAACTTCTAATCTAGCCTTCTTCACTTCATATCTATGAGTATGGGTGAGTCCCTTACTATCTGAGCCTCAATTTTCTCATTTTTTAAAAAAAGAATTCAATCTAGATCATCTCCATATACCCACTTTTCTTGCTCTGAAATGTTAGTGTTCCATGAAATGGTAAGTCTCTGCAAAGAGGATTCTAGAGCCATCCAGGGTTGCATTTCCTCAATTCCTCCATGTGAACCCTGTCCTTTTTCTTCATTTCTTTCCCCCGCATAAAACTACCTTCTGTCATATCCCAGGGAAATTCTAATTATGAGGTTCTTAAGAGGATCTACTGAGCTTATTCCATCCCTAAACTGGAACAGGCATAAAGATCTGTTGGGGCTCTGTGAGTATGAAATGCACTAATGTGTATAAACCATCTGCCTCAGTGCCGGCATATAACAGGCTCCTGGTAAATATTCATTTTGTCCCTTTCATGTCCTTTCCAGGGTTCTATTCTGATGAGCCTAGGAAAAGAGAGAATGCATGAAACCATTAGCCCAGCCTCCATTCTGATCACACTTGCCACCTTCATCTTCAGAAATGACAGGGCAGCCGCCTTGCCTTGATCCATACAATTCCACCAGGGCCTGGTCAGATCATCATGATGTCAACAGGCATTTTGTGGATCATTCCCAGTGGCTTTGTTTTTTGCAACGTATATTCTCTCATTTAATCTTCACAACAGCCCTAATAAATAGCTATCATATTCCATGCTACAGATGAGGAAATTGAGGAACACATGTTGCTGAGGGTTATCACAAGCTAGTAAGTGACAAGTTGGGCACTCAAAATTAGGTTTTCCAACCCACAGCTCCTTCCTCCTTCCCAAAGCTGCAGAGTGAAATGGGTGTGAAGGAATGAGTCACTATCTGAAAATGCTGGGTCGACATGCGCCAAGTTGGAGGAGTTAACATTGGTGGTCCCTGACTTATTTTTCCCTTAAGGGGTAATAATGAACAAACCTTAACCTGTTAAGCATCCACGTGCACATAGTATTACATCTGATTTCTAATTTTTCCAACAACTCTGAAAGCTGGCTGAGCTCAAAGAGATTAAGGAACCTGCCTGAGGATACCCAGGCAGTAGCTGGTAGAGCTGTAGGCCCTACCCAGGTTCCTCTGGCTCCGTGGTTCCCTCTCCCCACTCTGCAATTCTCTCTAGTAATGTCAATTGTTGGGCCCTAGGGGTGAGATTTTACCACCATACCATCTGAGTACCTACCCTACACAGAATCCTGCTTACCCCATCTGAGTCTCTGGCACAGGCACCAACAGCACGAAGTTGGCCTCAGCTTCACCTCCCATCACCTGAGCATCACCTGAGCCCACCAGTTGCCGTCCCTGCTTCAAACGCATAAGATCCTCATGAGCTGCCCTGCTCACTAGGCCTTGAAATTGCCATATTTTGCATCACTCTCAACACTTCCTTATGGACAAGGGATACCTTGAGGGCAGAGCTTATGTGGGGTATGTTTCTGTTTGCTCATGGCACCTGGTATAAAGCCTTTCTTATAAAATCCTGAGAATAAATACATTTATGCTCAGTGCTTTGGGAATTGTGATGAAGCATGCTGTGTTTCATTAACGTGTTTCTCCATCCTTGCATGGAAGAGGCTATGAAATTTAAGGGTTGAGCAGGAAGAAACTAGGTTGTGAGCAACTGGAGAACAGGAACAATGTCTGATTCAAGGTCTAATGCTTAGGCCAAAAGCCCTTCCCCTAGCGCTTAGGACCTCAATGAACAAACAGACTTCAGCAAGTCCAATAACCCCCTAAACATATATGTAAATGTTTTTGAGGATGTTCATTTCTACACTTGTCTACCGCAAAAACCCAGAGCTTTCATTTGATTCTCAAAGCGTGTTAAGACTCACTCTCCAAGTACATAGTAGATGCACACTCATATATCCAACATATGTGAATGAGCACTTCCTCAGAACCATTTGCTCTATGGATTGAAGGAAGGAAAAGAGGTGTGCAAGGTACAGACTTTTAAAGTCAGATTCATTTATTTCACTGGTTTTAGTTAAAGCTTTTGAGATACTGTTAGGGGGTCAAGTCCTTCTTCCCAATTAGAGTCCCCCTTAAGTCATTTTAAAGGCCAAATTTTAAAAGCAGCAATATTACACAAGTTTCAGGCTAGAAACTGGGACACCTGAATTCTGATTCCAGAGTTGTTACTGATTAGTCAGAGTGGCCTTAGGCAAGTCCCTGAAAGCAGGTGGTTTGTGACACTTAAAGTCTGCCACAACCCAATGACAGATGACTTTTCCATAGGAGAACAAATTTATTATTTTTTAAATGTATGGAAAAGTAAAATATAACCATAATTAATAAATGTTATATTGACAACATGTTCTGGAAGATTCTTTCTAATACCATACCCTCCATCCCTCTATTCCCCTATATCCCTTACTCACTCATGCCTCCCCTTTCATTTCCAGCCAAGAAAGCATATGAGCAGGTGAGGAATAGTGATTCCTCCTAATTTAATTTAAAAGTGAATTGTTTGCAGACATGAGCACTTTGATGGTAGTGTGTTATAGACTACGGGAACATTCCTCCCACGACGTCGTGAGCATGTGGAGCTCAAGAAGGTGGAGAGATCCCTGGATTTAGAGTCAGAGCAATTACATAGCAAATCTCAGCTCTGCTTATTGGCTGTGTGACTTTGGGAAGTTAGATGACTTCTCTGTGCCTCTGTTTCATTATCTGAAAAATGGAGATGGCATCCGTTATCTCACAGGGTTGTGAGGGTTAAACAAGGTATAGGGTGGAAAGGGCCAATTAGCACTGTGCCCAGCCCATAGATAATGAATTTCAGTGTTCTCCTAATTACTCTCTCTGGACCTCAGGTTTCTGGTCATCAAGATGAAAAGGGTGAATTAGATCTACGTTGGCAGGACCTATATTGGTTTCCCTCACCTCCTGATTCTAGAATGGATCCCAGCTACCTTGGGGGTGAGACTTTAGTAAGATGGAAAGAAAACAGAGAAAGAGGCTGGGCGGGGTTTCTCACATCTGTAATCCCAGCACTTTGAGAGGCCAAGGAGGATGGATCACCAAGGCCAGGAGTTTG
This sequence comes from Hylobates moloch, assembly GCF_009828535.3. Lineage (NCBI taxonomy): Eukaryota > Metazoa > Chordata > Mammalia > Primates > Hylobatidae > Hylobates > Hylobates moloch. Next base: position 21,193,758 of record NW_026652278.1, on the reverse strand, counting down.
AGACCAGCCTGGACAACATGGTGAAAACCTGTCTCTACTGAATATACACAAAAACAATTAGCCAGGCTTGGTAGTGTGCACCTGTAGTCCCAGCTACTTGGGAGACTGAGGCATGAGAATTGCTTGAACTGAGGAGGCAGAGGCTGGATTGAGATCGCGCCACTGCACTCCAGCCTGGGCAACAGAGCAAGACTCTGTCTCAATAAAAAAAAAAAAAAAAGAAAAGGAAAAAAGAGACAGAAACCAATACATCAAAGATTTGCTACTGAGTTAGCCAATATTATCGAGGGAAACTTCTTAGCAGATGCTTCTCTCTGAAGGACAGGAAAGGTCATCCTTCACCTCTGTAGCATCACGAAGGAAAAACTGGAAGGAGTGGCCTGTCCCGGCCTTCTAGGCCCCACAGAGAGAATTAAGCAGTTACAAATCTTTGCTTCTCAAACTAAGAGACAGGTATCCTTGCAGGAATGCAGGAGGAGCTAGAAACACCCGAGGCATGAGAAAGCCAGCTTATCTTACTGAGACACTGTATTGCAATTTTTAAAATTATTTTTATTTTTTGCAGTTTTTTAAAATGGCAATATAAAACTTTATATTTTTGCTTTTATTTTTAAAAACACAGATCTATTATGATAAAACTGTTTTTATAGATTTTTAAGACCAGGGTGGGGAGGGGGCCTAACCCATTCATATACTCTTATGAGGTAGAAAAGTGTAAGATACACAGGCCAAGATGGTCCCTAACATCATGTGTGGTTGTATGTCTGTGCCAGCTCCAGGACTGCCTCTCCAGACAAGACTATCAGAGCTTATCAAAAACAAATAACTAAATTAAAATATAAAACTGGGGCAGAAATTTGGAGTTCACCTTGAAAAGAATTAGCTCAAACAGCAAGCAAGCCAGGAGCAGCTGAACAAACTAAGTGCTCCCTGGCCCAGGCTGCAGGGTTGCATGGTCCTGGGGGAGCATTTCCACTTTGTGCCCAGGACAAAAGGCCTTCATGGACATCACATGGACTGAGGCAGGCGCCCTTGTGATGTTGCAGGCAGATAAGGAATAGGCCAATCATTCTTATGGTGTGTAAAAGGAAAACAAGAGCTATAAGAACTCCAGTGGACAGACAGGTCACAAATCAACTAAACATCAAGAATGATGAAATTCTAATCATTTCTGGATACTGCCTAATGTTGAAAGCAATTCATTTTATTGCATAAAACTGGAGAAGTGCAGAAAAGCATAAACTACAAGTCAAAATTGCCCATAATCTCTTTGCCCAGAGAAAATCACTGAAGAAGTGTTAACATTCTGTTGTAGCTTAGATAAACAGATAGATGTGTGTGCGTGTGTGTGTGTGTGTGTGTGTGTGTATAATTTAAATTTGGAATTATACTATACACAATGTTTTGTTACCTATTTTTTCATTAGACATTAAATTATGGGCAGTTTTCCATGTACTTATTCTGAAAAATTATAGTTTTTTTTTTGTTGTTGTTGTTTGTTTGTTTGTTTTAGACAGATTCTCACTCTATCACCCAGGCTGGAGTGCAGTGGCTCGATCTCAGGTCACTGCAACCTCTACCTCCAGGGTTCAAGCAAGTAGCAGGGATTACAGACACCCACCTTCACACCCAATTAATGTTTGTATTTTTAGTAGATACTGGGTTTCACCATGTTGGCCAGGCTGATCTTGAACTCCCAACCTCAGGTGATCCACCTGCCTTGGCCTCCCAAAGTGCTGGGATTACAGATGTGAGCCACCACAGCTGACCCAAAATAATGGTTTCTAATAATTTCATTACAATGCATTTTTATATTATGATATATAATAAATATAAAGTAAATTATATAGAGCTATTTCAATTATGCAGTTATATACACATTTCAATATTCATGTATGTGTATGTATACTTAGTTAACTTAACCAGTACTTTTGGAAATTTATATCTAAATTTTCACCATTATAAACAATGACAGTAACAATAGCTAATATTTATTGTGTTAAGCACTTTATAAGGATTATCTTATTTATTTCACAAGAATGCCACAAATTGGGTATTGTTATCATCTCCATTTTACAGATGAAGAAATAGAGGCAGGGAGAAATGAAGAAATTTGCCCAAAGTCATAGAGCTAGTAGGGGATATAGCCAGGACATGAACCCAGGCATTCTTTTCATCACTATGAAATCTGAATTTCAGTTTCTTCATTAGTTAAAAAAACAACAGCACCAACAAAAACAAAAAAAACCTTTTAGCACACTGGTCTAAAAGGTCCCTTCCAACTACATATTCCAGTTAATCCATTTCATCACTAAGAGAGATACAACAGTGGTAAAAGTGGAGGCTTTAAAGCCAGTCTTGTCTGAGCTTATAATCCTAGTTATACTACTTACCAGCCTTAACTCTTAAACTTTAGTGTTCTCTTCTTAAAAATGGGAATGATAGAAGTCCTTACTGGGTTGCTTTGAGAAATAAATGAGATGATGCTTGATAAATGTCTCATACAATCCCCATAACTAGTAACATTTAGAAGTGACTTTTAGTGAAAGCATTGTTGCCAATTTAGCCCCAAACTTTCTTCTAATAATGCAGTGGCAATCAATGAGGCCCTTGACAAAGGATAGAGAGTTTGGTTATTCTAGAAGGTAGAAATGAAGCCAAACAATATCCAAGTCACACCAGGAACCTTACTTGCTTCAGGCCAGATTTGACAATCAGGCCCCTCCCTCAAGACCACGTACTGGTGAGGAGAGTCCTCTGGCCTCCACGAGCCCAGACTGGCCAGTCACAGACACACAGGGAGACCTGGCCCCTCCAGGCCATATCCAGGGAGAAGTCCTTGCAGAGGGTCCCAGAGGGGCAAGGAAACCAGACTCTAGCATCATCTGCTTCTGGGCCAGGGGTGTGAAGACAAGCAGGCACCAATCATGATCTATGCTTTCTCAAAGGTCTCTGGAAATATCCAGCCATAGTCTGCTTATAAAAAAAAGAAAAAAAAAAGGCTGGTTTTATTTCTAACCAATAAGAGAAAGATACTCTTCTCCTTGGATATTTTCAAACTCCTGGAATTTATCATCCCAGAGGGAACACCAGCCCCCTACACAGCCAGGCATTTATGTAGATGGTGTCTCAAGATGGCGTCACATGTAAGAAATGAGGCTTCACTCTCATCATCAAAGGGACTTTTCCCAGGAGACAACACACTAGTTGCTGATCTACCTACAGGGGCAGGGGCTGCTCTGCAACCACTGCTATGAACACTGGGCAGAAATGTGGACACAGCATTGCCAGACCTTGTCACTTTTCAGGTCAACTTAAAAGTTAAGTGATTATATGAAAAATCTGCCAATTTTTAAATGTTGGCTCAAATTCATAAAACCCTAAAATGGATTGAATCAACCCATAACCTGCCAGTCCATAACCTCTGAGTTAGGGAATGCTCTTCCAGAAATACTCACTAATCAGGAAAGTAGTGGGAAATGACCCTGAAAAGGAAGGAAGGAAAGAGGAAGGGGTCATTACTAGCAGCGTGGAAACATTTAAGCAAAAGTCAGGAGGTTTTCATCAACAGAATACAACAAAGAGATTGATTAATCCAGTAAAAAGGATGGGGAGAAAGGAAATAAAACTGGAATAAGTTAAGGGAGATCATTGGGAGACCCAAATATTGGTATCTGGAGATTTTATTTTATCTTGGTAATAATAGGGAGCCATTGAAGATGTTTGAGCATGGGAGTGACAGACACTTGGCTGCAGAAGGGTTACACAAAATAAGGCCTCTTTTACCAAAATGTGAAAATCTCTCTCTCTTTAATGAAATGAATGCACATGCAATCAAAGGAAGAGCTCTGGAGGGCTGCAGCACTTTTTGCGGCATTAGGTCAGCTGAAACTCAAGCCCAAATCAGCTCCACTGATTCACTGACTTGACTTTGTTCTCTTTTCCCAAAACCACTGTCTTGTCGTTCTCTCACTTGCAATGTGTAAGCTGCCTCTAATGAGCCACCTTGAAGTTATTTAATATAAGTTCCAAAAGTCCTGGGACAATGAGTCCTACTCCATGGAGGATGCTATCAGCTCCCTTGAAATCCCAAACGTAGAAAAATGGGATTGCCCGGTAGGATAATGGTTCCAGTGTATAGAAAAGGAGGCCCTGGTGTGAAGTCATGCGTTTGAGTGATATGGAGGAGAGAATTCTGATTCCACTCAGGATAAGCTTAAGTGCAGAGGGGAGAGAGAGGTCAACATTTGCATTTTCCAGCAGCCATTTGATAGGGGGCCTCTACTGGGCCCTGATGAGATTCTGGTGGGCAGCTTATGGGTCATGTTGCAGTTAACCCCACCTGACTCCCTTTTACCAGCTAGAAAATAAAGATTTTGCTGTAAGTCACCCCTCCCTCAATGGCAATGAGGCTGAGTGAGGTGATTCTCTGAGGCTTCAATTCTCCAAACTCCACCTGGGAGAGGATTGAGTACAGACGAGACAGAATCTTGAACTTCCCCTCTTACTCACTGGTGTGGAGCTCAGGACACCCTTGGTTGTCACAGTTGAATATTTGAGGTTTATTCTGTATTCACACATAATCCTGAAAGTTCAAGACATGAGTCATTTGTTATTTTTGGTCATGTGAATTTGAGTTTCAAGCATGGTGAATGGGGTGATGAGATCCAGTTCCATAGTTAATGATGGATCCCAGTCAATGGGCCATGATGGACCCCAGTCAATGGGCAATTGTTATCACTGTCCTAATTTATGGAAAGTAATGGGAAGAGACCCTGAACAGACTCAACTGCTGAGGGAAAGAAAGGAAGGTATTTCAAAGAAGGGAAGTTTGATTGGCGAAATTATATTTTATGCAAGTGTTAGCAAATATGGAAATTCAAGAAGGTCTTGAGATCCATCCCCAGTGATCGTCAAGGTTCTACTATGCTGTAATCAAAAATGAGGTTTTAGCAGGATATCAAAACTTCATAAGCAAAGGGCTCTCATTGAATAATTGAGATCCACCTCCCAGTCTGTCTCTCTACCTAGTGTTAGTAGAAAAATGCATGGTTAAAATGCATAGTTAAGAAATAATAACAACTGCATAAGAAAGGAAATAGGTAAAAGTCTTAACAGAGTTTGACTCAAGAGGATGTAATTCTGTGTTTTTCTCTGCTTCTTTAATATTTTGTACATTTTCTAAATATTTCAGCAGTGATCAGTATTACTTCTGTGGTATGAATACATAAAAACACAAAGGGGAAAGAGGAAGAGGGCAAGAAACACAAAAGGAAGAAACTGAGGAAGGTAAAAGGCTAAAAAAAGTCTCAGCCTAACCCCAGCCATGCAAACCAGCTTAGAGTCACTGTTCAAGGCCCCCCTCCACTTACCCCTCCAATAAATTTCACTATGGTCAACCAGCAGCCTTTTCTCAAGATAAAGGCACCACTAGCCACAGGGCCAGCTTCACTGTTAGAAATCGCAATCTCTAATAGTGCCTTGCATGCACGTGTGACCTTGTAGTTTTGAAAATGCTTTCACAACTTCCACCTACCAGTCTGTATCTCCACGTAGTGTGGGTAGCAAGAGATGTCATTAATTTATAGGTAGAGAGAGAGGGAGATTTGGCATAATTCCTTATGAGTAATTAGTGCTTTGATATACAACTTATAATTTTTCAAAACATCTTGTGAATACCTCTCCTTTGACCTTCACCACAATCTTACAGGAAGTGAGGTGGAGGCCGGGCGCGGTGGCTCACGCCTGTAATCCCAGAACTTTGGGAGGCTATGGCGGGCGGATCATGAGGTCAGGAGATCGAGACCATCCTGGTTAACATGGTGAAACCCCGTCTCTACTAAAAAAATACAAAAAATTAGCTGGGCGTGGTGGTAGGTGCCTGTAGTCCCAGCTACTTGGGAGGCTGAGGCAGGAGAATGGCGTGAACCTGGGAGGTGGAGGTTGTACTGAGCCGAGATCGTGCCACTGCACTCCAGCCTGGGTGACAGAGTGAGACTCCGTGTCAAAAAAAAAAAAAAAAAGTGAGGTGGAAATGAATGACCAAAGAAATGGAACCATTGGCCCAAGATCAGATAGAGAGTTAAGGGAAGAACCAAAACAGGAGGAGAATCTAAGTGCTTCCTAAGTCCAAGTCCTTCTGCCTTTCCAAGGGTAGACCACACTTTGCTGTAGTTACCTTGGAGGTGTCCACACAGCCATAAATGGATTTCCTGTCAGTTTTAACCATCTTTTAAATCCTCTGGGGAGGATCGATTTTCATAGCGTTTTTAATCCAACTGTAAGAGAACAGAGAGTTGGTTTCAAACCAGAAGCTGCAGTAATGTGAATGGTCTGAGGTCACGGGTAAAGCGATGGAGCACAAAGGCCAGGGCGTGAAACCGTGGAACTCTCTGGCATCAACAATACTTGGAGCAAATGGCAGGCCTGACTATGCAGCTCCCAAATTCCTCAAATTCAGGTTACGGGATTACTCTGTTTTGTTTTTTCTTTCAAAAGAGGAAAAAAATAATTGCACTATATTCTCCCATAAAAAAAAACTTGCAGCTATGCATATATGAACACAATGCTGAGTGATCCCAAGATATCAATACTGTTATTTGGACTAGCCTATTGGCTCACTAAGTCACAGACAGATAAAGCCCTTTAATTGCAAATTGTTAATGAAGTGGGGAAATAGTCAGTAACCAGAAAATCACCAAATAAATTGGGTCTGTAAAGACAGAGCCAATTAACATGAAAGCAAATGGGAATACAAGCAGAAAGACACCTCCAGCCCCATGTCCCAATACTGCAGGTGGAAGGTGGTAAGGGGTTGGCCTAAATTTCTCCTACAAGCTCAGATCTGGCATGTTCTTCTGCTTTGAACTGATTTCCCAATACATGAGAAGACACAGGCTGGTAAGACAGAACTGATGGATGAATAGTTCTATAGGATGTGATTTAAAAGCAAAGTTAGTATCAGAAAGACTCACTGCAGGGTGTGAAGCACTTTGGGACTCGAAGCACCCAAAATCTTGAAGGCAACTGCGCTGGCATCGTGAAAAGGTAGGCCATCAGCTCCCCATACAGAGTCCCTAAGAGCCTCACCAGAAGAAGCCTGAAGGACTCAGATGAAAGACGTCATCTAAATGGTTTAAAAGTCATTTAAAGATTGAGTAACTTATCCACAGACACACAGGCAGTCTGTCTCACATCCATGCCCTGGCTCCTAACCATCCACGTAGCCCCTCCCATCATTACTGAAACAATTGCATCGTATTCATGGGCTAAGGCAATGATACTTTCTCCTGGTATGAAAAAGACTCAGACAGCAATCACTGCATTTTATGTCATCATTTAACAATTACTTAAATGCCAGGCACAAGGCTGGGTGATGGGAATTCAGCTGTGGACAAGCTGGAGACAGTTCCCCGCCCTGCAGCACTTCCAGTATAGTGGGAAAGATAAGAATTCAACAAAAAATAATAACATGACCATTAACACAAAGTTGATAGCCTCAAAGGTGCTTAGAAAATGATAATGCAAGAGGTTTTTTTTTGTAATTAACTTGGACCAGCAGTTCTCAAAATGTGGTCTCCCAGTCTCTTTGCATCTGTAAGATTGTTTCAGAGAGTCAGTGAGGTAAAAACTGTTTTCATTATAATACTAAGATGTGATTTGCCTTTTCCACTAGGCTGACATTTGCACTAATCGTACAAAAACAATGGTGGGTAAACTGCTGGCGCCTCAGCAGGAATCAAGGTAGTGGCGCCAAACCAAAACAGCAGTCATAATTGTCAATGCAACATACTTGTGGTTTTAAAAAAAGCTGTTTTCACATAAGAATTTTCTTGATGAAGCAGCGAAAATTATTAATCAAAATAAATCCTGACTCTCAAGTAGATAACTTTTTAATATTAATATTGCATATGACAAAATGGAAAGCATGCATGAAGCATTTCTGCTCCCTATCAAAGTATAATAATTATCTCGAAGAAAAGCACTAAGATCATGTAAATTAAGGGGTGAGCTAGCCACTTTTTAATGAAACAACATATTTTCTTGAATAAACAATCTACAGACTAGCTATCATTGTTCAGACTTGGATCTTTGGCAGACATTTTCTCTAAAATGAACAAAGTGAGCTTTTCACTACAAGAAACAACTGACGATGTCTGTTGCCAACAATAAAAGTCAAACTTCTACTAGAAAACTGGAATTTCCAAAGTCTAGTTCCACCATCATGATCTCAATACTCATTGAATTTTCTAATTCTGGCTTTAAGGAATGTGATTTTTAAAAATATCTATAATGAAATGTGTTAACCTCTGGAAGCTCTAATAACTTAGTGAACCAATATTTTCTAAAAGATCAATGCATGGTATTATAAATTCTGCATGAGCAAAAATTCCATTAGAGTGCAACAAAAAACAATGGATTTTAGTGTTAAAGAGTACAAAAAGTTTACTTATATGGTTTCAGATTCCACATTGCTACTGATCTGTAAGAAACTACTATATGTTGAGTTTGGGTGTAGTTATCAAAAAAGAATATCTACAATCATCTAAAAAACATCTAAATTTATAGTTTTTCTAACTATAAATCTGTGTGAAGTCACATGCTCTTTGTATACTTCAACCAAAACAACGTATCACAAAAAATTGAATGCAAAAGCAGATATTAGAATTCGTCTGTCTTCTATTAAACTAAATTGTAAACACTCTCATAACAATCTAAAAACAGTGGCATTCATGAATTTTTTGGTGTTTTGGAAAAGAAAGTTATTTTTTATTAAAAATACATTATTTGTGTTAGCATTTATGGGTTAAGTATTGTTATGTTCAAATAAGTTAATACATACATTTTTTAAATTATCAGCTTTAATTTCTAATATAGTTAAGTATCAGTGGACATAGTCCACATAAACTAAAGCCCTCAACAATCTTTAAAAGCATAAAAGAATCCTGAGACCAAAAAGTTTAAGAAGTGCTACTGATTTAGATCTTTATAGTAAATAATAAGATTATTAACAAGATGGATAATTGCCTGAATACTTAGGTATTGTCATCCCAAGGCTTCTATATGTTTTGTTCATTTTTCTTATTTTACTCATTTAACAAATATGTATTAGCTTCCAGGCTGTGCTAATATAATTATTAGCTAGTATTTCTGCTAATAAGACTAGCAGAGCCTTTTGCTTTCCATGTTACAAATTGAATTGAATTAATAACCACTTGAATTAATGCAAACCTGGAGCCACACAGCTTAGGGTCATAGTTAGGCTTCCTTAGGCAAGATCCTGAGCTTTTCCTCAGCTGCACATTGAGGATAACCATACATACCCAACCTCATACGACTATTGCAAAGAGTGAATTTGTCAATGCATGAGAAGTGTTTATGATAGTACTGACATAATAAAGGTTGCATAACTAACAGCTTGAGTTGTGAGATTATAAAATAGCTTGCTCTCATTGCAATTCAAATTTGAAAAATATCATATAGTGGCATTTTTATTTTGTAGAAGAAGAAGATGGGTGTATCGGAATGTCCTGGACATACCACACTAAGGGCCTTGCACACTTATGACCCTCTCTAAAGGAAAGAAAAAACAAAATTCTCTTATACCTGATCAGCATACTTTATCCAATTTGAACATGGCTTTCTGATCTCAGCTGATTGGACCAGGGATAGAACCACCTATAGGCCAGTTAGCAACCATTGAGATAGCTGTCTTGGCAAAAGAGCTCTGCCAATAGGGTACTAACTGACCAAGGAGATCCTTTCTTGGGGTGAGACCAGGAATCTACAGACGGACTAGCAGGCACTTCAGTGGGCAAAATGTCTGCCCAGGGCAGGAGGAGAAGATGCAACAGCTTTAGGCCAAGATTTACAATTTCTGGATAGATAATCTCAAAAGTCCCTGTCAGCTTTGACAAGCACTGACACATCCAGCCTAAAATCCCAAATTCTTCTCTGCTTTTCCCCCGAGTCTGAAGCTCAGCATGCTGAAGCCTGAGGCTTGGCTGTCTTGGGTCAGAAGATCCAGCCACACTGCAACGTGTAAAGTCTTTACACTAAACCCTGCTGCCATGATCTCTACAGGGCCTGCTCTTTAGAGTTCATCACTGGAGGGCAGGAAAGGGCAGAGGGGCCCCACACAGTTAGCTGCCATCAAATCAATCTCCACACTAGTCTGCAGATCTTCTGTTGGGCCAGGGCCCAGGAGGTAGCTGCTGGTGGACACTTCTAATGCAGCTGGGATTGGCAGGCATAGCCTTGCAATGTTTCTAAAGGAAGCTGAGGTAGGAGAACTAGGTGATGAAGAAAAAGAGGCAGAGAACCTCAGTACTGCAAAAAGTACATCCTAGGCAGTACAGCAAAAAAGATGGGGATGGTTGGAGAAAACTCGGCTTTTCATAATTCACATTGGTCATTTCAATCTTTGATTCGAACAATTAAGATCATTTTCAACCTTATGTAAGGTGACCTTAATCACTCAAATATTCCATTTTCTAACTAGATTGCTGCCCTAAAGCCCTTCCTTAAAGAAAATCTGCTGCCACCCTTGTACATAAACTAGTTTTTCCAGCTAAATCACTGGATTAATTAAACAGAGCCCCTACACAGGCTTGGGAATCCTCTGTGACGTTTTCCTCACCCACAGCCAGTGTGCACAGATTAGTGAATTCACGAGCTGGGTGGCAGGTCCAAAGGCTATTTGTTCTCTTCCTGCCAAAGACTGAGAGGTCTGTGTGATCAAACCTAAAGGTTTACAGGGAGTAAGATACCTAACCATTTCTGGAATAAAATCAGGAAAGAAGTTATTCTTCTGATAACCCAGAATCAATGGGTTGCTGTTTGTGAACACAGCCTTCTCCAGGGCTTACTATAGAGCGTTAGGACATTCTGGGACCCAGTGTATTTGCTCAGAATTGTCCAGATTCTTTCTGGATAATTCTCTATGGGGGCCTTTTAAACTCATGCCAAGGCCTTTACTTTTTATTCACTAGGGAGTCAGTTAACAAATATTTGCTGAGTGTTTACTGAAGGCAAGTTCAATTTCAGGCTATGAATTGATAAGTTCAGAGCTGTCTTTTAAGAAGATTGATCTGTCGATAACTTGCCTGGTCAGCTGACATCAAGGGGAGTGGTTTGGGGTTATTACAGCAGGTCAGTTAGGTCATCGGAAAGCCTGAATAAGAATGGTGACGGGAAAGAGCAAACAATGGGATGGTGTAAGAACCCAAATTATTATGCAAGGAGAGGGGATGGCTTTAGAACTGACAACCATGAGTCAAATTCAAGCACCAGCACTTACCCCAGCAAGTGACTTAATCTTCCAAGTTTCAACTTTCTTATCCGTAAAATAGGAATAATAAAACCCACTCATAGATAGATATATACATGGATAAACAGACAGATAGACATACAATCTTGCAGAAAATAACTATATGTATTGGATTACTATGTGTTCACCAAAACCCATTTCCCCTTCTCAATGGGCAGACAGTTGAAGTTAGATGTCACCACATGACAGAGTTCCAGCCAATAAACTGAGTGGAATTGACATGTGCCACTTCCAGGCCTGGTCTTTTCATATTTTCCATTGACGATCCTCCATAACCTTTTCCTATTTGCTGGCTTGATATACAGAACTCCAAGGACCCAGAAGAGGACAGATCCATGAGATGCATGAAGCTCAAGTCCTTGGGTGACCATGGGAAGACCACCTACCAGTTGGGAATATCTGTTTGAAACTTCACATGTGTAAGAAACGAATTTCTATCATATAAAGCCACGAAGATTTGAGGCTTTACATCTACCTATCCATCTATCTATCCATCCATCCATTCATTCTTGCACAGAACCTGACTTAATAATCCCTCAATAAATAATCATTAAAACATATTTTAGCATTATGGGAAATACAAAGATATACAAGGTCTCAACTTAAGAAGACGAGACACATACATAGCAGCCATATACATGATGTAGTCAACATAAGTTTTAAGTTTAAAAAGTTCAAAGTCCCCAGAAGTAGGGGGATCTGAGATGGAGTCACATAGCAGGTAGCCTTGAGCTTGTCATTGAAGAATGGATATGAATTATCTGGATATGGAGACACTACTCATTCATCAACACTTAAAAATATCAATACGAAATCCTCCATCATCCAGTATCCACCCCCATAGTCTGTAGAACACTTTGGCTCTTAGTATTTCTCCATTGCTCATGTCTTCTGATTTCCAGAGTGATCTGGTTCCTAGTTTCCATGCAATGGCCTTCAATCATCTGCAACTTCTGAAATCACTTAACATTTCTACTCCCCATTTCCAAAGGCTCTGGCAAGAAAGGAAGGACCTCCAGCCTCAGAATCTTTCATATCCTCTCCCATGGGTCCATCACAGCCTTGGGTCTGTGGCTTTAAGGAAATGGCTGGAAAATGAAACCATAACTGTATATTTATATTACTCTAGCATTTTGCCATTCGTGCAGCTATTGATCAATTAATCCATTTTAATTACCGTTTCCCTCTAGTTAAAGCTTGAGGCTGTACGAGCAAAGAATTGCATTTCGGAAATTAGAAGGCTGATCAATCCACTGTATTTTAATTATTACCATGTGAAGAAAGTTTGCAACATAAACTTACTGCTCATATTTTCCTCTCTCAAATAACAAATTAGAGATGATATGATATGATACAAAATATGCTATTATTTATAACTCACTTTTGCTTTCCATAATCAAAACTATTGCTCTTTAGTCTTTAAAAGCAGTTGGAGTGCCATAATAGAAACTATCTGTGTAACTGCCCGTTTTCAACTTTCCCCAGAATGCTTAATATAGGCATTGCAATTCTCCAAGATCAGAAATGCTCAACAGCTTTAATTAGCATAATTATCCCTGCTTATTAAACAAATGAGACCACATACTTAGGGTCAAGAAGAACAGAAAAATGCAACTACTCAGAATTTGGTATAAGAAATCATTCAAAACTCATTTAATCACAGTGTCAAGCTTGCATTTTGTAGAGAAAGTACTGATGGAGCTGTAGGATGTTGAAAGTACCTTCACCCCTGATCCCAAGATGCAAAATTTGGTTCTTAGAGCAAAGAAAACATTGGCAAGTATGTGCATTACAGTTATAAAGAAATCCTCCCCCCCACCTTTTTTTTTTTGGAGATGGAGTTTTGCTCTTGTTGCCCAGGCTGGAGTGCAATGGCACAATCTCAGCTCACTGCAACCTCTGCCTCCCGGGTTCAAGCGATTCTCCTGCCTCAGCCTCCCAAGTAGCTGGGATTACAGGCGCCCACCACCACACCCAGCTCATTTTTGTATTTTCAGTAGAGACAGGGTTTCATCGTGTTGGCCAGCTGGTCTCGAACTCCTGACCTCTGGTGATCCACCTGCCTTGGCCTCCCAAAGTGCTGGAATTACAGGCATGAGCCACCACACCTGGCCCAGAAACCCCTTTAGTGCAATGTGGAAATGGCCTGCTCCTCAGAAACACTTAAGCACTAGTGCCTACAGTAACTGTAGGAATTAAAACTAGCATTGAGAACTAGTATTGACTGCAAGGAGTTGGCTGAAGAAAACTCAGAGAGGGCCTTTGAAGGAGTCTGTCTGAGTCTACATATGCTAACTGGCCAAAATCTAATTGACTTCACAAAGAAATACAGAATAATGCCTTCAACAGACGCGAGTAGTATCCTAGTAGTGTTTGGGGTCATTGTGTTGTAACTTGAAAAGTACTTTGACTTCTTCCAAAGAACATCTTTGTGTCATTCACCCATTCAGTAAATCATTTGCTAGATCAGCTATGTGCTAGGTATTATGTTGGAAGCTAACGATTTAATGCTGAACAAAAACCCAGATGGAAGGCTTGCCTTAATGAAGCTTTCAGTCTAGTGAAGGAACTTCATGCAAAATAGTCACAACTATCATAGCGATGATAATTATTATGAAGGAGAAGTGCATGGTGCCATAAGGGTATATCTCTCAGCCTTAGAAGCAGTACAGTTGCTTACACTAGAGATCACAAATGGGTTTCTACTCATATGCTAATTCCAATTGATTAATAATGTCTGCTTGGAGTACAGTGGTGAGAAGGCTTCTGAGGTCATGCTAGAGGCTAGAGGGGAAGACTGTCTTGATTAATAATGTCTGTTTAGAGTATGGTGGTGAGAATGCTTCTGAGGTCATGCTAGAGGCTAGAGGGGAAGACTGTCTTGATTAATAATGTCTGGCATGGATGCAGAAGGGGGAAGCAGCAAGATGTGTGCCATGTATTTGACATGTCTGGTACCCATCTAAAGCATGTAGGCATCTGGGAACAAAGTGAGGAGAAGTGTGGTTCCAACTGCATAGTCACCTAGTGGTAGCACACAAGATGTTTCTATAGGTCTTTTCTTCTGCTGCTTCTTCTCTCTACATCTTCTTACTGTCTGAGGACTAGGCATAACCTCTACAATAAACTGTCACAGACATGAAGGCAAATGGAACTCATCCCAGGTCTAGCATAATTATGATGATAACTGATTTGGTTAGCCTCTGACTGGGCCTGAGGAAGAAGCCAGGGGGTTTATATATATATATATATATAATGTCTGCTATGACCACAGAAGCATTCTCACCACCATACTCTAAACAGACATTATATATATATATACACACACACACACACACACACACGTGACGGTTGATAAATGAGAGTCTCCATCCTGCATTAGAGCCTCCTTAAGCATCATACGCCGTCTAGAATACACTGCCCCTACACATATGTGCACACATGCACACACACACACATACACATGCATACACATCTGCACAAATCCCAGTCACCCATTCCGGCCTTCAGCCCTCATCTTTTTTTTTTTGTTCTCCCAGGCTGGAGTGCAATAGCATGATCTTGGCTCACTATAACCTCCCTCCCGGGTTCAAGCGGTTCTCCTGCCTCAGCCTCCTGGGTAGCTGAGATTACAGGCCTGCGCCACCACACCCAGCTAATTTTTGTATTTTTAGTAGAAACAGGGTTTGATCATGTTAGTCAGGCTGGACTCAAACTCCTGACCTCGTGATCTGCTCTCCTCAGCCTCCCAAAGTGCTGGGATTACAGGCCTAAACCACTGCGCCTGGCCTCAGGCCTCATCTTAAGTCTCTCTTCAAAGAGATTTTCTTGACCAGGCCATCTAAAGTCAATGACTCCTCTCTGCCCCATTGTTCTTTATCTCTGAAGCCCACTTGTGCCCTTCCTCCATATCCTTACATTTACCCCAAGCAGAAGATGCAGACACAGATACAGATGGATAGTTGATTACTGCCGGGCAACAACACACACTCGTTACATATTTGGTAGATGAATGACTGGGTAAATAAATAAAAGAATACACAAATGATTCTCTAGGAGGTTTCTAGAACAGAATAAGTTATTTGCCTTGGATGTTTTAGACCAGTAATGAGATCCCTAAACTTGATCTGAGGAGGCGCAATTTTTAGTTCTTCAGCCTGATGATTGCCAGTGGGGGCGAGGAGGGAGAGGGGGAGACAGGTAAGAGAGGGGCTGATGGGGCCATAAGAGATGTGACTGTGGGTCCCCCTCTTCTGAGGGAAAGGTCAAGGCATTGCTTAGAAATTAGCCAGAAAAGATTCCAAGACCTCCTGGAGGGGCCAGTTTATCTGCCTGGAGCCATGTGGGTTTCTGAAGCTGATAGCTTCAGGGTCAGGTGAGAGATGGGGGAGGCAGGGTGTCTTACTCTTAATTCCTGATGCACTATTACCAGTGGATCTTTTCTCACTTCTCAGTTCTCCTTTTCTACCACTTTCCCTGGGGAATTGCTAATTCCTGGGGAGTAGTGTGAGGTTTGAGCCATTGAAGCCTGCATGGAAACACCCACTCATTTGCGAACTGGCAAACAGAGCCTCCCATAAAGTAGAAGAAGGCTTGATTCAGAGCTTTAAGGAAACAATGGAGTTCATTTAGCATTTAATGAACTCAAAATAGAGTACTCTAAAAAATAAGTCAATAAAGCAGTTTTTTTAATCGTTAATGCACACTTGCTGGCATTATGTCTGAAGTATTATCTGTTACCTCAGTATGGGTTTACTGGTGTTGTTTATCAAATGATTCATTGCCTGTATGATTTCCGGGCTGTGAATGAAAATATTGATTGGAATTTTGCAAATGGAAATGCTTTTGTTTCTGGCCACAGCTTTCCTAAATCATTCAGGGCCTTCAAATAGAATAGGTACCTTCTATTGCTAGGCAATTCACAAAAGAAAGGTACAGGACAGACAAGCTCATCTTTCAGGTAAGTCTGCCATAAAATGCCCTTTCTTGGGCTCACTCAAGATCCTGTGAATGTTAAGATCTTCCATGCAGTTTGTGTGGTTTTTGAAGAAATAGCAAAATTCAGTGTGCTTCTCAGTGAGAGACTTTGTTTTTGCATTCCATCTCCCAGGGGCACCCCCTCCCCCTCCATCTTCATCTGAGGGAGACAGAGTGTTGGAAGGCAGAGAGAGGATGGGCTGGGGCATTGGTATGGGGGCAGGGGTACCTACCAGGAAAAATAGAAGCCTCCTGCCTTTTATCAGAGCAAGTATCAAATACTGTTTGGCCCAAGTACATTTTGTCCCATTCTGTTTCTTATGCAAATTAAACATCTAGAGACCAGCCTGCCACAAAAGTTAAATCTACTTCCCAATTTCATTCAGCTTGTCCTTGAAAGGAGTATCATGTACCTGACGGTTAGCTGGATTCCCGCCCTAAGAAATTGTAGGCGACATCTCTTTCTCTGTCCCAGGATCTTATCGCTATCAGACTTCTCTAGAAATCAAAAGCACCTGCTCTTTTGTTAAGGTGGGCTTCTAAAGAGAGAAATATTACCATAAGAAAACACCCAGAGTTCACACGAGAACGCCACTGACATGTCCTTCCAGCCTGAGGATACCAACCTCAGATGAACACACTTCAGGGCAGCGAGTCTTCATAGAGTACTTACTGTGTCCAGGCACTGCGCTAAGCAATTTATATGCCTTATTTCATTCTATCTTTGCAAAAGCCATAGGCAATGAGAAGCCCCATTTTACAGATTTGAAAACTGTAAGCTTAGAAAGGTCAGGTTATGAACCCGAAATAACACCATTGGAAATGTGACAGCGCCATGACCTCTAATTTCAGAACATGTGATCTTAGTTACATATGATGTAATCCAGGGCTGATGACAATAATGCGTATGTTATCTAGGGGTGACCCACTCCTACTAGGCTTCCCTCTTTGGATTTCCCAAGTAGAGCTGAGCATAGACACAAAAGGCTTTTCTGGTCCCTTGCCCTGATAGGGGAAAATAAGCCATGTCTATGCTAGCAGACATATATCTCATTTAATAGTCTGAGTAACACCGTGTCATAGATATTAGCATATCCTTTCAGGAGAGGAGGAAATTAAAACTCCCAGAAGCTAAGTAATCTGCCCAAGAACACACAGTTAGTAAAGACTGGGGTGGACTTTGGATTCCAGGCAAACAGCAGAGTCCAACTGCCCAGGCTTCTCCTATCACATCTCACAGCATCTTGCAAGCACCCATCAGACATTTCTGCTGGGAGAGAGGAAAGGTGTCTATATCCACTGCAGCCCTGTCAATGAGTGACCCCTGCCCTGCTAAGTCAGAGGTAAGATGACACTGTTGACCTGCCTGGGCCAAAGTTGGTTGAAAAGAGATACATATCTGTAGAATCCTCTTGAAATGCGAACAAGTACTCCAACCCATGTAAAAAAGCAATACTGAGGCCGGATATGGTGGCTCACACCTATAATCCCAGCACTTTGGGAGGCCGAGGCAGTTGGATCCCTTGAGCTCAGGAGTTCGAGCCCAGCCTGGCCAACATAGTGATACCTCATCTCTACTAAAAACACAAAAATTAGCCAGGTGTGGTGGTGTGTACCTGTAATCCCAGCTACTCGGGAGACTGAGCCAGGAGAATCGCTTGAACCCAGGAAGCAGAGGTTGCTGTGAACAGAGATCGCACCACTGCACTCCAGCCTGGGCGACACTGAGACTCAGTCTCAATTAAAAACTAAAAACAGGCAAAAGATTTATAAAGACTTAGTAAAGACTTACATGTTAGACCTAAAACCATAAAAACCCTGGAAGAAAACCTAGGCAATACCATTCAGGACATAGGCATGGGCAAGGACTTCATGTCTAAAACACCAAAAGCAATGGCAACAAAAGCCAAAATTGACAAATGGGATCTCATTAAACTAAAGAGCTTCTGCACAGCAAAAGAAACTACCATCAGGGTGAACAGGCAATCTACAGAATGGGAGAAAATTTTTGCAACCTACTCATCTGACAAAGGGCTAATATCCAGAATCTACAATGAACTCAAACAAATTTACAAGAAAAAAGCAAACAACCCCATCAAAAAGTAGGCGAAGGATATGAACAGACACTTCTCAAAAGAAGACATTTATGCAGCCAAAAAACACATGAAAAAATGCTCATCATCACTGGCCATCAGAGAAATGCAAATCAAAACCACAATGAGATACCATCTCACACCAGTTAGAATGGTCATCATTAAAAAGTCAGGAAACAACAGGTGCTGGAGAGGATGTGGAGAAATAGGAACACTTTTACACTGTTGGTGGGACTGTAAACTAGTTCAACCATTGTAGAAGTCAGTGTGGCGATTCCTCAGGGATCTCGAACTAGAAATACCATTTGACCCAGCCATCCCATTACTCAGTATATACCCAAAGGATTATAAATCATGCTGCTATAAAGACACATGTACACGTATGTTTATTGCGGCACTATTCACAATAGCAAAGACTTGGAACCAACCCAAATGTGCATCAATGATAGACTGGACTAAGAAAATGTGGCACACATACACCATGGAATACTATGCAGCCATAAAAAATGATGAGTTCATGTCCTTTGTAGGGACATGGATGAAACTGGAAACCATCATTCTCAGCAAACTATCGCAAGGACAAAAAACCAAACACCGCATGTTCTCACTCATAGGTGGGAATTGAACAATGAGAACACATGGACACAGGAAGGGGAACATCACACTCCGGGGACTGTTGTGGGGTGGGGGGAGGGGGGAGGGACAGCATTAGGAGATATACCTAATGCTAAATGATGAGTTAATGGGTGCAGCACACCAACATGGCACATGTATACATATGTAACAAACCTGCACATTGTGCACATGTACCCTAAAACTTAAAGTATAATAATAATAAAATTTAAAAAAAAGAAAAAAAAACTAAAAACAAAACAAAACAAAATACTGAATTGCCAGTGATGAATAATCATTTATGTCACATCAGAAGCCTTTCCTTATGCAGTTGGGCTGTTGTACTCTTCTGTGGCTGCACTTACCTGCCAAGCATTCTGATCGTCCCTTTTTCCTCCTCTCCATCCCACAGTCCTATTTCTGTGCCCTCTTCTCCCCTAGTTCCTCAGGGAAAGAAGCCACATGAAGTGCATGCATCTTCCCAGGGCCTGGTCCAGTATATCACAGGGGTTCAATAAATGCTTACTAAAAAAGAGGGGAAAAGAAACACAGAGAGTTAGTGCTAAGCCCCAGGAAAGAGGAACTCAGAGAATTCACATGTTTTCGAGACTCAAGTGTCTTTTTTCTGCTCAGGAATGAACTATGGAGAACGGTAGAAATATGCCAATGTCACTGTTCACAATAGCAAAGACTTGAAACCAACCCAAATGCCCATCAATGATAGATCAGATAAAGAAAAGGTGACACATATACACCATGGAATACTATGCAGCCATAAAAAAGGATGAGTTCATGTCCTTTGCAGGGACATGGATGAAGCTGGAAACCATCATTCTCAGCAAACTAACACAAGAACAGAAAACCAAACACTGCATGTTTTCACTCATAAGTGGGAGTTGAACAATGAGAACACATGGACACAGGAGGGGAACATCACACACCGGGGCCTGTTGGGGGGTCGGGGGCTAGGGGAGGGATAGCATTAGGAGAAATACCTAATGTAGATGATGGGTTGATGGGTGCAGCAAACCACCATGGCATGTATATACCTATGTAACAAACCTGCATGTTCTGCACATGTACCCCACAACTTAAAGTATAATAATAATAAAAAAGAAATATGGCAATGTTTCCAGGCCACAACAAACTTGATCCTACTGTTTGAAAAAATTTTTAATATATTCTTTCTCTTCTCCCTCTCAGCTCATTTGTTCATCATCCATAAAATATTTTGCATACATGTCATACAATACAGATATGCCTCCTGTTACATGAATCATAAATCTACAATGAGTCACTTTGTGTTGCACCTAAGGAAAGGAAAAGCAACTCATGGGACACACACATGCTACTGGAAATTGTTAGTTGTCTTTTCATGTAATCTACTTATTTATCTACTACTTACAGTTTACAAGAGCCTTCACATCATTGCTCTCCTACTCTGTAAGTTCAGCCCAGAACCACAGCCACCATTTTACACAGAAGGAAACTGAGTTACAGAAATTTTTAATAGCTTGCCACATGGCTATTTCCTTCATTCTTTGATACCATCATTATAAAACATCCCAGCAATTTAACAATAGGTTTTGAGGAAATAAGGAAATTGTACCGTATTACATATGCATATTGCTTATAAGACACTTCCCAATGTTTTGAAGCATTAAACGATGTGCATTAGCAATAATATATCTGGAATCTTCGTGGGAGTAGCATGTTATCTGTTGTTTTCAGTGGGATCTTGTCAGGTGACTAAGAATTGAATTATAAGAGAGACTTTCTAAGTTTCTTCTTCCAGTGTCATTGCTCTGGGAGACTAATAAAGCTTTAGAAATCTGAAGGGTGTACAATTAAAAGTTGTTCTTCAGGATGAAGTTCAAGACACTAGAGTTTATTTTTTTTTAATTAGAGGGAAAATCCTTTAAAATGTTTACGTTCACACACACACACACATATATCTATAGTTATCAGGTGCAACAATGTTAAACCTGAGTTTTCTTATCAAAGTTTAGTTCATCTACACACAAAAATAAGAAAGCAGGAAATAAAGCAAAGAAAGTAAGACAAAAGAATTAAAATTATCACCTGGAATTGTACAGAAATAGTTTGCTCCATTCAGAGTTATTTTGTGTACAAACGGGGAAAAAATCAACTTTTCCTCCCAATCTTGGTTGAAGCAGTTAAAAAAAAAGTTTTTCCAACTCTGTAAAGCAAAAGAAATTAGACTCAAGTAACTGAGCTTCCCATCGGATTACTGTGCTAGCTCCCCCTTTTATTCCCCACACAGTGGATAATGCATGCTCATTGTGACTTACCTGGAGCTGGTTTCTTTTACATCCTCGGGCTATATAAAGTCAAACTAGGACTGGGGCAGCAGATTTTGGGAGCATCCAGCAGGCAGCCTCTACAGTCCGGAGAGGGTGAAACAGTCGGGAACATGAACAACTCCATGTGTCACTGACGCTTCCAACGGTATGAGCCCCACTTTTTGCCTCTCAGCGCAAACAGGATACAATTAGAAACGATACAACATCGTTGATCTCCCTTGAAAATTCCAAGACTGTATGTGCGGCTTTGTTCTTCCCTTGATTTTAACTTTTCATTCATGTTTCTGACTTAGAATGATCGAGGCTCAGGCCCTGGAAGGACCGTAAACATTTGGCCAGCTTGGTTTGGATACCTGGCAGAGACCAGGTTCTGAGAAGCAATGGTGATGAAGGCCTTTGTCCTGTTGGCCATCTTTGCAGAAGCCTCTGCAAAATCGTGCCCTCCAAATAAAGCAGGTATGTCCTCACCACAGTCCATTTTCCTGGGAAGAAAAGTTTTCCTGAAGTTTCCTTTTACAATGCTCAACACTTCTGTGCTTAACTTGTTATAAAAATGCAATGATGTAGCCAAGTAGGAAAGTACTTAAGCAACCCCCCCCCAATACCAAACAGACTTTTCCCAAATGGAGCAAAAATGTATTAGATAAACTCGGACTTTTTTTTTTAATTAGAGAATGCTTACTCTATTTCACTCTCTC